>NC_141695.1:527532636-528079786 GCF_964263255.1 Lissotriton vulgaris
ACCCCCAAGTATGACGGGGTGGTGCATACTCCGCGGCTGGACGGCCGCATATATTTTGTCACTCCAAGGTTGTCCACCTTTGAGTAGCACATGAGCAGCAGCTTGATTTATGTGTAGGTGAGGAAGGGGATCCACTTGTAAAGGCCGCTCCGTAATGGATCTGCCCGATGCGTTTCGAAGCTCCATATGCTTCTCTTCAGGGGCTTTAACGGAAGCGGTGTGCACAACCGCTAACCCACTTCTCCATTTTCCATATGACACACCCACCAATGGGAGGCTCAAATGAGACTGTTTATTATGGGAAGTGTGGCGCGGAAAGCACATAATCAAGTCCTGTATGGATCCCGCAAGTGGGCCCGTCCTCGATCCCGTGTACAGCTGTTGTTTCACTTCTGTGACCCCCAAGGATGACGGGGTGGTGCATACTCCGCGGCTGGACAGCCTCATATAAATTGTCGCTCCAAGGTTGTCCACCTTTCAGTAGCACACGACAGCAGCTTGATTTATGTGTAGGTGAGGACGGGGATCCACTTGTAGATGCCGCTCAGTAATGGATCTGCCCGACGCGTTACGAAGCTTCATATGCTTCTCTTCAGGGGCTTTAACGGAAGCGGTGTGCGCAACCGCTAACCCACTTATCCATTTTCCATATGACACACCCACCAATAGGAGGCTCAAATGAGACTGTGTATTATGGGAAGTGTGGTGCGGAAAGCACATAATCAAGTCCGGTATGGACCCCGCAAGTGGGCCCGTCCTCGATCCCGTGTATGGCTGCTGTTTCACTTCTGTGACCCCCAAGGATGACGGGGTGGTGCATACTCCGCTGCTGGACGGCCGCATATAATTTGTCACTCCAAGGTTGTCCACCTTTGAGTAGCACACGAGCAGCAGCTTGATTTATGTGTAGGTGAGGAAGGGGATCCACTTGTAGAGGCCGCTCCGTAATGGATCTGCCCGATGCGCTTCGAAGCTCCATACGCTTCTCTTCAGGGGCTTTAACGGAAGCGGTGTGCGCAACCGCTAGCCCACTTCTCCAATTTCCATATGACACACCCACCAATGGGAGGCTCAAATGAGACTGTGTATTATGGGAAGTGTGGTGCGGAAAGCACATAATCAAGTCCTGTATGGACCCCGCAAGTGGGCCCGTCCTCCATCCCGTGTACGGCTGCTGTTTCACTTCCGTGACCCCCAAGGATGACGGGGTGGTGCATACTCCGCCGCTGGACGGCCGCATATAATTTGTCACTCCAAGGTTGTCCACCTTTGAGTAGCACACGAGCAGCAGCTTGATTTATGTGTAGGTGAGGAAGGGGATCCACTTGTAGAGGCCGCTCCGTAATGGATCTGCCCGATGCGTTTCGAAGCTCCATATGCTTCTCTTCTAGGCTTTAACGGAAGCGGTGTGCGCAACCGCTAACCCACTTCTCCATTTTCCATATGACACACCCACAAATGGGAGGCTCAAATGAGACTGTTTATTATGGGAAGTGTGGTGCGGAAAGCACATAATCAAGTCCTGTATGGACCCCGCAAGTGGGCCCGTCCTCGATCCCGTGGACGGCTGCTGTTTCACTTCCATGACCCCCAAGGATGACGGGGTGGTGTATACTCCGCGGCTGGACGGCCGCGTATACATTTTCGCTCCAAGGTTGTCCACCTTTGAGTAGCACATGAGCAGCAGCTTGATTTATATGTAGGTGAGGATGGGGATACACTTGTAGATGCCGCTCCATAATGGATCTGCCCGACGCGTTTCGAAGCTTCATATGCTTCTCTTCAGGGGCTTTAACGGAAGCGGTGTGCGCAACCACTAACCCACTTCTCCATTTTCCATATGACACACCCACCAATGGGAGGCTCAAATGAGACTGCGTATTATGGGAAGTGTGGTGCGGAAAGCACATAATGAAGTCCTGTATGGACCCCTCAAGTGGGCCCGTCCTCGATCCCGTGTATGGCTGCTGTTTCACTTCTGTGACCCCCAAGTATGACGGGGTGGTGCATACTCCGCGGCTGGACGGCCGCATATATTTTGTCACTCCAAGGTTGTCCACCTTTGAGTAGCACATGAGCAGCAGCTTGATTTATGTGTAGGTGAGGAAGGGGATCCACTTGTAGAGGCCGCTCCGTAATGGATCTGCCTGATGCGTTTCGAAGCTCCATATGCTTCTCTTCAGGGGCTTTAACGGAAGCGGTGTGCTCAACCGCTAACCCACTTCTCCATTTTCCATATGACACACCCACCAATGGGAGGCTCAAATGAGACTGTTTATTATGGGAAGTGTGGCGCGGAAAGCACATAATCAAGTCCTGTATGGACCCCGCAAGTGGGCCCGTCCTCGATCCCGTGTACAGCTGTTGTTTCACTTCTGTGACCCCCAAGGATGACGGGGTGGTGCATACTCCGCTGCTGGATGGCCGCATATAATTTGTCACTCCAAGGTTGTCCACCTTTGAGTAGCACACGAGCAGCAGCTTGATGTATGTGTAGGTGAGGAAGGGGATCCACTTGTAGAGGCCGCTCCGTAATGGATCTGCCCGATGCGTTTCGAAGCTCCATATGCTTCTCTTCTAGGCTTTAACGGAAGCGGTGTGCGCAACCGCTAACCCACTTCTCCATTTTCCATATGACACACCCACCAATGGGAGGCTCAAATGAGACTGTTTATTATGGGAAGTGTGGTGCGGAAAGCACATAATCAAGTCCTGTATGGACCCCGCAAGTGGGCCCGTCCTCGATCCCGTGGACGGCTGCTGTTTCACTTCCATGACCCCCAAGGATGACGGGGTGGTGTATACTCCGCGGCTGGACGGCCGCGTATACATTTTCGCTCCAAGGTTGTCCACCTTTGAGTAGCACATGAGCAGCAGCTTGATTTATATGTAGGTGAGGATGGGGATACACTTGTAGATGCCGCTCCATAATGGATCTGCCCGACGCGTTTCGAAGCTTCATATGCTTCTCTTCAGGGGCTTTAACGGAAGCGGTGTGCGCAACCACTAACCCACTTCTCCATTTTCCATATGACACACCCACCAATGGGAGGCTCAAATGAGACTGCGTATTATGGGAAGTGTGGTGCGGAAAGCACATAATGAAGTCCTGTATGGACCCCTCAAGTGGGCCCGTCCTCGATCCCGTGTATGGCTGCTGTTTCACTTCTGTGACCCCCAAGTATGACGGGGTGGTGCATACTCCGCGGCTGGACGGCCGCATATATTTTGTCACTCCAAGGTTGTCCACCTTTGAGTAGCACATGAGCAGCAGCTTGATTTATGTGTAGGTGAGGAAGGGGATCCACTTGTAGAGGCCGCTCCGTAATGGATCTGCCAGACGCGTTTCGAAGCTCCAAATGCTTCGCTTCAGGGGCTTTAATGGAAGCGGTGTGCGCAACAGCTAACCCACTTATCCATTTTCCATATGACACACCCACCAATGGGAGGCTCAAATGAGACTGTGTATTATGGGAAGTGTGGTGCGGAAAGCATATAATCAAGTCATGTATGAACCCCGCAAGTGGGCCCGTCCTTGATCCCGTGTACGGCTGCTGTTTCACTTCCATGACCCCCAAGGATGATGGGGTGGTGCATACTCCACAACTGGAGGGACGCGTATAAATTGTCACTCCAAGGTTGTCCACATTTGAGTAGCACACGAGCAGTAGCTTGATTTATGTGTAGGTGAGGACGGGGATCCACTTGTAGATGCCGATCCGTAATGGATCTGCCCGACGCGTTTCGAAGCTCCATATGCTTCTCTTCCGGGGCTTTAACGGAAGCGGTATGCGCAACTGCTAACCCACTTCTCCATTTTCCGTATGACACACGCACCAATGGGTGGCTCAAATGAGACTGTGTATTATGGGAAGTGTGGTGCGGAAAGCACATATTCAGGTCCTCTATGGACCCCGCAAGTGGGCCCATCCTCGATCCCGTGTACGGCTGCTGTTTCACTTCCGTGACTCCCAAGGATGACGGGGTGGTGCATACTCCGCGGTTGGACGGCCGCTTATAAATTGTTGCTCCAAGGTTGTCCACCTTTGAGTAGCACAAGAGCAGCAGCTTGATTTATGTGTAGGTGAGGATGGGGATCCAATTGTAGAAGCCGCTCCGTAATGGATCTGCCCGACGCTTTTGAAGCTCCATATGCTTCTCTTCAGGGGCTTTAACGGAAGCGGTGTGTGCAACCGCTAACCCACTTCTCCATTTTCCATATGACACACCCACCAATGGGAGGCTCAAATGAGACTGTGTATTATGGGAAGTGTGGTGCGGAAAGCACATAATCAAGTCCTGTATGGACCCCGCAAGTGGGCCCGTCCTCGATCCCGTGTATGGCTGCTGTTTCACTTCTGTGACCCCCAAGTATGACGGGGTGGTGCATACTCCGCGGCTGGACGGCCGCATATATTTTGTCACTCCAAGGTTGTCCACCTTTGAGTAGCACATGAGCAGCAGCTTGATTTATGTGTAGGTGAGGAAGGGGATCCATTTGTAAAGGCCGCTCCGTAATGGATCTGCCCGATGCGTTTCGAAGCTCCATATGCTTCTCTTCAGGGGCTTTAACGGAAGCGGTGTGCACAACCGCTAACCCACTTCTCCATTTTCCATATGACACACCCACCAATGGGAGGCTCAAATGAGACTGTTTATTATGGGAAGTGTGGCGCGGAAAGCACATAATCAAGTCCTGTATGGATCCCGCAAGTGGGCCCGTCCTCGATCCCGTGTACAGCTGTTGTTTCACTTCTGTGACCCCCAAGGATGACGGGGTGGTGCATACTCCGCGGCTGGACAGCCTCATATAAATTGTCGCTCCAAGGTTGTCCACCTTTCAGTAGCACACGACAGCAGCTTGATTTATGTGTAGGTGAGGACGGGGATCCACTTGTAGATGCCGCTCAGTAATGGATCTGCCCGACGCGTTACGAAGCTTCATATGCTTCTCTTCAGGGGCTTTAACGGAAGCGGTGTGCGCAACCGCTAACCCACTTATCCATTTTCCATATGACACACCCACCAATAGGAGGCTCAAATGAGACTGTGTATTATGGGAAGTGTGGTGCGGAAAGCACATAATCAAGTCCGGTATGGACCCCGCAAGTGGGCCCGTCCTCGATCCCGTGTATGGCTGCTGTTTCACTTCTGTGACCCCCAAGGATGACGGGGTGGTGCATACTCCGCTGCTGGACGGCCGCATATAATTTGTCACTCCAAGGTTGTCCACCTTTGAGTAGCACACGAGCAGCAGCTTGATTTATGTGTAGGTGAGGAAGGGGATCCACTTGTAGAGGCCGCTCCGTAATGGATCTGCCCGATGCGCTTCGAAGCTCCATACGCTTCTCTTCAGGGGCTTTAACGGAAGCGGTGTGCGCAACCGCTAGCCCACTTCTCCAATTTCCATATGACACACCCACCAATGGGAGGCTCAAATGAGACTGTGTATTATGGGAAGTGTGGTGCGGAAAGCACATAATCAAGTCCTGTATGGACCCCGCAAGTGGGCCCGTCCTCCATCCCGTGTACGGCTGCTGTTTCACTTCCGTGACCCCCAAGGATGACGGGGTGGTGCATACTCCGCCGCTGGACGGCCGCATATAATTTGTCACTCCAAGGTTGTCCACCTTTGAGTAGCACACGAGCAGCAGCTTGATTTATGTGTAGGTGAGGAAGGGGATCCACTTGTAGAGGCCGCTCCGTAATGGATCTGCCCGATGCGTTTCGAAGCTCCATATGCTTCTCTTCTAGGCTTTAACGGAAGCGGTGTGCGCAACCGCTAACCCACTTCTCCATTTTCCATATGACACACCCACCAATGGGAGGCTCAAATGAGACTGTTTATTATGGGAAGTGTGGTGCGGAAAGCACATAATCAAGTCCTGTATGGACCCCGCAAGTGGGCCCGTCCTCGATCCCGTGGACGGCTGCTGTTTCACTTCCATGACCCCCAAGGATGACGGGGTGGTGTATACTCCGCGGCTGGACGGCCGCGTATACATTTTCGCTCCAAGGTTGTCCACCTTTGAGTAGCACATGAGCAGCAGCTTGATTTATATGTAGGTGAGGATGGGGATACACTTGTAGATGCCGCTCCATAATGGATCTGCCCGACGCGTTTCGAAGCTTCATATGCTTCTCTTCAGGGGCTTTAACGGAAGCGGTGTGCGCAACCACTAACCCACTTCTCCATTTTCCATATGACACACCCACCAATGGGAGGCTCAAATGAGACTGCGTATTATGGGAAGTGTGGTGCGGAAAGCACATAATGAAGTCCTGTATGGACCCCTCAAGTGGGCCCGTCCTCGATCCCGTGTATGGCTGCTGTTTCACTTCTGTGACCCCCAAGTATGACGGGGTGGTGCATACTCCGCGGCTGGACGGCCGCATATATTTTGTCACTCCAAGGTTGTCCACCTTTGAGTAGCACATGAGCAGCAGCTTGATTTATGTGTAGGTGAGGAAGGGGATCCACTTGTAGAGGCCGCTCCGTAATGGATCTGCCTGATGCGTTTCGAAGCTCCATATGCTTCTCTTCAGGGGCTTTAACGGAAGCGGTGTGCTCAACCGCTAACCCACTTCTCCATTTTCCATATGACACACCCACCAATGGGAGGCTCAAATGAGACTGTTTATTATGGGAAGTGTGGCGCGGAAAGCACATAATCAAGTCCTGTATGGACCCCGCAAGTGGGCCCGTCCTCGATCCCGTGTACAGCTGTTGTTTCACTTCTGTGACCCCCAAGGATGACGGGGTGGTGCATACTCCGCTGCTGGATGGCCGCATATAATTTGTCACTCCAAGGTTGTCCACCTTTGAGTAGCACACGAGCAGCAGCTTGATGTATGTGTAGGTGAGGAAGGGGATCCACTTGTAGAGGCCGCTCCGTAATGGATCTGCCCGATGCGTTTCGAAGCTCCATATGCTTCTCTTCTAGGCTTTAACGGAAGCGGTGTGCGCAACCGCTAACCCACTTCTCCATTTTCCATATGACACACCCACCAATGGGAGGCTCAAATGAGACTGTTTATTATGGGAAGTGTGGTGCGGAAAGCACATAATCAAGTCCTGTATGGACCCCGCAAGTGGGCCCGTCCTCGATCCCGTGGACGGCTGCTGTTTCACTTCCGTGACCCCCAAGGGTGACGGGGTGGTGCATACTCCGCGGCTGGACGGCCGCGTATAAATTTTCGCTCCAAGGTTGTCCACCTTTGAGTAGCACATGAGCAGCAGCTTGATTTATATGTAGGTGAGGATGGGGATACACTTGTAGATGCCGCTCCATAATGGATCTGCCCGACGCATTTCGAAGCTTCATATGCTTCTCTTCAGGGGCTTTAACGGAAGCGGTGTGCGCAACCACTAACCCACTTCTCCATTTTCCATATGACACACCCACCAATGGGAGGCTCAAATGAGACTGCGTATTATGGGAAGTGTGGTGCGGAAAGCACATAATCAAGTCCTGTATGGACCCCGCAAGTGGGCCCGTCCGTGATCCCGTGGACGGCTGCTGTTTCACTTCGGGAGCCCCAAGGATGACGGGGTGGTGCATACTCCGCGGCTGGACGGCCACGTATAAATTGTCGCTCCAAGGTTGTTCACCTTTGAGTAGCACATGAGCAGCAGCTTGATTTATATGTAGGTGAGGATGGGGATCCACTTGTAGATGCTGCTCCATAATGGATCTGCCCGACGCGTTTCGAAGCTTCATATGCTTCTCTTCAGGGGCTTTAACGGAAGCGGTGTGCGCAACCACTAACCCACTTCTCCATTTTCCATATGACACACCCACCAATGGGAGGCTCAAATGAGACTGCGTATTATGGGAAGTGTGGTGCGGAAAGCACATAATCAAGTCCTGTATGGACCCGGCAAGTGGGCTCGTACTCGATCCCGTGTACGGCTGCTGTTTCACTTCCGTGACCCCCAAGGATGACGGGGTGGTGCATACTCCGCGGCTGGACGGCTGCGTATAAATTGTCGCTCCAATGTTGTCCACCTTTGAGTAGCACATGAGCAGCAGCTTGATTTATGTGTAGGTGAGGACGGGGAGCCACTTGTTGATGCCTCTCCGTAATGGATCTGCCAGACGCGTTTCGAAGCTCCATATGCTTCTCTTCAGGGGCTTTAATGGAAGCGGTGTGCGCAACCGCTAACCCACTTATCCATTTTCCATATGACACACTTACCAATGGGAGGCTCAAATGAGACTGTGTATTATGGGAAGTGTGGTGCGGAAAGCACATAATCAAGTCCTGTATGGAACCCGCAAGTGGGCCCGTACTCGATCCCGTGTACAGCTATTGTTTCACTTCCGTGACCCCCAAGGATGACGGGGTGGTGCATACTCCGCGGCTGGACGGACGCGTATAAATTGTCGCTCCAAGATTGTCCACCTTTGAGTAGCACATGAGCAGCAGCTTGATTTATATGTAGGTGAGGATGGGGATCCACTTGTAGATGCTGCTCCATAATGGATCTGCCCGATGCGCTTCGAAGCTCCATATGCTTCTCTTCAGGGGCTTTAACGGAAGCGGTGTGCGCAACCGCTAACCGACTTCTCCATTTTCCATATGACACACCCACCAATGGGAGGCTCAAATGAGACTGTGTATTATGGGAAGTGTGGTGCGGAAAGCACATAATCAAGTCCTGTATGGACCCCGCAAGTGGGCCCGTCCTCGATCCCGTGTATGGCTGCTGTTTCACTTCTGTGACCCCTAAGGATGACGGGGTGGTGCATACTCCGCTGCTGGACGGCCGCATATAATTTGTCACTCCAAGGTTGTCCACCTTTGAGTAGCACACGAGCAGCAGCTTGATTTATGTGTAGGTGAGGAAGGGGATCCACTTGTAGAGGCCGCTCCGTAATGGATCTGCCCGATGCGTTTCGAAGCTCCATATGCTTCTCTTCAGGGGCTTTAACGGAAGCGGTGTGCGCAACCGCTAACCCACTTCTCCAATTTCCATATGACACACCCACCAATGGGAGGCTCAAATGAGACTGTGTATTATGGGAAGTGTGGTGCGGAAAGCACATAATCAAGTCCTGTATGGACCCCGCAAGTGGGCCCGTCCTCGATCCCGTGTACGGCTTCTGTTTCACTTCCGTGACCCCCAAGGATGACGGGTGGTGCATACTCCGCGGCTGGACGGACGCGTATAAATATTCGCTCCAAGGTTGTCCACCTTTGAGTAGCACATGAGCAGCAGCTTGAATAATATGTAGGTGAGGATGGGGATACACTTGTAGATGCCGCTCCATAATGGATCTGCCCGACGCGTTTCGAAGCTTCATATGCTTCTCTTCAGGGGCTTTAAAGGAAGCGGTGTGCGCAACCACTAACCCACTTCTCCATTTTCCATATGACACACCCACCAATGGGAGGCTCAAATGAGACTGCGTATTATGGGAAGTGTGGTGCGGAAAGCACATAATCAAGTCCTGTATGGACCCCGCAAGTGGGCCCGTCCGTGATCCCGTGGACGGCTGCTGTTTCACTTCGGGAGCCCCAAGGATGACGGGGTGGTGCATACTCCGCGGCTGGACGGCCACGTATAAATTGTCGCTCCAAGGTTGTCCACCTTTGAGTAGCACATGAGCAGCAGCTTGATTTATATGTAGGTGAGGATGGGGATCCACTTGTAGATGCTGCTCCATAATGGATCTGCCTGACGCGTTTCGAAGCTTCATATGCTTCTCTTCAGGGGCTTTAACGGAAGCGGTGTGCGCAACCACTAACCCACTTCTCCATTTTCCATATGACACACCCACCAATGGGAGGCTCAAATGAGACTGCGTATTATGGGAAGTGTGGTGCGGAAAGCACATAATCAAGTCCTGTATGGACCCCGCAAGTGGGCCCGTCCTCGATCCCGTGTACGGCTGCTGTTTCACTTCCGTGACCCCCAAGGATGACGGGGTGGTGCATACTCCGCGGCTGGACGGCCGCATATAATTTGTCACTCCAAGGTTGTCCACCTTTGAGTAGCACACGAGCAGCAGCTTGATTTATGTGTAGGTGAGGAAGGGGATCCACTTGTAGAGGCCGCTCCGTAATGGATCTGCCCGATGCGTTTCGAAGCTCCATATGCTTCTCTTCTAGGCTTTAACGGAAGCGGTGTGAGCAACCGCGCGCTAACCCACTTCTCCATTTTCCATATGACACACCCACCAATGGGAGGCTCAAATGAGACTGTTTATTATGGGAAGTGTGGTGCGGAAAGCACATAATCAAGTCCTGTATGGACCCCGCAAATGGGCCCGTCCTCGATCCCGTGGACGGCTGCTGTTTCACTTTCGTGACCCCCAAGGATGACGGGGTGGTGCATACTCCGCGGCTGGACGGACGCGTATAAATTTTCGCTCCAAGGTTGTCCACCTTTGAGTAGCACATGAGCAGCAGCTTGATTTATATGTAGGTGAGGATGGGGATACACTTGTAGATGCCGCTCCATAATGGATCTGCCCGACGCGTTTCGAAGCTTCATATGCTTCTCTTCAGGGGCTTTAACGGAAGCGGTGTGCGCAACCACTAACCCACTTCTCCATTTTCCATATGACACACCCACCAATGGGAGGCTCAAATGAGACTGCGTATTATGGGAAGTGTGGTGCGGAAAGCACATAATCAAGTCCTGTATGGACCCCGCAAGTGGGCCCGTCCGTGATCCCGTGGACGGCTGCTGTTTCACTTCGGGAGCCCCAAGGATGACGGGGTGGTGCATACTCCGCGGCTGGACGGCCACGTATAAATTGTCGCTCCAAGGTTGTCCACCTTTGAGTAGCACATGAGCAGCAGCTTGATTTATATGCAGGTGAGGATGGGGATCCACTTGTAGATGCTGCTCCATAATGGATCTGCCCGACGCGTTTCGAAGCTTCATATGCTTCTCTTCAGGGGCTTTAACGGAAGCGGTGTGCGCAACCACTAACCCACTTCTCCATTTTCCATATGACACACCCACCAATGGGAGGCTCAAATGAGACTGCGTATTATGGGAAGTGTGGTGCGGAAAGCACATAATCAAGTCCTGTATGGACCCGGCAAGTGGGCTCGTACTCGATCCCGTGTACGGCTGCTGTTTCACTTCCGTGACCCCCAAGGATGACGGGGTGGTGCATACTCCGTGGCTGGACGGCCGCGTATAAATTGTCGCTCCAATGTTGTCCACCTTTGAGTAGCACATGAGCAGCAGCTTGATTTATGTGTAGGTGAGGACGGGGATCCACTTGTAGATGCCTCTCCGTAATGGATCTGCCAGACGCGTTTCGAAGCTCCATATGCTTCTCTTCAGGGGCTTTAATGGAAGCGGTGTGCGCAACCGCTAACCCACTTATCCATTTTCCATATGACACACTTACCAATGGGAGGCTCAAATGAGACTGTGTATTATGGGAAGTGTGGTGCGGAAAGCACATAATCAAGTCCTGTATGGAACCCGCAAGTGGGCCCGTCCTCGATCCCGTGTACAGCTATTGTTTCACTTCCGTGACCCCCAAGGATGACGGGGTGGTGCATACTCCGTGGCTGGACAGCCGCGTATAAATTGTCGCTCCAAGGTTGTCCACCTTTCAGTAGCACACGAGCAGCAGCTTGATTTATGTGTAGGTGAGGACGAGGATCCACTTGTAGACGCCACTCAGTAATGGATGTGCCCGACGCGTTTCAAAGCTCCATATGCTTCTCTTCGGAGACTTTAACGGAAGCGGTGTGTGCAACCGCTAACCCACTGCTCCATTTTCCATATGACACACCCACCATTGGGAGGCTCAAATGAGACTGTGTATTATGGGAAGTGTGGTGCGGAAAGCACATAATCAAGTCCTCTATGGACCCCGCAAGTGGGCCCGTCCTCGATCCCGTGTACGGCTGCTGTTTCACTTCCGTGACCCCCAAGGATGACGGGGTGGTGCATACTCCGCGGTTGGACGGCCGCTTATAAATTGTCGCTCCAAGGTTGTCCACCTTTGAGTAGCACAAGAGCAGCAGCTTGATTTATGTGTAGGTGAGGACGGGGATCCATATATATATATATACATTATTTGGCATCACACGCATGAGCATTGTGTCACCAACTCTCACATTTGCTTCGCACAAACACGGACCAAGGGGCAAGCATACATATGCAGAATATCTTTCCGCTTTGTCCGGCCCTCTATTGGGATAATGTTTGTTTTAAACACGCACGCACCGCGTTTACCCGAGGCGCAAACAGTTTTCATGATGCACAGGCAAATCTCCATCTAAACACTAACGAGTATATGGTATCTCTTTAGTTTCCCAAACCTGCATCGCGGAATAACTTACTAAGATTGGGAATTGCAGCATGTTGAAGATTCCCGCCTCAGACGGCCGTCTCCGGTGTAATTGCTTTGTCTCCCAATACACGCACACAGCGTCCACACGAGGCTTCAGCAATACAAGGACACACAGGCAAACCAGATGGGCTACCATTTTGGGACCTTTATTGGGAACGTTCATGGCAGGAACACAAGGGAAATGGTAGCATGGTGCGTTATCTAGTATTATTTTCTTCTTCTTCTTTTTTCACTAATGATGTCACTGAGTTTTGAAAGATGACCTCATTTCGGCTGTGAATTTAAACATGCTATATGAAGGAAAGGTCAAAATTATGTTGACACATGGGTTTGGTGATAAACGTAACAATGTAAATATGTCTAAAAAATTAACTCTGAAGTAATGCTCGTTCTGGGTGCACAAATGTAAAATATTATACAATACAGGTTCAGCCACATTGTAACCATGGCAATATCTAGTTTCAACCTGTACCTTAATTTAACTTAATTGAATGTCCCGCCCAGTATTTTGTGCATATATAAATGCTCTATATTCTAATGCAGATGTAGTGAACAAGGCGGCAATGCCGAAACGCGTCTAAGCAGACACTGATCAAAGAATAAAAGTTTGGATTCAGATTCACGGAGTCAGCGCCTTCTTCAATCGTATGAGCATTGTATGAAAGAATATATATATATATATATGTGCAGAAACCTCCAGACGAACTGTAGGAAGAGGCCACGCGGGGAAATACCATAGAAACCTTTATTTGGACACGCAGGTAGGCATAATGCATTTCGACACCATCGTCTTCTTCAGATGCCACTGCTGCACTGCTCACCAGTCACATAGCTCCGCTTTTAAATGCCTCTGCAGATCTCCCATTGTTGATAGGAAGCACCTCCCCTGTCATGTGACCGCTCACCTGCCGTAGTGCTGGTTGTCCTACAGCACCCAGAATGCATCATTTTCTGGGTAGGTGCTGTGTGGGGAATTATTAGTGGTAGTCCTTGTGGTTAATGTGCACTGCAGAACGGGGATTGTTGGTGTAGGTGCACTGTCAGTCCTCAGGCTTCCCTCGGTCCCCGCAAAGTCAACACCTGCCACAGCGCAAGGTCCTCGAGTCTCAGGCTGGCACAATGTCCAAAACCTGTCCGTGCAGTCACGGACTGCCTCCTGGCAATTAGCTCAAAGCGCCCTGGGCTGGAAAGGTGGGGTTGAAGTGATCCGATAACTCGGTTGCAGAGATGAGCTGCTCACACAGACGCCAGTAAAACTTCAACCTCTAGGCAGACGGGACCTCTTGAAGCGCCTCTGGCTGACGCTGAAAATATGTGCAGAAACCTCCAGACGAACTGTAGGAAGAGGCCACGCGGGGAAATACCGTAGAAACCTTTATTTGGACACGCAGGTAGGCATAATGCATTTCGACGCCATTGTCTTCTTCAGATGCCACTGCTGCACTGCTCACCAGTCACATAGCTCCGCTTTTAAATGCCTCTGCAGATCTCCCATTGTTGATAGGAAGCACCTCCCCTGTCATGTGACCGCTCACCTGCCGTAGTGCTGGTTGTCCTACAGCACCCAGAATGCATCATTTTCTGGGTAGTTGCTGCGTGGGGAATTATTAGTGGTAGTCCTTGTGGTTAATGTGCACTGCAGAACGGGGCTTGTTGGTGTAGGTGCACTGTCAGTCCTCAGGCTTCCCTCGGTCCCCGCAAAGTCAACACCTGCCACAGCGCAAGGTCCTCGAGTCTCAGGCTGGCACAATGTCCAAAACCTGTCCGTGCAGTCACGGACTGCCTCCTGGCAATTAGCTCAAAGCGCCCTGGGCTGGAAAGGTGGGGTTGAAGTGATCCGATAACTCGGTTGCAGAGAAGAGCTGCTCACGCAGACGCCATATATATATATATAAAAATATGTATATATACATATATATACTCGTTGGGCCAACTGTAGCGCTGCTAAATCATCTACCAGCGCCATGACGGTATGATCCAGGGTGGCATCAAAGTGGAAATTAAGGTCGCCTAGCAAAGAATACAACAGTGCCTGAAAAACAGTTGTTAGGGGAAAATTCCAGGCTAAATGCTAGGCTCTCACATTCTGGAATTGATTCGGGGATTGCTCGGCAATGATGCTGTTCTTTGTATATAATAGCTAGACCTCCTCCTCTCCCTTCAGGACGATCTTGCCGGATAAGTTGGAAGCCTGAAGGAAGGGCTGTCACAATGTTGGGGTCAGAGTCTGTCGTAAGCCAAGTTTCTGTGAGGAAAACTGCATCTGGCATACGTTCTTCTAGCAAAAGAGCAAGTTCCATCCTATGTTTTGGTAGGGATCTACAGTTTAGTATAAACATGTTATAGTCCCGTTTCGCTTCACCTAGTTGCATGGGTAGTTGCATGGGTTTGAGAGTCTGTTGACACCCCGGACAAGTCACTGGTAGATCTATAGCTATAGCCTGGAAAGAATGCAAGCAGCCTTTGATTCCCACAGGCCTCATGCTGAGAAGGAATTCCGCACTATAATACCTGCTATTTAGCGGCTGAGATGTAGAGGGTCTGGCCCTGGGCCTGTTGCAGGCGCGGAGGGGCGCAGACGGGCTTGCCTTTGGCGCACCGCCCGCGCGCCCACTGCGCCCGCCCGCTGCGTGGACGGGAAGTCATCGTCTTCAGGCCTCTCTGGGGCTGTCATGGGGCAGTTGAGGCAGGTGAGTGACAGAGGCTTCAGATCTACATATTGGCTGGGTGTGGGTGCAAATTGGGCCACACCATTCACCAAGTGTGCATCAGCGGTTGGGCACCGTCCAGGCTAATATCAGCACCAAGAAGTGGTCGATCAAGGCCACGCACACGCCAATGACAGCCGCTAGATGGCTGACATCAGGGAGCCTGGGCAGGGCTTTAAGTGGGCCTGGTCTCACCTGGTCCGAGCACGGCAGTTTTTTAAGGAGGCCTCGAAACGTGTCTCTATCGGGCTATGTTTTGTGCCCTGGCACAGGCGGTCTGATTTGTTTTCTCCAGACTTCAGTGACAGCAGGCAAATCGATGTGCGCATGGTGAGCGTTGTAGGGGAAGGGAAATCCTTTAAAAAGAAGTCATTTTCTCTCTGGATTTCCCTTCTCTTTTTGAATCTCAGGAGCAGCAACATTGACCTTGGTGTCACCGCCAGGGCTTTAAGTGGAAGTGTTTTCAATGTTATATACAAGCCATAGTTGCTGCTTATTTATCTTATGCGACTAGCAACCATTGAGAAAGCCAATTGTCCTGACTTGTAGGTATGATGTAACTTGTTGTATCATATATCCGGAACCAATGACAGGAATAGCAAAATACAAGTCGGGCAGCACACTGTGCTAAACACAGATTTTTAGCTCACGTGTTTTTAAGCCACACCCTTAATTACATTGATCAACCCCCTTTGAGAGACCCCCCAGTTTTTCATCCCACTTAAAGCCCTTTTCAAGGTTTAATATTGAGGGCAACAACGAATGTAAGCGTTTCTAAAATACATGTACTGTCTGCGTGCATGAATGCTCAAATGGTATCCTTGGCTGAATACCTTTGTGCTGCTCAGAGCTCCGCCCCCTAGCCACACCCCAAGCCCCGCCCTCTAGTCCACATCTCAATTTGGTGAGTACCTGCACTTGTTTTTTCCACTCAAAGCACTGCGTATGAAGTCTGCAAACGTTTATAAAATGTCCTCAAAGTGCTAGGGGACTCATTTATGAGGCTGTGCGTCACTTTTACGCCGCTGGTGCGTCACTTTTTGTGACGCACCAGTGGCGTAAAAAATGCGCCTTGTTGCGCCATATTTACAAAGTGACGCATCTAGGTAAATGCGTCACTTTGTAAACCCCTGTGCCACATTATACCTGCGCCAGGTATAATGTATGCAAGGGGGGGCGTATTGACGCAAGGAAGGATCGTAAAAGTGACGCAGTGAAATCTATGAGATTTCAATGCGTCACTTTTAGGACACTGTTGCGTCAAAATCTTGCGCCTGCCTCACAGCAGGCGTAAGACTGACGCAGGCCCTTTCACATGGGGCTTGCCCCATGTGAAAGGACGCATTGCTGGAGTTGCGTCACTTTTGTGACACACTCCAGCAATGCGTCACTTTTGCGCTTACAGATACGTCAGAAATACTGACGTATCTGTAACTCCTTGCGACATGATGCGTCATACATTAAATGTGACACATCAGGAATGTCGCAAGGAGTGCGCACTGAGAAGTCATTTCTCATAAATGAGGCCCTAGGTTCCCAAATAGTATGGGATGGGGCTATATTTAACTTGTGCAAGCTTGTTTGTCTTCACATTTGAAGTCATCTTCTGTGATCGTGTCAGATTCAAATGTCCTTGCATTTTCATCACCTAGGCGGGCCCAGTGTTTTTTCAAAACCAACTAAAATCAGATGCTTATAAAAGACAAAAAAGTGCTTTTGATTAACATGATGCGAAAGTTTAATTTTCATTAGGGATGAAATCTTCCTGATTTTACCCGGGGATCTGTGGAGGGATACATTCACATGGTATTTTTGGATAGTTTAGCTGCAACTGGTACCTTTTACAGCAAGTGAGTTGATGCGTTTTCGCTCATAACTCCATTCTAGGCTAGGTAAATTAAAGCAAAAGAGGAAAATAGCCAAAAGGCGTCTCAAATATCTCGAACTATTTAGATAATGGGAACCAGCAGGGTCGTTCTTGTATCATCTTTCATGATAATCACAGTAAAACACCTGGCACCAGAAAGATGGTGTCGTATTTATTTTAGCAATCAGACATTCTTAAGGCGATAACGGTCTCGGTGTATCAGAACCTTCGTGCCTGGATATAAAGTATGAACCCTTTAAATCTTCTTCTTAACATTCCTAACAGCTGGAGGGCATCGAGTTCAGCAAAACTGATTTTCCAGTTAATGAACAGAATGAGTGCATGAAGCAGTTCATCTGGGCCTCGCGAGGTGTCCGCGAGGCATGGTTGGCTGGCGAGACCTATTGCGCGCGTGAATGGTTTGCAAGACCTGCCTCGCGCATGATGCCGTTATTAACACCCTCAGTGGGGGGCCTATCGTCCGTCTTGGGATTCTCATTTAAACGCCAGCCCTTTAGTTCAACCAGGGCTGGTGTGAGAACCCTTGGTCGGATGCCCATCATGGCCCAGTGTATTGAACGTTTGCTACTGAGTGAGAAATGTGTTGATCCGAAGAGTACCAGACTGAATCCTGGCAAGGGTGACTTAGTCTTCCATCCTTCTGATGTCAATAAATTAAGTAGTGAGATTGAGTAAAGGCAACACCTTTTAATTACTATAAGCACAGCAGAAGTGTGTTATTAAACATTATATTAAAAAACCAAAGGCCCTGATTAAATGTTGAACGGCTAATTCCATGACAGAATTACTATTTTGGTTTTATTAATGGCACCCTATAATTGTCGGATGCGTTAAATAACACAACATTCGTTAAATGTCAGCAGGTGAAACCTGCCAACATTTATCAAGGGAAATGTGTACGGTATTTACTTTACCATGCAGATTTTAGTGTGTTAAACACAGGGCTTAATTTTTAAAATAATAAGTGCCAGGGCCCTGACCAGAAGGCTACCGCAGCTTTCACCACCCATCACCCCTGTCAGCTGCCAAACAAATACTAACCAACTCTCTCGCATGCAAGTACGACAGTTCAGATTATTCCAAGTATCCCAAATCTGAAGGAATGGCTGGGGAGGCAGGCATTAGTCATTTATAATGTTAGTATTTTTTAATGTATATTGTATTTATAACACTCGTTATTCTGCTCATCTCTAAATTAGATTAGCAGCACCACCGTGTGGCAGACTGTCATGCTTGCAGTGTTGACAATTAAGTGCCGAGCACAGGAAAGCAATTACGTGCCAGTGCTGAGCACCGGAAACCACCGGTTCAAATTAAGCACTGGACTTAAGCACAAAAACCTGCATTTTATGTATTCTCCAAAAACTCATATTAGGCGCCCCGATAATTCATAATAGGTGCTATATATCTCACCCAATAAATGAGGAACTCCAGAGTATAGCAATATACCAGGTGTGATAAAGAGCACCTTTTTTTGTCATCAGGCCTAAAGTGTTTTTGAAAATTTGGATGAGCTAAAATTCAGAGCAGATATGAAAAAAGTTTTTAAATTTAGCATACTCCAGCTTCGTGATGCTTGCTTTTAAACACTTTGCATAGTTTGTGAACAGCTAAAAGTAGGATTTTGGGTGCCAAAATCAATTTTAGTAAGAATTTCTTACAAAATAAACAAATACTGGCAAATTCAATAATTTTTTTTATGAAGGTCGGTTACTACTGTTTTTTTGTTTGCATTCAAATTAATCTTAGAAGGAAGTAGAGGAACATGTTTATCTACGAAAATCGAAGGGAAAAGTAGTTGAAAGTAACACCAAAGCAAGAGTTAAGGTATCCTGAATGCCCCAGTAACTTGTTTCTTGAAGTGGAAAAGACAATAGCAGTAATTGATGGCCTGTGCTCTTGGTTCCCATGGCTATGGTGGGGAAGAAGGAAAAGAACATCAATTAGCAGGTCATTGTGTGATGACAGCGTTGTCAGGGAGGAGTAGTAAGAAGAATCGCAGGCCTGGGAGACAAAGCCCGACCAGATAGGGTCCCGCAGGGAACCTCTACCGATGGCGGAACACCAGGGGTGCGAGGTAGAAAAAAAAGGACCCAAAAATGACACCCAGTGACTCGAGAGCCCATGTTTTGAACCGACCAATGGAAGGAGAAGGGTGGGACGAGTAAAGGGGTGAAAAGGAAGGGCACGGGACCGTTGTCCACAACTGACCCTCACCAGGGACTTTACCTGTTCTGATCAAAGCCAGAAATTTGATTTGGTTACTGAACAGTCACAGAGACAAGGAACTATTGGTGGATGGTTTCACAGCAGATTTTCCCATACCTTACAAAGACCCCTTAGCCTGAGTCAGAATCTAAAATTGATGAGACAATCCAGATGTGGCCAGGCAAAAGGTGGGGAAGGATGTACAGCTGAGGAGAGTAGAAGGCCCTTATGTCAACCACCCACTGCAAAAATTCATAGTGTCCCAGTTGGGTGTGGTGCCAAAAAAAGGAGGAAGGGAAACATCGCCTCACTAACCATTTATCACATCCAACATCGCCTCACACACCATTTATCACATCCAACATCGCCTCACACACCATTTATCACATCCTCTGGGTGAATCAATAAACAATTGGTTGGAGTAGGGTAGCTGCTTGGTATCACATGTCTCTCTGGATGAGATGGTGGATCTGATTAAGCAGGTAGGAAGAGGGGCCCTGCTAGCCAGACATTTGCCTTTTGGTAGTGCACCCACAACGTTACCACTTGTTGGGATTACAACTAGACGGCGCCTATTACTATGACAAGTATCTACCTATGGGTTGTGCAATCTCTTGTGCATATTTCAAGTCCTTGAGCAGATTTCTGTAGTGGGAGTTAGGGGCATGTCAGGGCGGCGCATACAGTACTTGGACAACTTCATGTTTATTGGCCCACCAGAAACTGGAGAATGTGTGGTACATAAACAAGGATGCGTAGTCCAGGTGTCGAAGTAGATCCCTCTTTATTAACAGGTAGTTAGGTGGCAAGTTACAGGATAGGAAGTTACAAGGAGAAACCCCACCAGGAGAGAGCGACCAGCTCCTCAGCCTGAGATGACCAACTGACAATCCCAACACAGTAAGGCACTCAAACATTCCATGATGTCACAGGACATTCTGATAAAGTGGTAGAGAGGGAAAAGATATAGAAACCATTTACCACACATACTCTTCCGTTAGTGAACAACAGCAAGTAAGAGGTTAAGACGGAGCAGAAGGATTCAGAGGAGACTGTAGACACAAGAGCTAGTCAAAGAGACAATTTGAAAAGCAGGAAACTCAAGCCCCCTTGAAGGGGAGGTTGTTAGTGCACGTCATGCACTAGTCTTTATTGCAAGGCTTTCCTTTTTTCTGTGTAGGTTGCTAGTTCATCTTATTGTGCTTACTTCCATCTGCACACATTTTGTAATTTAGTTGTTACACCCTACTTGGTTTACCAGGATCGCTACCTTGTTTTTATTAAGGAGGGTGGATGGGCATGTTATGTAATTTGCATTCTTGTGTTTTGTCCAACCATGACCATTTGTGCATCTTATGAATATCTTTCTACATGCCTCTTTTAATTGTCCTTTGTTTCTGCTTTCACGCTTGAGTTTCCTGCTTTTCAAATTGTCTCTTTGACTAGCTCTTGTGTCTACAGTCTTCTCTGAATCCTTCTGCTCCGTCTTAACTTCTTACTTGCTGTTGTTCACTAACGGAAGAGGATGTGTGGTAAATGGTTTCTATATCTTTTCCCTCTCTACCACTTTATCAGAATGTCCTGTGACATCATGGAATGTTTGAGTGCTTTACTGGGTTAGGATTGTCAGTTGGTCATCTCAGGCTGAGGAGCTGGTTGCTCTCTCCTGGTGGGGTTTTCTCCTTGTATCTTCCTATCCTGTAACTTGCCACCTAACTATCTGTTAATAAAGAGGGATCTACTTCTACACCTGGACTACGCATCCTTGTTTATGTACCACAGAATGCACAGACCTGCTGTGTCATTTTGAGGACTTAGCGGAAGAACTCGGGGCCCGGTCACCCGGCTATCATTCCTGGGGAAGTCATCTGCGGCGTTCCGCAAGGATCCTCACTCAGCCCCACCCTCTTCAATGTCTACATGAGCCCTCTCGCAGCCATCGCTCACCAACACAACCTCAACATCATCTCCTACGCTGACGACACACAGCTGATCCTCTCCCTCACCAATGACCCCGCCACCGCCAAAGCCAACCTCCAGGAAGGAATGAAAGACGTTGCAGAATGGATGAAGATCAGCCGTCTGAAACTGAACTCAGACAATACGGAAGTCCTCATCCTCGGACCATCTCCTTCTGCCTGGGCCGACTCCTGGTGGCCCCCTGCCGTGGGCACCGCACCCAAGCCAACGGAATACCGCATGCAACCTGGGCTTCATCCTGGACGCCTCCCTCACGATGACCAAGCAAGTCAACGCCGTCTCGTCATCCTGCTTCAACACCCTGCGCATGCTCCGAAAGATCTTCCGATGGATCCCCACCGAAACCAGGAAGACGGTCACCCAGGCCCTCGTCACCAGCCGGCTAGACTACGGGAACACCCTCTACGCTGGAACCACAGCCAACCTCCAGAAAAGACTCCAGCGCATTCAGAACGCCTCTGCACGACTCATCCTGGACATCCCTCGCCACAGCCACATCTCGGCCCACCTGAAAGACCTGCACTGGCTCCCTGTCAGCAAGAGGATCACGTTCAGACTCCTCACCCACGCACACAAGGCTCTCCACGACACGGGCCCGAAGTACCTTAACAGCCGCCTCACATTCTACACACCCACCCGCCAGCTCCGATTCGCCACCCTCGCCCTCGCCTCCGTCCCACGAATTCACAAATCCACCGCCGGAGGAAGATCCTTCTCCTACCTGGCAGCCAAGTCATGGAATCCCTCCCCACTCACCTACGGCTGACCCTGGACCATCTCTCCTTCAGGAAACAACTCAAGACCTGGCTGTTCGAGCAATAGCGATCCCCCCTCCCCCCTCAGCGCCTTGAGACTCTACGAGTGAGTAGCGCGCTATACAAATTTCGTTGATTGATTGATTGATTGATGGGGATTGAGCTTGACTTGGTGGAGGGTATATGCATGCTACCCAGAGATAAAGTGGCTGAGCTGAGCCAGATAATAGAGCAGTGCTTCAGAGAAAGAAGGCAATCTTGGGCGAGCTCCAGCAGATGCTCGACAAATGCAACTTCGCGAACAGGGTGATCTCGCCCAGGTGACCTTTTGCCAAGCGACTGGCCTGGTTGACCAAAGGGATGATGAAAAGACATCACAGGGTGCGTCTCACACAAGGTGTAAAAGAGGACCTAGAACAGTGGGCTACATTCTTAGCCAGTTTCAATGGGACACTCATGTGGAGGGAGCCCTGGGTAATGTCCAAGCAACTGGAGCTCTTCATGGATGCCTGCGGGAGCCACGGTTTCAGGGCGAGCTTGAGCGCCACCTGGACAGCCTCACGGTGACCAAACAGCTGGTACAACACAGGGATCATCAAAAACTATGATGAGGAAGAGCTCTTAGAGCTCTTCCCCATCATAGTTTTCTTTTCAATATGGGAGGAAAGATTAGCTAGCTGGTCAGACATTCATGTGGTGGTGCAAGCAATAAACCTAGGAACAGCGAGGTGTCCAGCAATGTTGTGGCTATTGCAACAGTCAGCTGTCAATTTAGGGCTAAGATAGTGGTTATGGCCAGGCACAATTTAGGTGTAGTGAACTCCATAGCTGATGCGATCTCTCGTTTTTAGTGGGAAAGATTCAGAGAGCTGGCACTGCACGCAGAAAAGAGAATGACGCTAGTACCTTGGCCACTCTGGAATCTCGTGCACCTGAGCTAGTGATGCTATTGGACAATGCTCTGGCCCCCAAGACAGCGAAGATATACTGTAAGTGATGGGAGGTTTTAAAAAACTTGACTAACACGGCAGGCCAGAGCTGGGTCACCTCTGTGAAGGTAGCAGTTTCATAGCATTAGCATTCCAGAGATGGAAGAGCAAGTCATAGACCCAGACACACCTTTGCGCGGTTTCACACTACGTCAAACGGGCAATGGAGAAGGACCCAGCTAAGTCACTCTACTGCAGAACAGCAATAAAAGGTTGGGGGAGGCTAAAGCCCAGGTCCAAGGACTGAAGGTGGCCCATTGACTTCACAGTTTTGAAGACGGTGCTGGCCGCTCTCCCAGGAATATGCAGATCATACCTCGCGGTGGTGTTGTTCAAGGCAGCATTCACCTCAGCTTTTTTCGGGGCTTACAGAGTTAACAAGCTAGTGGCCCCAGCCAGAGGGAACCCGGGGACAGCAACTGTGCACACGGAGGACTTACACCTGGGAAACGAGTACATGGTAGTGCACCTACGACGGTCAAAGACAGACCAGGAAGGTAAAGCGAGACACACACGTATTGACTGTACAGAGGACAGGGCATGCTGCCCAATGTACCTCATTTAAGAATATGTAAGTCAGGGTGTACGTGCAGCAAGACCACTATTCCTCTACAAGGATGGATCATGCCTAAGCCGGTTTCAATTCATGGAGGTAATGAGGAGAGCCTTCGACATGATGGGATTTCAACCAGCGAGTTTGGGTCACACTCATTTCATATAGGGGCGGCAAAACCACTGTGGCCCGCTTAGGGCTAAGTGAAGAGAGTATAAAAAAAGCTAGGTTGGTAGATTTGGGCCCCTTCAAAGGGTACTTCTGGCTTACTGGGACCAGACCTATGTTTCTTTCCCAGCAGTACTGCCTGGGGGTCAGCGCACATTATGGATCCTGGGACACTCTTACATCACAGGCACAGCATTGTGCAAGTAAAGAATAGAGATGGATTTGTCCACAAAAAACAAGAGTGACATGGCTGGGAAGACCTGGCATGAAGTGGGGCCAAATGCTTCCAGCCGTGCAAGAACCACTGCAATAAGGAGAACAGCCATATGCCATCATCATTCACCTGGGGTGGAAGGACATAGCAAGCTCAGTGAGGAGGGAGCTGCTAGGTGCAATGACATCAGGACTGGCAGCCCTGGCAAGGTTTATGTGCCCAGCAGACCTCATATGGTCAGAGATAATAGCCCGCCGGTTATGGAGAGGGGCGATTGATTAAGGGGCGGTGGAGAAATCCAGGCGTAAACTGAACATGACCATGGCAAAAATATGTAGGGCAAATTAATGGGAGTTCATACAACATAGGCTGATCAACCTTAGGACACCAGGTCCTAAGAGGATGGGGTCCACTTGACCGGGGTGGGCCTGGATATGCTCCTACTCAATGATGATGTCAGGATCCTACAGTAGCTGTTTTTCTCCTGAAGGAGGAAGGGGGGAGCTGCCATTGATTGGCAAACCAGTAGAAGCATGGTGGAGGCACAACAGAAAGATACCCAGAGAAAAGAGTAATCTAGAAAAAAGAGCTGCTCAAATAGTGTCCTTGGGATGCCTCACGGTAGGGGCACTGGGGAGCAGGCAATAGCACACCTATGACAGCCAGAATAGAAGAGCTGCTCAGACAGTGTCCTCGGGATGCCACATGGCAGGGGCACTGGGAGCAGGCAGGTTGTCAGCAAGGGTCCCGGGCAGGCGCAAACAGCCCTTGCAGTCCTGGCTGGGTCTGAGGTCCGCCCACAATATTGGTATCAAGGGAAGCCTAGAATCCGCAGAGCACTGAGACACCTGCAACACGGCTATCACGCAGATTTAGTGCTGGCAGGCAGACATGGAGGTCACAACGATGGGGGTCAACATTTTGACATTGACAAAGGTGATATGTAACAAGCAAACATGGGGATTTCGAATGACGTGTTATAAACTGAGGCCTTTATGTACCATAAGCTGTTCCCTGTATGATTTAAAAAGAGGGGGGAGGTTGCACTGTGTGACCTAGAAGAAGGGTGTGAACTTGCATGTCCGAAAGGGGTTCACCATGGACTCGTTAAGTGCTCTAGGATGTAATGGGCATATGTACACCCAAGGACAGTCTGAATAGTGCTCAATGCTGAAGCACTCTCTATAGGTTGCTCCAAGTGCAAGGAATATGAATATATGAATAGCAGTATAACGGCACAGATAGGCCATATACTTACTAGTAGAGCACAAACTAGGAGACAATCCTGAATAGGCACGTGGCATGGATACTACGGAGACAGCAGAAAAACACATATAAACCTGAAAACAAAAGATGAACATCATAACTATTTGATCTTGCAAGACTTCTGTGTAGTAATGTTGTGGTTGGGCCACTCTGATGTGAAAAAAGAAGAGTAATAAGGTGGCCACAGTACTGACATGCCAAAAGTTTTTAAAATGCCTCCTTCAATTTTAAATTGGATTGTTTTTACTTTCAAATGCATGTATGAAATAAAAGATTGATAGGACAATATGACTTATAACTATTTACACTTTTAAAATGTAAAATAGTCCCTTATGTAATGCAATTGATTTGCATACTAGGGGAAGGATACTTCTAATAAGCAATCACGCGTTGTGAAAGAGTGTTTCTCTTCTGAAGGACCATCAATCTATATTTTGAGGTAGTAAGATGTCCGTTGAGGGAAGTGACAGGTCATTGCAGTAAACTTCTTATAAAAAACCTTATTTAATGCGGAATGTTTAGTCCCAGGTGAAGCTGAGGAATGTGTATGATCTTCAGAACTTCATGAAGTGAAAATAGTGTGAAGTTCACTCTGCTGAACAGGAGAAATTACAGTTTCGCACAACCCTCTTTTGAACATGTTTTTCCTTAATATGAAGCAGAAGACATTTGAGGATGCACTATTTAGTGCCTTACAAAAACCAATAAGTTACAGTGTGCATGACGGTTTGGCCAGGCTGAAACGACCGGCCAAACCGCCATGTGCACTGATAACAGTGCACCTACCACTCCCCCTCTGACTGTCAGTCCCCTGGGTTTACCCCCAAACCTCCACAGCATAGAGTAAAAATAAAACGATAAGAAACTTGCTTTATTATCGTTTTAGTTTTCAAGTTTTGCAGCTGCCGCTGCTGCTGGCTGGAGGGGCAACGGTCCTCTGTAATAGCAGGAGCAGCTGCAGCTTATAGTAATTTTGAGCCGCACAATCTATGTCACAGGTTTTATTATTGGAAAGAAAAGTAAAGAAGTATCTGTACTATGCTGGATGTTTAAGTTTTGTGGAGGGGTAATGCAATATAAAAGGTACTCCTTAATTATACCATGCAGGACCTCTCTACGAAAACTGAAGAAAGAGGTTTAGTTAGTATTGCAAAAATCACTCTATGTCATCACGACACAATAGGTTTCATCCAGTAAAGCAATACCTGCAGAACCTTAAAATCCATGGAGGGGGAGGCTAACCCTATAAAGGTAAAATAATGTGCCTGACAGAGCACAACAAAACTAGCAAGGCTGTTACTGAGCACCCAAAACAAACACATGCTTCACACATTCACACGTAGACTGTTATGTGATCCAAATGGCATGTAAAGCTTGTTTCACAACATCACTCACGGGGATAGATCCACCACATGGTGGAGGAGCATTACCCCTCTGGTTCAGAGCCTGCAGCAAAAAAAATTAAACTATATTTAAGTATTGTTTTGTTTTTAAGCCGCTAGTTCAGCCAGCGTCTGCAGTGAAGGGCGGGGCTGAGGCATGGAAGAGGAGGAAGAGGAGTGCTAATGCACTCCCTGAGTGCTCATGTGTGTTTGGCCAGCCGTTTCAGGCCGACCAAAACTCACATGCGCACTTAGGTTTCTCTAACCCAGCTGTATTGAACAGCCAGGTTAGAGAAACCTCACAGACTCACTGACTTGAGGGGAGCGTCTTTCTAGCCCACTCAAGACAATCCTAGTGCAGGGATTGGACAGGGAGTCTGTGACGTAGTCACAGTGTCTGCTGGGACAAGGAATTCCCAGCACCAAGGCGCAATGTAGGAGGCGGCTGGTAGGAGGTAAGGGTAACGTTTTAAAAATTGTTTTATTATTATGGTCCCCTTATTCCCCATGCCCAATCCTATGCTCCCTCCTGCACTCTGTCTCACCTCTTTTAGTATGGGGCGGCCGCCACTGATCATTCCACCAAAAAAACGTAGCTACTCACAATGAAAAAGGAAAAATCAACAGAAGCACCTGCAAATAAAAAAATATTAATATGAACAAAGCACATACATATTAGAAAAGTACAGTAAACGTTGTCTGAATAGAGCTTGCACTAATTTCAGGATAGACGAGAGCTCTCGAGGCAGTGATTCCCTAAACAAATGAAACCAAAACAGCCCTACTGCCTTTCCAAGTTCTTCCAAAAATCCATGAGCTGCTTATGATTGTCTGAGATGCGGAGACCATTTTAAGCAAGCCTTAAAAAAGGCTGTATACCAATGGCCTGTTGCTGAAAATGTGACTTATTGCAGAGACAATAGGCATTGTAAGGTACCTTCTTGATGATTATGAAGCCTAGAGTCCTTCCTTTATGTTTCTTTCATACATTGGCTCCTAAGATGATAAGGTGATGCATGCTGTTTCGATTAGATCAACTCCCTTTTTGGCATGAGGGGTGGCAAACGGCAGGGCATCTCAGTAGAACAGCCTAGGCGTGGTAGGTTACAGTGAGATTGTTGAAGATATACTTGTTAAGTGGATACATTTACATACTAAGAGATCTCGGGACATTGTTCTACCATTGGAGGATATTCAATCTTAGGACGACATCACTCATTAACCAACCCAAGTTTAATCCAACTAAGGGCTGCTTACTGCACTGTAGCAAAATATCCCTACATTGATTTTTTTAAAGATGTCATTAGGGGACGAATGACTAAGTTTCCCCTGAATTCGTTTTTAATGAGCCTGATTACGTTTTTGAAGTTAACAAATGTTGTAATTTACTTAGAGCAAAATAAATTACTTATGAAAACTGAAATAAAAAAATATGAAGAATAAATCAGTATTGAAAAAGGATCCTCACAAATTAAGGGAGCAGAATGTGTCTAAATGATACCACCTGCTATATTAAAACAGTCACTAATCAAGATACATACTCATGCGAACTTGCATGCATTCACCAGCATACCATACACAAGCACAGGTACCAGCATTAACAACCCACATACAACAACCAATTGGTCCCTGAATAAAATGCAACGGATTTCATACATGCTGACGTCCTGTGAAAATAGCACATCCTCATCATCATACAATTTAATCTGGTATAAATACTCAGGTCAGACATCAGGACAAGGTATAGTGCTCAAAAGAGAACAAATTGATTGCAAAAGGAGCCATGCTGCGTCTACATCTGCCAGGAATTCAAAACGACCAAGAACATCTGCTACAGATTTCTACATCTGGGCACCCCCCACATCAGACCTCAGTTAAACATGTGAAATGTCATGTCAGCCAAAATATAGCTGCTGTGCGCATTGCAGAACTGATGCTGGTTCCCTCCAGAGAGTCATCATAGACTGTTGGCATACCACCACCATCCATCAGAAAGGTCTTATTGCAAGGTGCAAATTAATTTAAAACTCATGTGGCATGCCATGTCAATTTCATATGCATTGGTGTGGACTCCACAGCAGATATGAAAAGCATAGAAGAAACTTTAACACATATGTAGATTCCCACTGACAGTAAAAAGGCATCATTTAAACACACATTGCAAACAAAAAGCCACACAAATTTACCTACAGCTCCCACAGCTAAGGATACATCAGCTTCAACGAAAGATTGCCTGATGAACAACTGTACTTCACTAATACTCTAAATTGCTGCTCAGTTCCTGGCATGCCATTGGCATCCCAGAGGGGTTTTGGCATGAATGTAGCGACAGGAACACAGGAATTAGATCCCACTCCCTGAGTTACATGTACTGACATTGTGGTCCTACAGGCAACTCCAACCCTTCTGACTAACCCCTGCCCCACCCCCTTGTACCTCTTGACTACATGGTGAAAGACAACTAGCACAACCCAGACACCAGGGAACAAAGCAAATTCAACCACTAGGGAACAAAGCAAATACAACAAGGCATGCATTCAGGCACGGCACACCATCGAGTGAGTCTTTGTGATGCATCACTCATATACAAAAATATAAGCACTTGAGAGGCTTTGAGATGTCTTTTAGGGGTACAGTGAGCAGTGACATGGCTTGATAGTCTTATGGCTGCTCCAACCAGATGCATGACCATGTTCACACTGGTTCTATGTTTTTTTCTCACACATCACTTGTCACTCCCATAAAAATACCAACGTTTATTTGTGATATGCATGGGTGGGTGGTCATCCACGTGAAAATCTACACTTTCATTGCAAGAGCACTATTCTCACTATCGTTTTTTGATTGACTGTTCACTGTTCTGTTATTGTAATTTAACTAGCACAGCACACAAGGCACACACCCAGTTCTACAGTTCAAGCTGTTTCTGCTGGAACCACTTTTTGTGCAAGAGAAAGCTAGGTGCGTCTGTACAGGTATAGGGAGAAAAGAAAATGACACAAACAATGATATTCAAATAATCAGAATCCGAGCGAGATATCACTCACATAATAAAGCAAATTAAACTTTATTATTGCTGTATGTTGCTACATACTTGACACTACATTGATGGGTCATGATATTGACAGCCACTAAATCCGTAACATGCATTTTAATGTAGTTTACCATCAATTCAACTTCACTATCCTGATTTTACTACTAAATTGATTTTTTTAGAAATTAAAGCAAAATTATTTAATTTAATTTATTTTTAAATGTATTACTTTATTTACCCAATTACAAACTAAGGGCCCTATTAGGATGACGGACGGACCTGCGTCCGTCCACCACCCCAGAGGAGGAGGGACCGTCTGCAGGGGCAGCGGCGGTCCCTCTGTGCAAATTAGGATGTGACCACCACCCTGGCGGTCACATCCTGTATGTTTAACATTGCAGCGGGGACTGCTTGAAGCAGCACCCGCCGCGATGTTAAAAATGCATGCTTCGCATTTGCATGCACAAAGCAGCAAGCACCACGCGGTGCCTGCCGCTTTGTGCATGCCAATGCAGGGGGGTACCATAGGTACCCCCCATGTGCAACCCCCACCCCTTCGTCACCTTGGGGGCCCGCAACGGGCCCCCAATGAAATCACTGTATGCCTTTCCACTGCAGAGAAGCCGCCGCGGAAAGGCATCTGTTCACCCCCACCCTAATATGGCTGGCGGTGTCTGTTAGACACCGCCTCCATATTAGAGCTTTTCCGGCGGACGGTCTTCCTGACCCCCCCAGCCAACCTAATCTGGCGGGGGGTCTTTGAAGGCTCCGCAGCGGTTTTTCCACATCCTCCGGGCCGGCGGACACATCCGCCGGCCCGGAGGATGCGGAAAAACCGCAATCCGAATGACCCCCTTAATTGTGACACATGACTTGGACCCTACTTTATTTTACTACTGTAATACTTTATTGTAACACATATCCTAAACTAAAAGAATTGATGCATTTTACATCTAATACAAACTATAACACACAATTATTTGAAATTAAATGAAAGAGAAATAAATATTTTCCTTAACCTAAACCTTACCTTACCACTTAATGAATTAACATTAAATAACCCATAAACATAATACTAAACCTAAACTTAAAAAGAACAATTATCTTTACCTTAACCCAAATGCTACGCTTACTCTTGAGTAAATAATGTGAAATTCAATAAAATAATTATTCTTAACCTAACTACTAGTTACAGCAGTTTTAATGATAGTACATACAATAACCTTACCCTTCTTTGTTTTGATACATACTTGAATATGAATCCTTACCTTTACTTAAATTAATTACCCTATGTTAAATATTATCTTACTTATCTATATCAATGCAGTGGTAACCTTAGCAGCTGCGATCTATGCAGTTGTTACATTGCTAGAGAGGTATCACTGCAGTGACCCATCATTGAAGCACCATCGATGCAGAGGGATTATACTATTCACACTGCCAACTCTAGGTACCACAGCCATCTCACAAGAACCACCCATACTCAATGCAGCCTACGAATGGATGGAGAAGAGGTCAGGGTAGCTTCCATGAACATACGGCCACTCAACCCAACCGGTTCAAAGACACTAGTAGGTGCCAGGAGATTTGGTAGTGCAAAGATGACCTGCATATACTGTGAAAGGATAGGCCACTCTGGCTGGCACATTTAAATCAGGCCAACATATAGGCAGTGGCGGCTCCTCTATGGGATCATTTGGGTGCCGCCCCTCTGCTTTCTCATCGTGTGAGAAGGCAGAAACAAAATGGTAGTTATTACCATAATAACTAGCATTTGTTTCTGCCTTCTCGCATAGCGAGAAAGCAGAAGTTCTTGGTTGAGAGTGGGCAGTGTTACTCGTGGGCAGGGAGGAGTGGCTTGCCGGCTGCTGTGGAGGGGAGGGAGCCTGCCTGCAGCCTTCCTGGTGACGAGCACCCTGGGAATTCCAAACGCAGGACAGCGGGAGTCGGGAGTCTGGAGTCTCGGGACTTAAAAAATGTGGGAAGGTAAGTTTTACTTTTATTATTTTTCCCGCCCCCCCCATTCCCTCCGCGGAGCAACAACCCCATTTCCACTAGCCTCACCCACCCATAATGCCGGCCGCGACTGTTCTTTAATTCTTCTTTTCATTAAGTATGGGCAAAATTTGCGAATTCGCGGTCCGCGAATTTGCGCAAACTCAAATTTGCGATCTGCATAATCCGCGAATTCGTGCGAATTTGCGGATTTATTTTGGTGTATTCGCTGTTTTTTTTGCGTATTCGCTGGCCGCTTGCAGCACACCGACTGCGAAGTTACCCATGCAGTCGTACATGGGCGCGGCCATCTTGTGCGCTTTTCGTATTTCCGTTTCCGGGCGCAAATGGCGAGCTCGCGTTGTGTGCGGCACGCTATTACGAGTTTGCGTATGTTATTGTGTGCTCGGGGGGGAAATATCGCGCAAACTTACCCACGCGGTCCTCAATGGGCATGGCCATCTTGTTTTTCATTCATTGGTATGGTCTCGGCATGCTTTTCCTATCCTCCTCTAATCTCTGCAAATCTTTGTTTCTTTGAACTTTTTTTAATGTTTTTTACTCATTATCTATCCCTCTATTTTTCTAAATCTATATTTTGTGTTTGTTTCAACTTTTCGTTACTTTTAAAGCTACTGTTTTAAGCTATTTTCTTTTCTTTACTTTTTCCCTATTCTTTCATATTTTTTTTTTCTTCAGCTGTCCAGGACCATGCCAAAGAGAGCCGTGGAGAGTAAGGGGAAGGGTCCCGCACCCAGCACCTGGCTCCCATGTGGGCGTTTGAGGGGCATGCAAGTGGTGGCCAGGGAGATTTTCACTGCAGTGGAGGTGGCCGCCCTTATATTTTTTCTTCTGCGCCAACTCCCTAAGACCGTGGCAGCTGGGGGCAGGCCCGGCCAAGGGTATGGCCTCCGGGAGCGTCGCCAGCGGTTGGATAAGAAGTGCCGGGCCATGCGGAGGGTGTTGGGGGTCCGGCGCACCTACGACCAAGCGACGCACCGGTGGGCCGACGTCCTCGACCGGGAGCAGGACCTGCTCCACCTGCTAGGCGTGGAGATCCCTGGCCTTGGTGAGTAGCTATTTAATAACTACTTTGTATTCTTCTGCTCTGTGTTATATTGCTAATATATGTTTTTCCTGTAGAACAAGAATGCTGCCTATTCAATTACATTGCAGGTAAAATAGTGTTTAAATAGCTTCTGTGATTGCAGGTGCTCGCCTCCTCAGTGGCGTTGCTACTATGCTTACTTGTTTGCAACTTTGTGCTCATTTGGCCTGAATATGTATGAGTGTAGTACTTTACAGAACTGCGTAATGCTAGAGAGACTGGAGACTCAAGTCTAGTCCTTCCTTTGTTCTCCTGCTGCCACTAAGAAGAAGAGATAGTGATGGATTGATAGGTTGAGTATATTATGACTAGTTATTATTAGTAGAAGGACATTTTTTAGTGCTCTGCAAACATTATGACGGACTGTGTCTGTCACGTCCCGTGCTGCTGAGTGCTGGCTGTCGTAGTAGAACCTTTTTGTTGTTGGTTTAGTTAGTGATTTACATAACTTTCCAAGTAGACGGTCTGCGAATCCAGCAATACTCTACTAGTATCCTCCTAGTTGACCAGATCATGTAGGTTAATAAATGTAGTGCAATTGTTGCTAATTTGTTTCCCTGAGATAATTTTAGATTGTGGTCAAAGAAATCATATATTTCCCAAAAACAATCATCCATGTTTGTGTTTATTTCATAATCATCAGCACCTCCCAGGGGCAAGGCAGCAACATCCCAGACTCCGGCGGAACAGAGTGGGCAGTAACGGTCCGCTGCAGGCTCTTCTGCTGGCCCCAGTAAGTTGTTCTGTTGTTAATATAATTATACTTCCCTAACTTTTACATCTCCTATTCATTCCAAACTGTATACTAATTCTATTTTTTACAAAATAGTCTTTGATCTTCTTGTAGACTGTTTCTACTTTCTTATCCTGCCTCTCTACCATCACTCTCTGTGCTACTACTATTTACTATTATTTATGAGTCGGTCTGTGTAGGTAGCTAAGCTTGCCCAGTCGGCAAACAGTGTTAAACAAAACTCTGATCCAGCAATAGCTCTAGAGTCACTCAGTGCAGTTCTCTGGGTTGCCCTTGCTGTCTATTCCAGTCTTCTTAATGTTAGTGCTTTGACAATATCCAACAACAAAATGTCAATGTCCACCAAGAATAAGCTAGTGGTTGGCTTTTTGATTTGACAGTAGCACATACCATACCGCTAGTGTTTCAGATACAATCCTGCACATACAGAAGTATGGACAAGAGAAATAGGACATTGTTGATGATAGGTGCAGTTCGACTTTCCACATACCTCAGTCAGAAGTAACTGTGCGGGACTCGGGAGCCCTTGATGATTACAGGCCTCAGCAAGGCCTGCTAGTGCAAAGGGTTCGCCCTTCTGTGCACAAAGTCTTCAGACTACACAAAGAGTTTGGCACGGAAACTGAAAATACAAAGACATAGTTTAATAAACCTTTAAAGGTGGTACTACAACCCACACAACACTCTACAGTATTACAGTATTGTACAAGGTAGCACAAAGAACTCGAGCACACAGTCCCATTTTATACACAATGGAGGGGCTCATAAGTAGGCGTATACAACTCAAGACATGATTTACAAACATATATGGGCATTTCTTGAACATGATCAATACATTGGTGGGGTTAACGGTTCTTGAGACCGGCGGAAATGCACATTCCTATCTACGCTAATTAAAGACAGATGTGACTCCTACTGGGCATGCGCTAGACGCACAAAGGACTATTTATAGCTTGTTGCTGGGCAAACTTCAGGGGTGACTAGCGGAGAGGTAGGACTCGCCACATGTCGGGCACATGGCAATATGTAACAGACAAGATGGAGGCCAGAAAACAAAATGGAGTCTGGCCGAAATTGGAATAGGATCGGGAAAACAGACAAACAGATCACAATATCATGTCTTCAACTAATGCTTAACATTATCGCTGTTTTATTTACAACACCCTCACCTTGTTGGAACTTCAAGTCCTCCTGGTGGTGATTAGGAGTAGTTGGTTCTCTCTGTAATTATAAAAATGTTGCACGTTAAAGAGCAAGCATTCATCAGTTGTGCCAAAAAGAGTTGCATGTTAAGGCTAAGCATATACGTTAACACCCTCCCCAAAACCGTGACTTCTTTTCAGTCCCAATAATTAAAAATTGTTTAACATTTTCTCTTCCATTACGAGACGAAGTAGGGGGTGGTGTATGGCATCTAAAAATATGACATGTTTTTTCTAGGCGTCACAACATCGGATGCAGCACTTGCCACCACCAGTGCAGGGGCCAGCAGCGCGGAGGGGTCCACTCAAGCGGCGGATGGGGCGGCGCCACCAGGAGGAACTGAGAGGGATGGCTCAGCAGCGGCGGAGTAAGTTAATATTATACTCCTTACTTATTGACATTTTAGAGTAGGCTCGCAAAGGAGTGTATGATGTACTGTACAGTAGACACTACACTACTACAAGTACACTGTACTGTTAAGAACAGTTACTGATTTAGAACTACATTTTTTTAGCCAATCACGGAGAATACAGTCACCCTTGACCTAGCAATAGCATTAGCGGCGGTAGTTCTCGAGTAAGCAATGGCCCCCTCTATTTGACTTCAAATCAGCTGGGAAACTTTTATCGTGAAGCCAAGTCATATCAGATGAACTTGAGGGATGTGATGAACGAAAAGGGAAAGAACTTAGGGTCAATGGAAGGACGAGCGACTTGTAACATGTATGACTAAAGAATGATACGTGTTTTTGAATGCAGACAGAGGTGGCTGATAGGAAGGAATCAGATGCATGGCTGCTTGAAGCAAGGATGGTTGGAGGAGAAAGAAAAAATGACTGCCTGTGTGGGTCAATCAGAAAATTCATGCATGGTGTGCATTGCAATATATCATTTTGGTGAAACTCAAATGCAAGTCAAGACGGTGGTTTACCAAATAAAATGAAAAGGGTGTCATTTGGTTGTTGAGAAAAAGTAAAGTTGTTACAGTTGAGACATTAAGAAGAATGATAGACGTTTACTTTTGAAGCCTGGATAGTATCTTCTTCCTCATACATAGCAGAGGTGTATATAGAGCAGACGCTCAGTGCATGAAGAGTGTTACTTTGTTCGAACAGCATGTACGTGCCAGAGTAGCAAAGCAGAGGAAATCCAAATACTACAAGTTGTGATTGTTCAGAAACTCTCCCTTGCTCAAAGTAACAGTACAGTAGTTTACTTTGCAAGCACAACATATATTGTGTATGTATTGTATAGTTGACAATTATATCAAGTCAAGTAAGTCCCTTCCTCCGGCAATTATGGTTACCACACTCACTCCCTACGTTCATAATTTTCTTTCTGCTGTGTTAATCATGGGTGGACTATCGCTGTTGTTCACTCAATCTATCACAACAAAGCACCTAAATTCATCCATCATATAAGCAAAGAGATCATGTGATCGGCTGGACACATGATCAAAAATGGATAATCTTCATTTTCCTTTTGTAGTACTGAAGGCCTGGGGGGGGGGGGCAGTGCAAAATATAAATTACATTGAGCAGTAGCCCTTGATGTAACCGAGTATGGCCAGTGCCACCCTTATACAAAAGTAAGAACTTCCCTATCCCCACCTGCATGTACTGCTTAAAGTAATGCATGCAAGTCTGCGTCATCATGGCTTGTGTCTCTTTTTCTTGGGTGCAAGCTGACTGAGCTGGCATTATGCCGGCTACCTCAAGTTCACATACAAGTAATTTCTTTCGCAAAACTAGAGAAAAAAAGAAGAATATTGGTGTACTCTCTAACTCTCTGACTCTGTATTGAGTCCATAGTGCTGCCTGGTAGTAGAATTCCTGAAACTCCCACGGTTACAGGCCTACAAAGACGGCAGAAAGATACATGCCAAAATGTTATACTGTGCTTGCAAATTGCTAGTGTTACTGTGAGACAACTTTCTGTTGAATTATTTTGTCTTATTGTTAAAAAGTATTGGTTACATTATTTTACTTTATTTATTCATATAGATGCTCCCAAAAGCTCACCAGAAGGGAGATGGCTGTCCGGGCCAGGGCCCGGAAGATGGAGGCCATTCGGGTGGAATATTCCCGGCTGTGGGCTCGGGAACAGGAGGAGGGGTTGTCAACAACCTCCTCCAGCACTGCCCCCGTGTCCACCAGCCAGCAGCCTCCATCACAGCGCCATGCTCGGACAGCCCCCCGCCCCCGCTCAGCTGCAAGAACACCAGCAGCTGGCCCCCCCAGAGCCTGGAAGGCTCTGCCTAAGCCTAAGAGTGAACTACCTAGAGCGCAAGGTGGACGACCTTGAAAAACAGCTCCGGGACCTCCGCAAGGAGCGGCAGGACCGCCTGTCCAGACACCGCCGGAAGTGACTGTGTCCCTTGCCCCTTTTTTAAAGACTGTTGGGGGGGTGGGAATCGGGAGTTGGGAATTATTTGGGACTACTGGACTATTTGAAATGGACAATTGTTTGGGGTAGGGAGGGGTGGGACTAGTTTATTTTTGTTAGGGGAAATATATAATTATTCATTTTACATACTTCAACATAGTGTACGCGTTGATCTTATTTTGTGGGGTGGTGGGTGGGGGTTACGGCACGTTTAGTTTCCTCAAACTTACCAGCATTAATTATCTAAAACATCCAAAAATGTTCAAAAGTGCGACTAACAGAATTAGTGAATTCAATCGGCCTACTAGTACTTTACTAGTACTACTGTCAGTCTCTCCTCCGAGTCCTAGCCCATTATTCTACCTCCCTAAAATGCTTATCTTACCTGTGATTCGTGTTTGAGAATAGAGCTAGGCACAGCGCTGGCTGCATGGCAAATGGTGATTACGCCACACCAGGCCGAAATTCCGTTGTTGTGGTGTTAGTAGGAGTGGTACCACACTGCAGTAACAGCATATGAAAAACAAAGTAATTGAGTGGCCCGAGAGTAGTATTAGAAGGAACAGTAGCCTAAGCAATGCTGAAGATAAGTATGGGGAATAAAGAATTGCATGGATGATTATGGCTACAAAAAGAACAGTGACACAGCAGCGTAACAACAAGTCTTCTTGACATGTAGGAGGAGGATGTTGACGATGGATCCAATCGATGGTGGGCATGAAATTCAGAATTTATTTTAAAATACTCATTGCTGTTTTTTCCACCTGAATTACAATATCCTAGGATTCATCTAGCTGCCTTAAAATTGATTTGAGGAGGTTGCTTGCATTTTATCCTCCCCAGCAAATGTGTGGAATTATTGTTGTAATTTACTCACACCTCAATGAAAACCACACAGCCCGGAGTAAGAGGTTTAGGGTTTGAAACTTGGATGGGAATGGGGTTTGTGGGGAAAGTTTTGTGGAGAGAGGAAAAAAACACAGCATGGACAAACAACAAATGAAGATATAAACAAATCTTTGGATATGAAGCTATCCATAAATCTTTTAAGGGACCTAAAGGAAGTGCATGCACTACTGCATGCATGAAGTTGTTTGCTATATGGATAGGTTACTGAAAAGTAAGTAGTACTTTCTATAATGTACTAACTATGTAGAAACAATGTGACAGTACAGGGCTGCAGTAATTACGCAATTTCACTTGCCTATCTGCCCTCAGAGAGTAGAACCACTTAGTACATTAAATTAGTTTAAAAAATAGCAAAGACAAAAGTATACAATGGCTGGAGGGATGAATTGAAGCAAATGCACAGAGTCACACTCATAGAAGTTCAGAACAATAACATTACTTAAAAGTGAAATTGCATGCATCCAGCCATTCCTCTTTTTCACAGTACTCATCCATTCCATCTGACGCTCCTTCGATCAATGTTGGGGACCAGAAGACACCTTGTCCACTGCCTGCCTGGCTGATGCTGAATTGCAGGTCGCTAATTGTAAGCCTGAGTTCATCCTTTTTGCCATTGCACAGGGTAAAAGCCGGCCTGTAATTGTTGATGGAAAAACAAGAAGTGATATTCAAACACCACAGAGAAAAAAATATAAGGTACGCTGTGTAGTGCAAAAATAACGCTTTCAGTTTCAGAGTTGACAGTATTAAAATACATACAAGCATCATTTCGAAAGTGCGTACTCTGAGTCTCCTTTTCAAGGATATATAAGTGTGGGCGAAATTTGCAGATCTTTCCCCTCAAGCTAGGTGTAAAGTGTAAACTGCGACTTTAGAACAAAATTAGACCTTCCCAGCAGTGCTCTCAGACCCCTTAACCGACCCGCAAACATCTAGACCCCCCTCAAAAACATGCAATACTACTAGGCCTAACTTTCATCCGCGCCAAAACGCTCTCTGCAACTAGGCCTAGGCCCAAACTCCCCTTTTCCACCATGGATTTTCTACAAACCCCTTGCGTCCGATATAAGACCTTCCCAGCAGTGCCCCCAGACCTCTCAACCCACCCCCAAACATCTAGAACCCCCCAAGCAGCCACTCAAAAACATGCAATAGTACTACTATGCCTAACTTTCAACCATGCCAAAACTCTCTCTGCAACTAGGGCTAGGCCCAAACCCCCCTTTTCCACCATGGATTTTCTTCAAACCACTTGCATCCGATATTAGACCTTCCCAGCAGTGTCCCCAGACCCCTCAACCCATCCCCAAACATCGAGAACCCCACCAAGCAGCCCCCCAAAAACATGCGATACTACTACTAGGCCTAACTTTCAACCATGCCAAAACGCTCTATGCAACTAGGGCTAGGCCCAAACCCCCCTTTTCCACCATGGATTTTCTCCAAACCACTTGCATCCAATATTAGACCTTCTCAGCATTGCTCCAAGACCCCTCAACCCACCCGCAAAAAAGTAGAACACCCCAAACAGGCCAAAAGCAAAAATGGAAAATGTGACACTTAGAAAATTTGAGGCCTACCTCAAAAATCACTCCAAACGCGCTCTGCAGCTAGGCCCTAACTCCCCTTTTCCACCATGGATTTTCTCCAAACCACTTGCATCCGATATTAGACTTTCCCAGCAGTGCTCCCAGACCCCCAAACCCACCCCAAAAGACCTAGAACCCCCCCAAACAGCCCCCCAAAAACACACAATACTGCTAGGCCTCAGTTTAAATTGTGCCAAAACGCTGTCTACAACTAGGCCCTAACTCCCCTTTTCTACCATGGATTTTCTTAAAACCACTTGCAATCAAAAGTAGACTTTCCCAGCAGCGCTCCCAGACCCCCAAACCCACCCCCAAAAACCTAGAACCCCCCCGAAACAGCCCCCCAAAAACCTGCAAGTGAGCTACAAAGGAAAAACTTTTTCACCATGGATTTTCTCCAAACCACTTGCATCCGATATTAGACTTTCCCAGCAGTGCTACCAGACCCCCAAACCCATCCCCAAAAACCTAGGACCCCCCCCAAACAGCCCCCCAAAAACACGCAATACTGCTAGGCCTCAGTTTAAATCGTGACAAAACGCTGTCTGCATCTAGGCCCAAACCCCCCTTTTCCACCATGGATTTTCGTGAAACCACTTCCAATCAAAATGAGACTTTCCCAGCAGTGCTCCCAGACCCCAAACCCACCCCCAAAAACCAAAAAAAAAAAAAAAAGCCCCCCAAAATCATCCAATACTGCTAGGCCTCAGTTTAAATTGTGCCAAAACGCTGTCTGCAACTAGGCCCAAACCCCCCCTTTTCCACCTGGATTTTCTTGAAACCACTTGCAATCAAAATTAGACCTAACCAGCAGTGCTCCGAAACCCCCGACCCACCCCCACAAATCTAGAACACCCCTAAACAGCCCCCCAAAAACATGCAATACTGGTATAACCAAAACATGGCAAATTGCGCTGTTCACAAAAATTGCTGTTTTCAGCACTTCCACTACTTCGATCCTCTTGAAACTTACCTGGTCACTTGTTCCAGCGATTCCCAAGAATCTCAGCAAGGCAAAACAAAATCGAACCACTGCGCTCTTTGAAGAAGAATAAGAAGAAGGTCTACGACCAATTTTCACTTTTCACCTAAACACACGCGCCCGCAAAACACCTAAAAAGGCCAAAATTCTGCCAACTCTGGACCTAAGAACGCCAAACCCCCCTAAAATCTTGCCAACATCATTATGAACGAGCCTGCATTGGGACCTGAGCCCTAGACTCAGCGGGAACCCTACCAACGTAAACCCAAAAACCCTAGTACATCGCACTGAACCCTAAACCCTAGATATGCTTTGTCTGTCTGTGTCAAAGAGCCTAGGTATGCTACATCAGGATGCTTCAATCAGTGGTGCCTGCCTTCACCGTCTGCATGGCCCTGCCGCAAGCTTGGGCCAAAAATCCGTTCCACTCAAGAATTTGCGAATTTTCGGTAATTTCGCGAAAAAAAACCAAAATACAGCAAATTTCGCAATCATAACGGATGTTTGGCCCAAGCTTGAGGCAGGGCCATGCAGACGGTCAAGGCAGGCACCACTGAGTGAAGCAACCTGATGTAGCATACCTAGACTCTTTGTCAGACAGATAAAACATATCTAATTGTATGCAGCAAGCCACATAGCCCCAATTTTACATGAACTGCTGTCTGGAGTGGAGTGGAGTGGACTCTGCCTGGCATAACAACAACAGTACACTGCCTCACCCTCGAAGACTAGATACCACGAATAGACAGACATGTAGTTCTGCTGTAGTAGTTGTTGTAGACTGGTTTACCTGTTTGCCACTCACGAATTGGCCATAGTTCTTTCGTAAACCGATGCTGATGATCCATCCATCCCAGTGAGTGACTGCAAAGAAAAAAGATATATTATTTAATCAATCATCATGGTATATTGGTAAGTGAGTCCACTCCAAGGATATTTTACATATTGGAAAATGCAACATAGTGGCCCCTGAAGTTGAAGTACAATTTGAATTAAACAAGGTAAAAAAAAACAGAGTAGTAGACATGAGTTACAATTACTGTGTAAACGGTTAAATAATAACTAAGACAAGACATATGATTCATTTCATGCACAAAAAACAAACAGCAATTGGTTTCATCAGAGCCAGACAGCCATTGCTGTCCACTGCATGCCATCTTCTCATTATTCATTAACTGTTCTACTTTTTGTCCGCATCTTTTTCAGAAAATGAGGGCCCACAGGGCAGCCTCTCCTGTCAATTTCAGAAGTAACTCTGTGAGCAATCAGCAAGCATGTAGTCAGTTAGTAATTTTAGTCCCACTTGAGGGGACTCGTCTACGAAAACAAAGTTTCTTTATTCTTCGTAATCCATCCATCTGCCTTGAGGGAAATGGATAGGGGGTGTCTGGAGGAGGAAGCTAAAGGAGTATGATTGAGTTGTGAACTTGTGAACCTCAGGAATGCAGACTGCGGCACCTTCAAATCAATAAGGAAAATAAGATGAAGACAGTGCTGCTGATGGACTTGTTGTGATTAGGTGATTAGAGTTTTGTTGTGGTAAAAGTTGCAAAACAAAGAAAGACACACAGGAATAAAAGTTAATAAGAACGAAAAAAAAGGAATTTATTTTCAGGCCTCGGTATCAGGGAAGTAGAGCTCATCCTCAAACTCTATGAATTGAGACAGGAGTAGGTCAGCTAACAGAGAAGAACTTCCATCACCTAAGTCGGTGTCCTCTTCTTCCTGCGTGCATTCACGTATTTTGTAATCTGGTGGTATGAAGTGCTGATTCATCTTGATCAGTGTTAACCTCTCCACATTTTTGGGCGAGAGGCGGGTTATTTTTGAAGTTACAATGGCACCAGCAGCACTGAAAACACGTTCAGAAGACATGCTTGCGAGTGGGCAAGACAAATAATTTAGAGCCCGGTTGGTGATCAGTGGCCATAGAGCCCTTTTCCTATACCAATACAGCAATGGGTTCTGATTAACAAAGACCTCCGTTGGGTCATCCAGATAGGCCTGCACCATCAACTCAAGGTTCTCCATGGTTGCTCCACTTTGCGTACCATCTGTGGCCTTTGCAGCACTGGAACGAGCAAACCCTTGATGGGTTAGCCAATCCGCTTCCGACAATATTATGGCTGGGCCTGGTGCAGGTGAGGATGATGATACGGTTGCTGGTGTCGTTAACGGCTGTGAGGGGAAAGTGACTCCCTTCGGCCACAGATTCAGAAGTGGAACTTGACGCCGGATGGCCTGCTGATTCAGTTGTACTTCTGCCGGCTCCTTGAATTTTTTGCCGCTCTTTTTTGAACTGAGTGGCTGACACAGCTAGCCAATGTTTGTACTTTGAAACATCTGCTTCATCAAAAGGAATGAATGCTTTGCTGGCCTCTGCCTTTTGTACCGTGGATCCAGAATAGTGGCACAAATGTAATGTTGTTCTGTATGTATGTTTTTAAGCCTTTCATTGGCAAATAGGCGGCTTAATAACGTCTCCGCCAACCGATATGCGTCTTTCTTTTCAGCATCATCTCAGAATGTTGAAGACACCGCCTTCAGTTGGTCCTCTAGCATGCACAACAATGGGATAGCTTTGCCCAAAGAACATTCCTCCCTGCTGAGTTCACGCGTGAAGACCTCAAAAGGACGAAGTATGTCTGTCAGGCTTGCAACTAGCTTCCTTTCCTCCAACTCTAGCCTCGTGTCTTTCATAGTAGAACCCAGTTTATAGACATAATCATTTATTACCCCCCACTACTCAGACGCTCAAGCATGTAAAAGGTTGAGTTCCAACGTGTTGCCACCTCCCGGATGAGTTCTTTGACTGGCAGTCTACGTTCATGTTGAATGCTCCTCAGCTCCTTCCGGGCCTTAAAAGAATGGCTGAAATGTGTGCAGATTCTTTGACAGGTGGTCAGTAACTTGCTGACTGTGTTTTCTTTTTCCAAGAAATCTTGCACCACAATGTTAATACTGTGCGCCAAACACGGCACTCTGAAATAGTAACCTTGCTGCATGGCCTTAACTATATTACTGCCATTATCCGTGGAAACATAACCAACTATGCGATTTCTTGGATGCAGCCATTCATAGACCTTCCTATTAAACTCCTCCAAAAGGTTAGGTGCAGTATGAGTTTTCTCCATGGCAAACATGGCTACTGTTGCATGTTTCCGAGTAGCTTGAATAACTGTGTCCAGATGAAGTGGAGGATGGCGTGGCTGAATTTGTTTCTGTTGTTCACTTACAGCATCACTACTTGAGGTAATGGAGGTAGAGCTGGATGGAGGTCCCTGTCGGCCCTTCTGCCTAAAAAATATGGAAGCTGTAGTTCGTGTTGGTGTTGTAGTTAACTGCGTTGGTGGTGGTACCAGTGCCACGCCGCCCACATCCCGCTCAGCAGCCATTCGGGATAGGGTGAAAATGTCTGTCTGATGCATGCCCGCAGTTCATTAGCAGCAGAAGACACCACTTCTTGTTTATCGTCATCACCCATAAGTGGAAGCCTTGCGGGAACCTTCCTTTTAGGCTTAGCTACTTTTGTCGGCTCATGGCATGCATCACTCTCAGAGTGCATTGGTGGTTTCAATCAAGATCAAGGTCATCAGAATGAAGGGGGCTTGAAGAAGAACTTGTAGCAGTAGTAGTAGTAGTAGTAGCCCTCCTTGACCTTTTTCTTGCTGCGGATCTGGAAGACTATGGATCATCATCAGGAGGAGTGGCTTCCTCAGATGATACCTCCACTTGAATATCAATTTCCTGATGTGCCCCTACTTCTGGAGGAACAATCGTTGTAGGCAGTTGTGCCGCTCCATGAACCTCTAGTTGCACCTCTCCATGCACCTCTCCATGAGCCTCTACTTGTGCCTCTACTTGCGCCTCTCCTTGCGCCTCTCCTTGCCCATGTACTTGCGCTTGTACTAGTTGCACCTGTGGTTGTCGTTGCGGCTGTGGTTGTTGAACACTCGTCAGCTGAGTTACACCCGGCATTGATTGGATGGTACTTTCTTGTGATGAGCCAACATCACTAGTCGATGGAGTTTGAGAAACCAAAGTGGCTGCCTCAGCAGCACTCATGGTCTTGGGCCTAACTTGGCGTGGTGGCACTGAGCCCAATGAAGCAGAGGTGCTGCTTCCAGCTTGGTCCCCGGCGGACACCGCTGCTGCTGCAGGCGTAGTTTTTTTTTACCAAAAAAGGTGTCGGTGGGCCCACCAGCCTCCTTGGTAGGTGGTGCCACTTGCTTCTTCTGCTCCTTCTTACTGGCAGTGGCACTGGAAACTTTTTTCACTGAGGCGCTATGGCCACCTTTCTTTGGGCCCATTTTCTTCAGATGTAAGAACAGCAGGCCGCAGTTGCACGAGTTGCAGAGTTGTCTTGTCTGCGGCCACACGTGACGTTGTGCTACACACACCGCTGCAGGACTTCTTCCTGGCACTGGTGGTTCTCTTGTGTACCTAAAAGCAATGGAAGCCAGAGGAATATCAGTTAAACACCCCAAAAAGTCGAAAAACACACAAAAATCACCACAATCCAATGCCATCCATGCCCTTAATGATGTTTAAATTCAAGACACCCCACAGAAAGACTTGGTCCATGCACCACTCACTACCCCTGGGCCTAATGGAAGAAAGCAAGGCAAACAGGGAGCAGGCCTGAGCACACTGAATGGCTGCAAAATTTCCCCTTGACCTCCAGCCACATGGCCAGGCCCTGCCTGGACCAGGACCTCAAAATGGCCCCCACCCACATGGCCAGGCCCCAACACCACCCCAAAAAGTCGAACAACACACACAAATCACCACAATCCAATACCATCCATGTCCTCAATGATGTTTAAATTCAAGACACCCCACAGAAAGACTTGGTCCATGCACCACTCGCTACCCCTGGGCCCAATGGAAGAAAGCAAGGCAAACTGGGTGCAGACCTGAGCACACTGCCTGGCTTCAAAATGGCCCTTGACCACCAGCTACATGGCCAGGCCCCCTGCCTGAACCAGGCCTCAAAATTGCCCTCACCCACATGGCCAAGCCCCAACAACATCCCAAAAATTCGAAAAACACCCAAAAATCACCACAATCCAAAGCCATCCATGCCCTCAATGATGTCTAAATTAAGGACACCCCACAGAAAGACTTGGTCCATGCACCACTCCCTACCCCTGGGCCTACTATCTAGTGAGGCTTTACAGGCACCCCAAAATAAAAAAAAACAACATATAACAGTGAGCTAAAATTCCATGACATAAATGAGATTTAAGATTTAAAAAAAATCACAGAAACAGTTGTATCATGCACCCATGACTGACCCTGGGCCTACTGGATACTGTGGCTTCCCACAATATATTTTTTCTTTAAGTTGTGAAAAAAGTTTTAAAACTGTAGTTGCAGCAACTGTAATGCCCCAAACAAACAACACCAACTTACTTGTAAAATCTCAAGTCCAAAAGTGATCTAAACTCCAAAGTCCAAAAAGTCCTCAAATAGAAATATCCAGCATCAGCCACAAAAAGTAATCCTTCCAGCTCCAGATCCAAATCAAAAGTGACCAGGACATGGACAAAGCACTGGGAGGAGCCTGCTGGACAGGAACAGGAAGTTGGAGACTCTGGGGCACTTCCTTCCTCCCACCGCCCCCCAAAAATGAACTCCTTGCACCAAAAAGTGCAGCCAAATGTCAATCTGAGGAGTTATTCTGATCAAAATCATCATTTTCAGAAGGTTTATGCTGCCTGTGGTGGATTTCTTGTGCAGAATTGCAATTTTTGCAATTTCGGGAAAGCGAGCTGTTCAAATCTCCCCCCGGAAGTCAGCTGCGTGCCGCATCTACGTGTTCGGCATTGTTTACTCCCGCGGCCCTTGTGGCGTACTTGCGTTGTCAAACTCTCGCTGTGCAAGATGACGTGCCGCGGTGACGTAATCGCGTTCGAAAAACTCTTGCGCGCAAGTTCCAAAATGGCGCAGCACTCGCAAACTGGGAGAAAAAAAACTCGCCGGACTCAGAATCACGGTAAGTCAACGCAACGCGCACGATATTGTATTTTTCAAGCGCGACCAAGCAAAAAAATCCGCAGCTTGCTATTTTGCGGATTTTTGGTCAAATCCGCGCTATTCGCAGACCGCGAATTTGCCAAAAATCCACAAATTTCACAAACAAAATGGATTTTACGCCCACGCTTACTTTTCATTCTGCCTGGATTTACTGGCTCTTATTCTATCTGACAGATGTGTGAAATATTTTCGGCTGTGTTGAAGTTCACCCCAGGGCTTTTGTTTTGCAGTAGTTGGCTTACAAGACTTGGTAGCACAACCCTTCAAATGGACGGGTGTGTTTTTGTTGAGTGGATTCTTCTCCTGGAGCTAACTGCCGGTAGCTCCTCAAGACTCCATAAAAGGTGATTTGCTGTGGATTAAGTTGTATTTGCTGTACATTATGGTAGCTTTGCTGTGGGTCCGCCCTGGTTTGTGCAAATAATTGCTCTCTAGGAACACCTGTGAGATCATGGAAAGCTGAAAACTATGTTTTAGGCACTGCTTACTGTTTGAAGTATGATTTGTGCCATGAAGATATGCACATTTTAATAAATTATAGATTTCATATTGTTTTCGGCAATGTGTTATATTCATCGGTAGGTATTTGATCTTCTGTAAATTTGCATTGGTCCATAAGGACCAACAGTCCAGTATTCAAATGTGCTGTTGGGGTTTACCTTGTGCTTTTTTTAAATATCCTTTTAAGTACATAGGTACCTTTTTGTTTATGCTAATTGCAATGAGTGCACAACCATAATAGTCTAAAGAAGATTGTCTTACTTGTTGCATCACGCTTGCTTATTACCTCAGGTTTCCTTGTTACTTACTTTAGATTTAATTGAAAGAAACACTTTGACTTCACAGTGCTTGCAAAGAAAAATATGGTGGTAATTGCCTGTGATGCATAAAGATTGTTCTCTGTACAACCGCCCAAGTGTCCTTGCCTTGCTTAAACACACTTCGTGCACATCAGCACTCATTGGAAAAGCGCTCCATAATGCTTTAGAACTGACTGGTGGCTCGAGCATGTAATTAGAGCGTGCTGCACCCAATTGCGTTATTCTGCGAGGCTTGTAGCGATATTTTTAAAATATCCCATTTTTGGTATTTACTTTAGTGTTTATTTTCCCTTCTCCTCTGTTTTTAATATTTGCCCACTTTCCTGCACTATAATTGGAAAACCACCGCATTTTGCGGGTCCCTTGCCGAGCATTCCACTTCGGCGGACATCTTGGGGGAGTGAAGGACGCCTGGCGGAGCCATCTTGGCTATCTAGTCGTCATAAGGACGCTAGACCTTTATTTAAAACGGTCATGCTAACGCGCAGCGGTTACGCGCAGCGGACTCGCCGGATTTCTGCCGGAGTTATGCCAGAGTTCAGCCCGTCTGCGACCGTCAGCGCTAAGGAGGCGCCAGAAGCCAGAGTTGCTGCTCCTCGGTTTTCCCTTGGTGCAAATTGTGAGTTGTATTCCCGAGCCTCATTATTATCACTCAAACCTCCCTTGTGCTCCTGTTTTCACACTAGAGGTCCGGAAAGTGTAATGTGTATCTGCACCGTCCCCTTAGAGATAGACACTATTCCAACGTTTACTGAAATAAAATCTGGCACAGATACAGAAATGGGGCAAACAGCTATGAAACCGGGCTACCTTATTAACTCAAGATCACTTGTGAAAAACAGCGTAGCTTTTAGTGATTTCGTCATCGCCAGAGACCCCCCTTGGGTCTTTATCACGGAGACCTGGGGCTCTGAAGCTGCGGGTCCTGATCTTGTGGATGCAGTTCCAGAAGGATACACTCTGTCCAGATTGGACCGTGAGCGCCGGAGAGGGGGTGGTCTCGGGATTCTCTGAAAAGCTGAATTTATCTGCCGCATTGACCCGTTATCATCCCCCTCGGACAAGATGGAGGCTCAGTATTTTTCAATACAATTGAAATCCACCGCATCTTTTTCCGGTATACTGTGTTAAAGGCCACCTGGTCCCCGCTCCACATTCATCACTGATATGTTGTCACTAGTAGAGCCCTTTATGAATAGAGCGTATTTTACTCTTCTAGGTGACTTTAATGTTCACCTGGAAAAGATGGAGGATATTGATACTATTTCTCTGGTGGAAGGTTTGAAGACATATGGATTCAACCAATTGGTCACTAGTCCGACGCATTGGGCGGGACACACATTAGATGGTATTTTCATGAACGATGATAGGCTCTCTTTAGAGACCCCCATTCCTCTTACATGGTCCGACCACTTGGCTGTCCCTTTTATCTTTAATACGCCTGTGGCATTTTTACCGGTAAGACAGCCCTGGGAGATTAGAAGAAATTTCAAAGACGTCAAATAAGTTGGCTCCTTTGTTTCCACCGGCCAGCACTTGCGCTAGATTAGACCCTGATGCAGCTGCCCTGAACTGGTCTAATGCACTGCGGAGAGCTGTGAACATCTTAGCGCCCCCGAAAAGGCACTATGTTGCTAGGAAAAGTCCTTCGGCCCCCTGGTATTCCGAGCGACTTAGAGGGCTGTGGAAGATCTGTAGACGAAAGGAGAGGGTCTGGCTTGCAATGCCTAATGCTTTGAAGAAAATACAACATGAACTAGCGCTTAAGGAATACAAAAAAGCCATAATGGAAGAAAAAAGGAACCATTCTAATAAGATCACCGCCGGGATGAGATCATCTAGGGAACTTTTTAAAGTTATAAACTCCCTCTCCGTCCCTAAGTCAGCCAATTCTGTGATTGATTCGCAGATGTTATGTAATAACATTGCTGACTTTTTCTTAACTAAAATAGCGGATATTCACTCCTCATTGGAAATTTCTAATCAAATGCTGAACAGCGAAGCTGACCCCCCTGCCCCCACAGCGCAGTTGGACGTCCCGACCACTGAAGAGGGAGCCGTCTATACTTCTCTCCTTTCAAAATTTCCTGAGCTGTCCTGGGAGGAGTTAAATCGCATCTTAGATTCTAGTAAATCCTGCTCTCCTTTGGACCCCTGTCCGCTGAAAAATTTAAAGGCTTGTAGAAGTATTCTTTTACCGTCTTTACTTAAAATTTTAAACAGCGCTATCACGGCGGGAATTTCCCCCTAGTGTGGAAACTTGCTGTGGTGAAACCCCTTTTGAAGAAGGCCTCGCTTAACCCTGAGGTGCTGAAAAATTTCCGGCCGATTTCGTTATTACCAGCGCCTGTGAAAATCCTTGAAGCCCATTTAAATCGACATCTGACAGCATTCCTGGAAAGGGAGAACTGCTTGGACTCTTCCCAGCATGGATTTCGTGCGGCTGTCAGCACTGAGACTGCCCTTACAGTCGTGGTAAACAATATTAGATCTCAGGTAGGCAATGGCCAGACCACTTTGTTGGTCCTGCTGGATCTTACAGCAGCCTTTGATACCCTATCCCCCTCTATTCTTGTGGACAGACTGAGGGGGATAGGGGTCGAAGGGAGTGCCCTGAGTCTCCTGTCCTCCTTTTTGCAACAAAGACAGCAAAAGGTGAAACTCAGTGACTTTATGTCCCCCACTCAGGTGGCGCAATGGGGAGTCCCACAGGGCTCGGCGCTAAGCCCGGTTCTGTTCAATATATATGTCACCCCTCTTGCTAAAATAATAAGAGCAATTGGATATCAGGTGCTATCCTACACCGATGATACACAGATCATTGTCTCAACAACCCAATCGGGGCATGACTGGGCGGCACAATTCAAGACCTGTATGGAATCAGTATCATCATGGATGATAAGGAACTTTCTCAAGCTCAACGGTGAGAAGACCGAGGTTCTGGTATTTGGTGGGAATCAAGATCTGTGGAGTGAGGAATGGTGGCCTACCTCCCTGGGCGAATGCCCTCGCCCCGACAAATCTGCTAAGAACTTAGGTGTAATTATAGACCCTACGTTGTCATTTGATCTACAGGTCAATAAAACGGTTGGCACCTGCTGCTTCATTATTCGGACTCTAAAGAAGATAGCCCCTTTCTTATCCCCTGAGGCGCGCAAGCAATCTACGGTCGCCCTTGTATTGTCCAGGATCGACTAGTGTAAGGCTCTCTATGGTGGTATGAATAAGAAGGCGATCCAAAAACTACAGGTAACCCAGAATGCGGCCGCCAGGTTAGCTCTGAACTTGCCTAGACGATCGTCAGCGACGGCGGCTAGAAGAGACCTACACTGGTTGCCGATTCAGGCGAGAATATCATTTAAGATTCTTTGTTTTGCCGATAGGGTGTTCTTTGGATCAGGTCCTGAAAGGGTTAAATCCCTACTGACACCCTATATCCACTGCAGATGTTTGCGATCTGCCTCAAAAAATCTGCTCATGGTTCCGAGGGTCAACAAGGCGAGATGGGTGGTAGAGCATTTTCCTTGTTGGTCCCGAAATTATGGAATTCGCTTCCGCCGGAAATTGCTAGTCAACCCTCTTTATTTTTCGCAAACTTATAAAAACCTGGCTGTTTTCATCAGCTTATTAATCTCAACATGATTGGCGTCCCTTCTCTGTTTCTGTTTTCGGCCTCAGTTACGTTTCTGTCTTTCCATCTGACAGCGCCTTGATGCCCCTCTGGGGTTAAGTCTTCCTGCGCGATAGAAATAATTCCTCATTCATTCATTCATTCATTCATTCATTCATTCATTCATTCATTCATTCATGTGCAGGAAAGAATGGGTATGTGCATATTGTGCTCATTTGAAAACACAAGGCAGCTGTGCACGGTATAGCCATAACCTATATCAACAAATTAATAGCAGCTATTGTGCACTGTACAAGACAACTCACAGAAAGCTACATTTTTTATTGCAGAATTAGAAACCACAGAATACAATGGCTCAACCAGTCCACTCGTAATGTCCCCCCGTTCAATCAATAAGACGTATACCATACACAGCCATTCAGCCCGCATCCCGGAGGCCGGGCGGCATAGTACCTTAAATAACAGGAAGGCATCACGGTGAGTGTCCCTTAGGGACCATGTTCGAAAGAGCATTTTACGTATCTGCATTTTACCCCCCCACCCACAACAAATAACAGCGTCAGCCATCCCACATGTGCAGGTCAATGCTATTAGCCGCTTCCAGACCCGCCCCGCGCTCAGTGGGGCCTACCACACCTAACCCGCTCCCCTCAGCCACCTCCCGCTCATCGCCAACGCCCCACTGGCCCTTCTCAGCTCAGAGTCACCATCGCGGTCTACCAACCCCCTGGCTTCCGGCCCCCCCCGAACTCCCACTAAACAGCCTCCCCAGTGTCCCCTCCCCGGCAACTGCTAATGGTGTGTGTCCTGTACATAAGTGTAGTATGGATCCCCGCTACAGTGTCAATGACATCTCTGAGTTAGAATGCCTCGCGGTGTCCACAGGTCCCATCCACTCAATCCTCGTCTTCCACTAACGAGTCACGCAATGCTTGCACCACCAATTCCCACGCACGCGCTGCATCCAAGGCCTTCTCATTACCAAGCTTGACAGCCTGCTTCATTCGGAGCACACTCTCACAATCAGACCACCGCAACAATTCATTCTTCCACCTCCTCACTGACGGCCCGCCCCTGGACTTCCAATGCCATGAGATCTCTCTTTGTGCCAGTATCAAACCCAGGTCAATAAATTTGCTCGTCACCTTAGTGTGTTTGGTGTGCGGGAACCAGAGCAACAGACACGCCGCCATGTCGAAGTCCACTTCCCTGTCGGTCACATCGTTTAGGAGGTCCCCCACCTCCGCCCAATAGGCCTCAAAATGTGTACAACCCCAAAACAAATGATCCATGTCCGCCTCCGGAGACGAACATCCCGGGCACCGTGCGTCCTGCACCTGGAAGTACCGCCGTATTTTTTCCTGGGTCAGATAGGCCCTATGTAGCACAAAGAAATGCACTTGTTGGAAACGCGCATTCCTCGTGCCTTTCCATGTGCGCCATATAATATGGCTCCATACCGTGTCTGGAATGGGCCTGCCCACACTCTCCTCCCATTTAACTTGGAGCCCCTGGAGCGGTTCCAGTCCCTCATGCAGCATCCTGTTATGGAGGCAGGTCACCGCCTTAAAGGTGCCCGCTGCCATCACCACATATTGGCACGCCATTGTTGTGTCCGGTTCCAGGAGCCCTCCCTTCCAGTGCTTCTGTATAGCCGCTACCACCGCCGCATGCAGGAGAAAGCCCCCATCAGACAGCCCGAACTGTTCCTGAAGGACTCCGAAGGGCACCAAAGTCCCATCGACATACAGGTCTCCCACCACCTGAAGTCCCGCCTCCTCCCATTCCAGCAGAGGGGACCAATCGCCCCCGTGTGGAAGGGCCGTCAGCATGCCAATCGGTATTTCCGGCGCATAAGGCCGAGTCGTCCTCGCCCTCCTAAGACTCCTCTGCCAGCACAGCCTGAGCGTCCGTTCCTCCATTGTGAGGCCCCGCAGCTCCAGCCTCTGCTGCATAACGATATAGGACAGCACATGGTGCTGTATCCCCAACTCCCGATCACACTCCGGTCCTCTAAACACCCGGGCCACATGTTGCGTGAGAACCTGGAGTTGCGCCGCCAAGTAATACAGTTCAAAATCAGGAACCGCCATCCCCCCCTCAGTCTTGGGGCGTAGCAACGTGCTCAGAGCCACTCTACGGCGGCCATGTCCCCACAGGAAACCAATTATCATCGTCCTCAGGTCCTTAAAGATCCTCTGAGGAATCCAAATGGGAAGCGTCCGGAAGTAATACAGGAGTCGGGGGAGCGCCACCATTTTCAAGAGAGCAATTTGTCCCAGAACCGTCAGCGGGAGGGTCGACCAAAAGGACATGCTGCCCCTCAGCGCCCGCACGCACCGACCAATATTGCCTTCTAATAGGTCCGTGGTCACATGGTAGATACGGACTCCCAGATAAGTGAAGCAAGATGGCTCCCAGACCACCCCCAAGTCACGAGCAGGGCAGGGCGACTCCGCTCTCAGCGGGAACACACAGGTCTTCGCCCAGTTAACCTTAAGGCCCGACAACTGGCCTAACTCCGACAACAGGTCCATCGCTCCTTCCAGGGCCCGCTCCGTATCGTCTAAATACAGCAGCAGGTCATCCGCATATAGGGAGATGTGATGTAGCCGCCCGCCGCTATGTATCCCCGCGTATCTGTCACCCGACCTAGCGTGGACCGCCAAGGGTTCCATCGCCAGAGCGAACAGGAGGGGGGAAAGGGAGCACCCCTGTCTCGTGCCCCTACCCACTGGGTACGCCGCAGACACCAAACCACCCAAACGCACCCGCGCCGTCGCTGAGGAGTACAAGACCTTCGTCCACCGGCGGAACCCATCGCCTATACCAAACCTCTCCAGCACTCCATCCAGAAAGACCCACTCCAAACTATCGAATGCCTTCTCAATGTCCACTGATAAGACCGCTCGGGTCCCATCCTCGTCCAGAACGTCGTCCATTATCCCAACCAGGCGACGGATATTCAACGCCGTGCTCCTGGTGGGGATAAACCCTGCCTGATCCCTGTGTACCAGGCCCGTCATGTGTGGAGCCAGCCTGGCGGCCAGAATACGGCTCAGGATTTTGTAGTCCACCGTCAACATGGACAACGGGCGATAGGACCTCACATCTGTTGCATCCCTGCCGGGCTTTAGGAGCGGCACAATCAAAGCCTCCCTCATGGATCCAGGCAAACCCCCTAGCTCATAAGCCTCCGTGTACACCACCAGCAGTCTGGGTGCCAGGCAGTCTACAAACTGCTGGTAGAATTCGATCGGTAGCCCGTCCACCCCGGGCGTTTTATTCTGAGCCATATTTTTAATGGCTGCCCGTATTTCAGTAAGCGTAATCGGACCGCCCAACTCTTTCGCGTCCTCCTCGTCAAGGACCGGAAGCTGCCTCGCCTCTAGGTACTCCGCAATTTCCTTGGCTTTCACTCCCAACTGGCTCTGGTACAATTCCTCGTAATACACACGAAAGCACTCCAACACCACTGCCTGAGAAAAAACCGTCTCCCCCAGTGCGTTGTCGATGCTAAGGACCGGGCAGCCCCTAAGTTCAGGGTTAGCGAGTCTGGCCAAGAGCGTGCCCACCTTATCCCGTTCAGCATGCGCTCTGATGGCGTATTGCCTGTAGTCTTAACATCTCAACCGCTCCGTTTCGGTGGCAACCACCTCCTTCGCCTCCAACAACCGGGCCTGCAAGTCCGGTCTAGACGGCCTGCGCCGTTCCAAGTCCCTCAGATTCTCCTCCGCTTTCGCAAGTGCATTCAACACTGTCGTACGAGCATTCGAAAACCGACCCAGGCATACCCCTCTCACCACCACTTTCATCGCATCCCATTCAGTGGACCTACACGTGGCCGTACCCTCGTTCTCGCCAAAGTAATTATCGATGCCCTGCTGGACAGCCTCACTAAACACTGAGTCCTCCAACGTGTCAGGCCGCAGCCGCCATGTTGGAATCGCCGAGCGCTCCCGTTGCCACTGAATATGTACCAATAGGGGATTATGGTCCGAAATGGTTCTAGCCAAGTATTCCGTGTGTGAGACCAATGGGGCCAGGGATCCGCCACAGAGCACTGAATCTATCCTCACGTGTAGCGCATGGAGAGCCGAGTAAAAGGAATAGTCCCTGGTGTCCCTGTGCTGTTCCCGCCACACATCCAGCAACCCCCACCTGTCCTGCCAATCCTTCCTATGCATGGCCAACTTGCGTACCGGGGAATCAACAAGGGGGGGGTGAGACCTATCCAAGACCACATCCGTAATCCAATTAAAATCCCCCCCAAGTACCACCGGGCCCGCTAGGAAAGAGGCCAAGGACCCGGAAAGGCCATCGAAGAATCGGGCCTGATCAGTATTTGGCGCATACACACAACAGAGAACCACATCCCTACCATACAACCGCCCCTCCACTGCCACAAACCTGCCATCAGGGTCCACCACTTGGTTCAGCACCTGAAACGGTATCCCCGCTCTCACCCAACTCAACACCCCCCTGGCATAAGCTCAATAAGTGGTGCCGAACACCTGGCCCCGCCATCTTTTCTGCAACGCAGCACATTCCTTTTTAGTCAGATGGGTCTCTTGTAGCATAGCAATCTGGACCCCCCTGCGCACCAGATATGCGTGCACCTTGTGGCGCTTGACCATGGTTCGTAGCCCCCGGACATTCCACGTTAGGCATTTTAAACTAGGTAACGTCCCCATACCAGCAGCGAACAGTCCAGGTCAAACAATGCCAGTTCACATCCCCACCAAAGCAGTTGCCCCCCCCGAAACAAACTCTGAAAAGAAAAACACCCCAAACCCCACTCCCCAGGACAGAGCCCACAAACCCAGTGTCAGCCCCGATCCAAACCTCAAACCAACCACACATTCACCTAACCTGTGGTCTCCACCACAGAAGGCCTTAAGGGCCCTAGGGGGGTGAGTTACCGCCGACCCCAGCTAGCGCTTCCATCCCGTCCTGCCCCCTACCCGGCAACCCACCCATCTCCAACAGGATACCGCCCTACCATCAGATCTTGTCCAAGTCCCAACACAGCCTCAACCGTGAAATATCCCATCAGAAGTCTGGGGGGTCACCACCGGCCCCTTCGAGATTTCCGCTTCCGAAAGGTCCTCTCCCGTCCTGCTGCCTTCGCCGCCAGAGTCCGTCTCCGCCAGTTCACTCTCCTGCTGCGACCCCGTAATGGCCGCCGTCGCTGCGAGCGCATCTCTCTTTTCCGCAGCCATTTGGGCCTCTCGTTTCTCCCGCTGGCGCCTATTGCGGGACCGAATGCGTTGAGATTGTCTGATCTGAGGCAGTTTAGGCCGATCTCGCCTGCTTTTGTGCGACCTATCCGTCCTCGCTCTGTACGACTCCAGCCACTGCCATGCCTCATCCGGAGTCTGAAAGAAGTGCGTGGTCTCATCCAGGATGACCCGCAGCTTGGCCGGGAAGAGCAAAGAGTATTGAATGCCCTCCTCTCGCAGCTCCTTCTTCACCGCCAGGAACGATGCTCAATTTCTTTGGACCGCCTGGGTGTAGTCCGGGAAGATTGTGACCCTGCTGTTCTCCACCTCAAACGGGCCCGACGTCCGAGCCCTCTGGATGAGGAGGTCCCGGTCCTTATAATGAAGGAGCCGCACCACCATCGGTCGGGGGGGCGGCCAAGACCCGGCGGGCGAGCAGGCACCCTATGGGCTCGTTCCAGGGTAAAGAAAGGAGTAAGCCCCTCCGGCGCCACCACAGTCCGAAACCAGTCCTCCATGTAGGCCACCGCATCCTCCCCCTCAATTCGTTCCGGCAGGCCTACGACCCGCACGTTATTCCTCCTATTGCGGCCTTCAGCATCCTCCGCACGTCGCTCCAGCGAGTCCAGCCGGGCCAGGATGTCCGTGATCTTATGCTCCGCGGTCACCACCGACGGTTTCAGGTCCAACAGCAGCTGATCGTGGTCCTTGACCTTATCCGCCAGCTTCACATGGTCCGCTCGCAATAGCCCCAGCCCCGTGGCTACTTGCGCGATGCCCTGCTGCAACACCTCCTTGGTCGAGGCGATCGCGTCCAGTATGGCATCCAAGCGTCGATTCAGTCGCTGCTCCTGGTCCAACTCCGGCGGGGGGGTCTCGCCCATCTGGGACCGCGCCGCCAGGTCCCCCTGTCCGTGCTCCACGGCCACCGGCTCTTCCTTAGCCGCCATCTTAGGGTACTGCGTCACAGGCCAGGAAACCCGTCCAGTCCCGGCACTCGTGGGTCGGCGCCAACTTCCCAATATCGAGCAGGATCAAGCGCCACCGCCGATGCCCGCAGCTCCAAGGGCCCAGTGGGTGAGCACTGTCCGATCTGCCCCCTCGTGAGCCTGGAGGAGGGATGGAAGAGGGAGGGATAGCGGCCAGCAGGTGTCCTCAAAGTCCAAGCGGAGCCGGGTCCCCTGTCCCCCGATCTTCAGGACTGTCGCCCCAGTCCTTACCGCTTCGATCTCTCGGCTGCAGAGCCCTCCATCAGTCAGCACCAAGGCCGCTCAATGTCGACGTCCGGAGCCGCCCGTCCGCTCCGCCGCCATTTTCTTCTCACTCTCGGCGACACCTCAGCCGCCGCTCATCAGGGTCTCCTCGGGTCCAACAGTCCCCCAGCAACTTTCTGCCGACGCCCAATGGTCCCCCTATACTTCGTAGGGCAGGAGTGTCGACCACGGGTCGCCCAGGGTGCAGAAATCAGGTGAATTAGCGGGATTCCGCGCGGAGCTGCGAGCTCACGCCGCCATCCCGATCGGCGCCCAAGCCACGCCCCCAACTCACAGAAAGCTACATAAGCCACATCTTTAGACAGCGAGTCACGACTCAGCCTTTGCAACAGAATCTTCCTGGCAACTGCCACATTTTCAATGTAAATGAGTGTGCGCCAAATAAAAAAAAAGCTCAACTTTCACCAAAAATAGGAACCAAAAATGTGTTTATAATAAATGTAAATGTAAATGTAGGTATACTTATATAGCACAACCTGTCACCACAAAGGGCATCCTGGCGCTTGCCTAGGGAACCCTTCCTGGTATTCCCCTGTGAGAAGCCCCGACAGGGTGTCCACAGGGTGAAAGTCAGGCATCCCGCCGCGAGGGGCCGTTGTGGAGATTAAGCAAGCTATTGCCCAGAGTCGCAGAGTGTGAACCCATGAGTTGAGGAGGCACCGGGACGAGAATTATCGAGTTCGTGGAATTTTTAGCCCAAGACCCGCCGGGGCGGGGAATTGAACCCTGGTCCAGGACCGATCTCAGATTCCGGGTCTGCCGCCTCTAACCCCTGAGCCACACTTCTCCGCGCAGTAAAAGTCTTCTGGGCAGCAGAGGTGCAGAAAATACGTTTTTCCTCGGCTGTGAGACTTGTTAAAGCTCCCAGTCTTTTTCATTTACCAACCTGCACCGTTTCAGCGCAGACTCTCTGCTCATACTTTCTGTTTTTGCCCAGGATGTATCTTTTTTCCGCCATCTGGGGTAAATCTCTCCATTTATGTATTTCCTCTCTCATTTATGTAGGGAAAGCAGGTGGGTAGAGCGTTCAGTGTGCATTTGACGGGTGTCTGTTCTGTGCAGGATCACACTGAGAGTCATCAGTGCCTCAAGCATGAACAGACCCTGTCAGGCTATAGAAGATTACAATAGGAGGCCGATTCCGAGCCGGTAAAGAGCGCTCCGAATAGCCGTTCGGAGCGTTTTTCCCGTACGAATCGTTTTTCCCGTACGAATCGTACCCTGCAACGTCCCCCGTACGTACGACGAAGTACGATTCGTACCAGGAGCTGGACTCCTTACGAATCATACAGAGACCGTACGACTCTAATCTCCGTACGAGTCTCACTCGGAACCCGCTGTACGCAACATCTGTAAGGTTCGCTGCTGGTTTATACGACCCAGCAAGTACGATACGTGTCGGGTACACACCGTCCGACCCTTTTTCTACGGGAGCTGAAAACAGCCGTAAAAGCAGAGTTCGCGATGAAACAGGTATGGAACGCCCCCCCCGGGTATGGCGCGTACCCCCATGATTGCAGGGGTACGGTGCGTACCCCTGTGATCATGGGGGTTACGCACCGTACACCCAGCGTACATGGGGTAAGCACCGTACCCCATGTACGCTGGGTGTACGGCACGTACCCCATGTTCGGTGGGTGTATGGCACGTACTCCCAGTGATCACAGGGGGACGCGCCGTACCCCTGCGATCATGGGAGGTACGTGCCGTACAGTGTGCATGTGATTGTGCGCTTTTCCGTACGAATCGCCCTTACCTGACGTGGACCGTACGACTCGCATCCTGATACCCCGGTCTGGATCGTACTCGTCTGGTCGTACGGCGTGTGTACGAGTCATACGGAGACGGCTCCGGATGCGAATCATACGGACGGTAATTTTACCGGATCGGAATCGGCCCATAGGTGTGCGTCGCCCTACCACATTCAAATGTCACCAGACGCCACTGCATATAGGCTCACCAAGAATTGTCTCTCAGAATAATTTTCCCAGCACCTTGCATCCAAACTATTTGACGGGCCCATACTCATCTCTCCTGCCTGAAGGCGGATTCTAATGTGCTCCTGACACTCTTCCTGCAATGTTAACAGACTATGATGTTATGCTTCCAAAGCTTTGCTCATCATTCGCAGTAATGTTTTTACCAGTTGCAGTCAACGCACTGCCCAAGCAGCACCTCTCTTGAAGAAATATCTCAGCTGAAATCTTTTTTTCTTTTTGCCCAAGACAAAATTCAGCTCCAATGTTCCTGCCTAAGGTCTCTCTAACTCTCTCTTTCTCTCTCTCTCTCTCTCTCTCTCTCTCTCTCTCTCTCTCTCTTCATCCTCTTTTTCTTCTCTTGTTCTCTCTCTCTCTCTCTCTCACTTTATTCCTTTTTTTGTCTCTGTTTCTGTCTCTCTATCTCGGTCATTGTATGTGTCCTACACTGCATCATGTTCCTTAGGCCTGTCAACAGTCACAGAAGAGTCAGTGGTGCCTCTGTCCTGCTCACACCAAGCCTGTGGATGAGACTTGATAATCTCTTTCATCTCCATTGTTGTTACTGTTAGTGTCTACCTAATTAAGGACAACTTTGACAATCTGCTAAACTGTCACCTAGGGGGGTATTCTGATGCTGAGGGATGAGATGACAAATAAGGGCTAGATGTACAAGCACTCGTAATATCGATGACCAAATATAATTTTTTTTATAAACCGCTATTTGGTAATTGCTATTACTAATGTACAAAGAGGTTATTTAGCCCCTATTCCCTAAATAGCAATTCATCGGGGGCACAAATAGACCTACCTCGTGAATGTTAATTAGGAAGGTCAGAATTTGTGACCCACTATGATTCGCTGCCATAACAGGAATGGTGACCTGTGATGCATGCCACAATGTTTGTGATAGCTTTTAAATAAAGCAGTTTTAAAAAAATAAAAAGCAGTACATTTTCCTTAAAGGAATATGGGATGTGTTTAAAAAGAAAATAATGAAATGCTTCAGTTTATTTTTTTTAAGCGGAAGCAGTTGCCCTATGCACCACTGCCTGATCTTAAAAAAATATTTTTTCGACCATCCTCACTAAACTAGCAACCTTGAGTTGGCGGGAAGTACGAATGTTTCATGGCTGCATTTTGGTTGCAAAACATTCGTACATACCAATGTGAATTGGTATTTAGAAGCAACACCATAAACACGCCCCTTCCAAATACTAAATTTTAAAACCATATTGCAATTCCGTTGCAGGTTACTGAATCACAATTTGGGCGTGGAACATTGGAAATGCCATTTTACGTGCACATACGTACTGAGTCTGTTAATTGGGCCATTTGCAACCTCTAAAAGGATTTGTAAATTTAGCCCTAAGTGAGGTAAACTGCTATTGAACAGAAACGTTTTCAGAGAAGTAATGAAGCGAAGGTGATCATCTATCTGGCAGGTGCAGAATGTGTGCAAGTTCCAAGTGACCTTCAGCTCTTTCTTCTTTCCTCTTCCGCATCCTCGGTCTCTCCCTGAAAAACGGTGGGCAGGCTTGGAGTTGCTTCCTCATCACTTCCCCTATGGTTGCTTGTAGCGCCGCCCCTCCTTCCAGCGTTTTTGCTTGTTTTCAAGCACGGATCTGTGGTGCTAGCGCTCTAGCCGGCGCTCGTGTGCGTGTGACGCAACACGTGCGGGCGAGAGCGTGCGTCAGTGTGCATGCGTGAACGGCGGTGCGCGCTTCATAGAGCGAGTTGGAGCGCGATCAGAGTAAGACGCCCGGCGCTCTTCCCTAGATATATATATAATTATTAAATACGTTCTGCCTCCTGTATCCTGCGTCCAGAGTGATCATTGGGGGAAAACCTGGGACACCACAGTGGCGACGAGGAGTGGGATCTGTCCCCACACACAAGAAAAAAAACTTTTACTATACCAAAGAGCAGTGGAGAGAAAGGAAGACCCAGGACGCACCAACCGATATCACCCACCTGCAGAGGAAGGAGAAAGGCGCAAAATCGCCGCAGGACCTACGGGAAAGCGTGGCAGAGGTGCAGAGACCCATACGAGCGCACTGCGTGCCCGGGAGTCAAATGACACTGCATTCTGCACAGAAGCACGGTAGGAGCACGCAAGGGCCCCCAACAAGGCCCTGGCGGAAAAGGGTGACCACGTGGAAAGGGGAAGAGGAGAAACCAGCCCCAACACGTCGCAAGCAGAAAGCGCCAGCGCACCGGGCAGCCCCAGTAATCGGGGAGGGAACAACAGCACGCCCGGCAGCCCCAGGAATCAGGAAGGCGAACCAGAAAGACAAGCCAGAATGAGTAACCAGGCGTCCTCACTCACGGCACCGATCCCGTTTCTACCCAAGGCAGGTGAGCCCCAGATGAAGTGGGATGACTGGAGGGAATACTTCAAGAACTACCTAGAAGCCCTAGAGGACGAATCTAATGACTAATTCACCCCCACAAGAAGGAAACGAATACTACTGCACAAACTGGGCCCAGAGGGCATAAGGGTGTTCACGAACATAGCGACGACACCTCGACAAGCAGCCGATGCAGACGTCTTCAAACAAGCCCTAGAAGATCTAGACGCCCACTACCGCCCGGCGGTGTGTGTCTCCATTGATAGGTTCCACTTTCAACAGAGGAAACAAGGGGAAGGATAATCGGTTGATGACTACGTAGCAGCCCTGAGGAGACTAGCAGTCAGGTGCAAGTACGGGGCGCTGGGAGAAGACTTTATTAAAGACCAGATTGTAATGCACACAACTAACAGGAATGTACAAGACAAGCTGTGGGCTCACGGTGAAGCAACGCTAAAAGAAGTAATCGCAATGGTGAAGAAAGCTGAACTTTCTAAGCGATGTGCTGAAGCCGCGCAAAAAGAGAGCGCGCAAAGAATCATGGTCAACAAAGTAGATGACACGGAACCATCGGGAAGACACAAGATGGCGCCTGGAGACAGCAAAGGATCCAGCAAATGGGCGGGAAGACCCGGACAAGCAGGAAAACAGCCCTCGTACACCAAGTCCACGTGCTATAGATGTGGAAGTGCGAACCATGCAGCCCAAGACAAACGCTGCCCTGCTTTTCGCGCAAAGTGCATGTTCTGTGGCCTGTTAGGCCACTACGAGAAAGTGTGTCGCAGAAAAGAGAAGAAATCAGTGGTGAAATACATAGCGCACCAGCAACATGAAGAAGGAGCCGACGAGGAATCAGATGAAGACGACAGAGTGTTGTGTATTGAAGAGCAAGTGCTAGGCATTAACACTCAGCGCTCCGACAAACCGCGAGCGGACATGTTAATAGGGGGAGTCAAAATCAGAATTGCGATTGACTCAGGATCCCCGTACACCATCGTGAAGAGATCAGTATGGGAAGAAGACTTCAAACCCAGCCTGGGTCACCAACTAGAACCACCTGACATAAGGTCAGTGTCATACACAAGCAACCCGATTCCGATGGTAGGATACCGGAGCCTGAAGTTCGAATTCAGAGGGAGGACAGCTACATGCAAGTTGTACGTGGCAGAGAAAGGCCCTTCAGTTCTAGGATGGAGAGACCAGGGAGACCTGGGAATCAAAATGGCCCCAGGAGGCAAGGAACAAGTACTGTTAACGGACGTAGAACACTGGCCAGACCTGGAGAGAGTGAGGATAGAATTCCCCAAAGTCTTCGGAGGCAAGGTGGGGAAGCTGGAGATATTTATGCACAAAATCATACTCAAAGAAGACTCCCAGCCAGTGTCTCACAAGTTCCGAAATGTGCCCATATCAGTGAGGGAAGCGGTGCAACGCAAACTGTTTCGGCTGGAAGAGCAAGGAATCATCGAGCCTATTCATAGCTCAGAGTGGCTGGCTCCCTTGGTGGTCGCCAGAAAGCCCAATGGTAAGGTGCGCCTGTGTGTGGATCTGCGTGAGTTGAACAAATGCCTGGTTGTGGAGAAATTTCCGCTCCCCAGGATCGAGGAGATGTTGGCAGAAACCAGAGGAGTGAAATGGTTCTCCTCAGTAGACCTCACGTCAGCGTACAATTAAATTGACCTACACCCGTCCAGCAGGAAACTGACGTCCTTCATCACCCCGTATGAATGTTATCAGTTCCGCAGGATGCCATTCGGGCTGGCGTCCTCCGCAGCGGTGTTCCAAAAACTCATGCACCGCCTGTTCAAAGATGAAGGCATCCAGTATTTCCAGGATGACATCCTGATAATGGGGAAGGACCGTAAGGACCACGATATCAAGCTGAACAAGGTGCTGGGCGTACTACAGGAGAAAGGGCTAACAGCAGAATGGGAGAAGTGTAGATTTGGCATGACATCCATCACATACCTGGGGCACGAGATAAGCGGACAAGGGATCACTCCCAAAAATGACAACGTGAAAGCAATCTGCGAGGCCAGAGCCCCAACCAAAAAGGACGAGGTACGGTCATTCCTCGGAATGGCCGAGTACTACAGCAAATTCATCCAAAATTTTGCCACGAAAACACACAAGTTAAGGCAACTCATAAGAGACAAGGCATCGTTCCAGTGGAATGACGAGGCTCAGAGAGAGTTTGAAGACCTGAAAGGAAACATCAGCCAGGCCGTACCCTTGCATGGACATGACCCAGCAGGGGTCACCATTCTCACCACTGATGCCAGTGAAAAGGGCCTGGGGGCGGTCCTTGCATAAGAGAGGGATGACAACAAAGTTGAAACTCTCAGCTTTGCGTCCAGAGCATTGTCGCACACTGAACAGAAGTTCAGCGTAATAGAGAAAGAGATGCTGGCTGCCGTGTGGACCATGGGAAAGTTCCGGCAGTTCCTGTGGGGAACGAGGTTTCGCTTACAAACTGACCACAAGCCGTTAGTTAAAGTGCTCACCTCAAGTGGGCATGCCACAGCCACCCAGCGGATAGCGAAGATGACTCTCAAACTCCTAGAGTACACGTACGACGTGGAGTACATCCCGGGGACACGCAACAAAGTGGCTGACTACCTCAGCAGGGCCTCAGCCATGGAGGAAGCGCCCACGCCTGTAGAGAAGAACGAAGAAATGGTAGCAGTAATGGAAGACATGGAGAGAGCCAACAGCATACAAGAGTGGAAACACGCATACGAAGAGGATGAAAACTTAGAAGAGGTTAAGAAGTTCCTCGTCAGTGGATGGCCGGAAAAGAAAAGGTTAGGAGAGGTGCCTAGGAAACTGTATGAGTTGCGGGAGGAATTATCCATGAGCTACTCAGGTATCTTCCTATATCAAGGTGACAAGGTGGTGCCGCCAGAAAAGCTAGTCCCAACTCTGCTGAACCAGCTACATGAAGGACACCTTGGCATCGTAAAGACCAAGTCAAGGGTGAAACAGACGTACTGGTGGCCAGGAATGGACATCCAGATAGAGAGACATGTGAGGGACTGCGACCAATGCCAGGGGTCTGACAAAGTACTCAAACCTTTGAGACCTGCGTTGGGGAGATTTGAGCAACCCCATGATCCCTGGGAGGACCTCGCGGTTGACATCCTAGGACCGATATTGGACGGCCAAGGGACAGCCAAATATTTGTGTGTGTTAGTGGACAAGTATTCCAAATGGCCAGAAGTGCAGGTGCAGAAGGAAATGGACTCGGATGTAGTTATCAAATTCCTCACCTCAGTGTTCCTAAGGGAAGGCATCCCGAGGACAATATTGACAGACAATGGCCCGCAATTTACATCTGATAAGTGGCACTGGTACACCGAGAGGAACGGGATCAAATCTAAACACACCTCAGTGTACCATCCAGCCAGCAATGGACAGGTGGAAAGATTTAACCGAGTCCTCCTGGGGTCTATTCAGGCGGCCATCATGCAAGGCAAAGACTGGGAGGGTGAGATTCAGAGAATGATGTGGGCGTACAGGATTACCCCCACTTCAACGGGTATAGTCCCTTCCAGATCCTAAGGGGCAGGCATCCGTTCACGAAATACAATGTGGTATGGAGAGAAAAGACCATCACCAGTAAGTGGTTGCCTGCCGTGGTACAGCACAATTTGGAGAAGGCCCAGAGGGTGTACATGGAACACTACAACAGGAGAAGGAAAGTAAAGGACTCGATCCTGGAAAAGGGGGAGTGGGTGAGTGTCAAACAGGCAGTACTGAGGAAGAAGGGAGAAAGCAAGTACAGCCCACCCCTACAAGTGGAAAAAGTGTACAGCAGAGCAGCACTTCTTAGCCATGGTAAAGTGTGGTCCCAGGATCGCATGGCTAAGATAAATAAAATCGTGCAGTGGCCGGAGGAGAAAGGAAACAGCACTCCTGTCCAGAGACAAGAAAGTGAAGCAGAAGAAAGAGCGTCAAGCGGCGAAAGCCAGGGAGATGGAGATGCGTGCATAGAGAGTGAAGAAATAGTTGGGCCGAGTTTGAGCGAGACATCAGCAAAAGAAGAAGCAACACCCAGGAGAAATGAACATGGTCAGGGTAGAGAAAAGGTGGGGAGCCCAGCGACCGAGGGTGTCCACGAAGCCTCCACTCCGGTAAGGCGCATGCGTGCTGGGAGAGTGATAATCAGGCCAGCACACCTCAGAGACTTTGAATGAGAGAACATTTAACACTGGACTATAAATATTCCGTTGTGTAAAAGGAGGAGATATGTGGTGTTAGCGCTCTAGCCGGCGCTTGTGTGCGTGTGACGCAACACGCGCGGGCGAGAGCATGCATCAGAGCGCATGCGCGAACGGCGGTTTGCGCTTCATAGAGCGAGTCGGAGCACGATCAGAGTAAGACGCCCGGCGCTCTTCCCTAGATATATATATAATTAATAAATACATTCTGCCTCCTGTATCCTGCGTCCAGAGTGATCATTTGGGGAAAACCTGGGACTCCACAGGATCTTCTCATTGTTGTTCTTTCAGCAGTACAAAATTGCTTGTTTACCCTCCATATGGTGTTTATTTCACCCCACCTTGTGTTTAAATACTGGAGCAGAGCTGATATTGACAAACTTCAATAGTGTCATTGTTTGGAAAAATTGTATTGTACACAGGGTTTTGGAGGCTTGACCACTAGTTAGATCAATTAAGCAGTGGTCACTTTCTGTGCAGTTGTTATAATGTAGACACAGCTGTTTGTAACAATAGTTACAAACAGATATTTGGGTTTCCAGATTCTCTTTGTGTTACAACAGAACAACGTCAATCAAAATAAAGTTGAATCAAATGTAATTCAGACATTTTATAATTCTCCTTTATCTTCTATTACACATACCTCATTATTCATTTATCATTGCATTCTTTTGTTGTTCACATGCTGTAATTTTATGAAAATCTTAGTTAATAACTCTATTAAGAAAAGCAAATAAGAAAAGCAATCCATCGTGGACATTGTGCTTATGTCATCTGCATGAGCTCTGACATTACTTGTCTCACAGCAATTAAAATTGAAATAAAAAAAACCCTAATCCTTATTCAATACCTATTTTGCCAACGGATATTTGATCTCTATAGGCTCAAGCCAAAGCATGCGTTGGGATTTGATGGAAAAGCATTCATCACAAATTGATCACAGACCCTATATCATGGTAGACAATATCTTTGACAAAAATATAGTGTAAAAAATATAATTTACCACAATATCGTGCTCCTATACTAATAATGTTAAGTACAAAATTGTTGGGGAAAAAAGTACGGTTGATACTCATCTCCTCCGAAAATAGACAAAACTGTTGATTTAAAAAATATATAAATAGGGTTTGAAGAAGTAAATTTTAAACATTTTCATGTATAAATTTGATACAATATAAATTAAATATATTTCACTAATATTTAATACTATGCATAGGGTTGGACTTTGGAAGGGTAAAATGTTCTATTCCTACTCCTATCAGTGCGACAACAGGCAAAGCTTTTGACTTCAAATGGTGAAATTTACTATTCCCACTCCAAACACAACAGTAGGAAAATGTTGAACAACGAAGGAGTGAAATTTAATATTTCCATTCCAAACAGAGCAACAGTAGGGAATGTGTTGGATTTTGGAAGGGTAAAATATACTATTTCCCCTCCAGTCTATGCACTGGTAGAGATGGGTGAAATTTACTATGCCCACTCCAAACAACGCAACAGTATGGGAAGTGAACTGTGAAGAGATCATTTTACTATTCCTACTGTTGTCTAAGCAACCGTAAGGAAAATACTTCACTTCAAACACATTACATATATGAGTAAACCCATGAATGTAGAAACAATATTAAACTTTTAATAACACAATAAGTATATAAATAAATAAATAAATAAATATATATATGTATATATATATATATAAACATACATACATATAAATGTATGTATGTATGTATGTATAATTCTTTTTGTATATGTATGTCAGGGGTTGCTTTTACTCATTTCAGGTTGGTTTGGTTGGTAGTTTCCCAATTCAAAGCTGTAATATTGTGCCTGGAGTGGTAAATGGCTTTTGTAATTTTACAGCTCAGCTAGGACAGCAATGTGCTAGTCCTATGCTTAAAGACTTTGCTGTAGGAATGGCAAAAGACTTTGTCCCGTTCTGTCTCGACGTGGATGGCACTGTGCTACCGCTATGCTTAAAGACTTTGATAGAAAAGCAGACATTTGAGGTGAGCAGATCTAGAGTGTCGCTGGTGTTGAGAGTGCGCTATACAGGAGATGCTTTCCACCTAAACTTGAGAACTACTCAGAGTTCTCTGCTTCTTTTTTGCATAATTTATTTATCACTCTATGACTAAAAGGGTATTTTTTGACTTATACTGGGTGCTCCCCTGTGTCTGGACAAAGCTATACCCGAAGAGCACTAATTAGAGAGAAACACTGTGTCAGGGGTTGCTTTTACTCATTTCAGGTTGGCTTGGTTGGTATTTTACCAATTCAAAGCTATAATATTGTGCCCGGTGTGGTAAATGGTTTTTTTTCATTTTACAGCTTGTGAAGGACAGCACTCTGCTAGTCCTATGCTTAAAGACTTTGCTGTAGAAAAGACTTTGGGGCATATTCTCGAGGAGCTATCGCCGAGTTATCTTTATCACAGCCAAAGTTGTGATAATTTTATCTTCCCATTCACACGCTGGTGCTAACAGCCCATATCACCAGTTTACCTGCAATAGCAGCAGCAAAAAACATCGCCACAGATGACCCCGGCAACTATCGCTAATGAGATGTAGAGTAGGCGTTTCAGTGCCAAAAGCTGCGACAACACCGCTCCGCAACATTCTCGACAACCAGCCAGATCAGCGATAAGATCCCAAAACATGTGATAAGGCACGTTAGCAGCAGGAAATTAACACCTGCTCTCACCTGGTGTAAAGTCAGATGACAACCAGCACCAGCACCAGAAAAGGGAGCCTAGCCCACAGCCACACCAGAAGCACAACAGATGCTTTGGACCACTGTTCATCAAGCTGGGAGCCCCAACAGACCCACAACGCCCACCGCCACCACCCCCATGACCCCCTTCCCAGCCACCCCACACCCCCAATCAAAGACATCAACTACACAGAATCAGGTACCAAATAATCCGCCTGATGTCGCACAATTACATTTGGTCACATGCATGTGTCATCACAAAAATGAGCATCACACATTCACCTTCGAATTAACACATGAAAATGTCTTCAAATAAATACAGAACAGAAATGAAGACACATGGGACAATCTGTAGGTCACAGCCTGCAAGACAAAAATCATGATGATAAGGTGTGTCTTGCGCACATCAAAGGACAGAGAGAGAGCGAAGGACAGAGATATAGAGAGAGAAAAAGAGGGGGAGAGAGAAAGACGGAAAGAGAGGGGTAGGCAGAGAAAGACGGAAAAAGTGGGGGAGAGAGGAAGACTGAAAGAGAGGGGGAGAGAGAAAGATGAAAAGAGAGGGGGAGAGAGAGACAGACGGAAAGAGAGGGGGAGAGAGAGTGTTGTGTGGCATTTAAGGTTATGATTGAATTTTCATGGCCTTATATAGGTACAATTCACGTTGCCCTTATATAAGCATTATAAATCAAGCCTTTATTTAGGCATAGCCCATGCTACCCAAATACAGGCATGGTTACTTCCATCCGTTCACCAAACGTCACAACGATTTCTTGGAAAGCCATCTTAAGCCGTTAGGGACTTCCCCTTGCTTGAATATTGATTTCTCCAAGAACTCAGTAACTTTACAATGAACAACTATTCTCCAAGGGATCATTCATGATGTTCATTTGCCCAACTTTACGTCAAAGTATAGCATTCCTAAACATCTTCAAGGTATAAATATACCTTCACTTTCAATAGCAAGATACGGTGGTTCGGAGCAGTTCAAAGACCTACCTGCCAGACGCAGCTCGTTACAGCAAGGGCTAAAGGAAGCCGACTCTCCAGCAGAGCCGGACTGGAAACAAAAACCGGCCCTGGCAAAGTGCTCGGCCGCCGCCTCCCCCCCCCCCCGGAGGGCCCGAGCACTTTGCCGGGGCCGGTTTTTGGCCAATTTTGTTACAAGGCCGATTTTGCAGCTATGCTGCAAAAACGACCCTGTAACAAAAATGGCCCCCAGGGGCCCAAAACCAGCCCCCACCCTTGCGGCGCACCGGGGAATTGCCCGGTGCCCTCAATGGCCAGTTCAGCCCTGCTCTCCAGTGGATGCACTGATGAAGAAGCTGCCCTCCTCTGCTGAGAATCCAGCTCCAGTGTTTTCGACTCCCCTTGTGGGGTGTTGGGAGATCGAGTCCTGAGACAGAGATACCAGACATCCTTGATTCTAAAGGTAAGGAGCTGATTATATCCTAGAGAAGCCTTTGGTAGATTCTTGGCAAGAACTAAAACCTATGCTAAACAATACTTACTTCTTCTCACGTACTAGACTTAGGTTAGGTACATTGGGGTAGGCGTGTTTTAGTAGCACCAGTTGAGTATTTTAGTCTATGTTATTTATGAATGTATTTTTATATGGCTTAGAAACCATACAATGCTCTTACAGCATTATTTCATATTACTGTTTACGCTGTACGCATTATACTTTACATTCTACCTAACGCTTGTAGCAGTTCACCTCTCTTGCATGAGAAAGAAGAATGTTCAATAAACCTTTTATTGAAAACGCCCGTCTCTCTATTACTCTGCAACTCTGTAGAAACGAAGCATGCACGATTGACTGAGTGAAATTCTTATCTATTGTTTTCACGACTCTGAGAGATATATTCTTATTCTTGGGAAACAAAGTTGTCATGTTTATGCAGTTGTCAGAAACGAATGCCTGTATTCGAGAAAGTTTCTAGTGACCTCTGAGTTAGGTGGCATACACACAATTAAGTTTAGTATGTTCGATAGAGACCTATTTACTTAAGTCCTACGTCAAATCTATAGAATATATTATTCCGATGCGCAGATCCTATTGAGAATATAGGAACTAAACTACAAGAGAAAGACGGAAAGAGAGGGAGAGAGAGAAAAAGACGATAAGAGAGGGGGAGAGACAGAAAGACGGAAAGAGAGGGGGAGAGAGAAAGACAGAAAGAGGGGGAGAGAGACACAGATAAAAGAAGAGAGGGACAGGGAGAGAGAGTGCCAACACTGCGCACCCAGGCCTCACTGCTCACCTGCTGACACTGCTGTGTTTCCAACCACGTGCTGGTATGTAGTGCAGAACACTAGGTCCCACATCTGAAACAGACCCATCATCTGGAACTGTGTCCAGATACATGAATGGCAAAGTACATACAATTGCACACAACATCATTGCCTGTACGCCCCTGCGTACCCAGGCAGCTGCACCCCAGCCCCTCCCCCTGTCCAGTGGTACATGCTCTCCCCTGCTGTTTAATGCACATTCAATCGAGTGTTGCAGCTGGAGCCGTACAGGGCCATACAAACCCCACTTTACAATGTAGGCCCGTGGAGGGCCAGACAGAGTCCTTCAGGGAATGACAAGTCAAAAGGAAGAGGAAGAGTTCAGTCCACAGTCTGATTGCTGTGTCATTGACGACTAAACAGAATATGGCAGTCCATATCGAGGTCCAAGGTGAGTGTCGCAGAGTGTATTGGGGGACAGTAGAAGGTGATGATGCAAAGGGCAGAATCAAGCAGTAACAGGCCCTATGGCGGTGAGGCATGCTGCTGCGTCCTTTTTACCATGATGGCAGATTTATCCGCATCTTCGTCCTCTGCAGTTTCATGTGCCTCACGTGCGGGTGGTGGTGCTCTGTCTCCAGCACCGTGTGGCTGTGGCACATAAGTTGCCGGAGGCAGAATGTCTGCCAAACTGTGTGGCACTGACACATCAGTGGCCGGAGGTGGAAGGTCTGCCGCACTGTGTGGCACTGATACTTCAGGGGGTGGAGATGTGGATATAGTGGTTGCAGCAGCACGCATCAGCGCCGGCGGCAATGCCATGAGGATGGCCCTAAGGTCATTGATAAACCCATCTACCTCTCGCAGGTATGCAGCCATGGCAGTCGATCTTTCTGCCTGCGTCTGCTCCATTGTCTCCATTGACCTTCACATGTGTTCCAACACCTGTGTGACATCGCTAGTGGCACTCTGACTGGACAGTTGTTCTAGTCTCTGAGTCAGGGCTCCAGCAATGTCAGCCATGGTCAATTGGAGAGCATGGAGCGGACTGTGGGTGTCCGTTAGGTACGGTGAGTGGTCCCTGATGGGATTTAGACACCTACGTATGGTATCTAGTTTGGCTGCCATGCTGTCAAAGCCCACCCGTACCTGTTCAGCCAGATTCTCCTGGCACCCCAACACATTGCGTTTTTTTCTTTGTGGGGGTCTTGGAAGGCAGCCATAGTGGTGGGTGCTGCCTGCTGCATGGTCTGTTCAGGGGGTGGGTTCCCCTCGTAGCACCCCGGCTGCCCTGCTGCTGGAGGTGTGGTGCGGAGGCTCTCCACGAGTTGTTGGAAGGCATCGGGGTCAAAGTTGTGGTGGTCCTCTTTGTCATCAGAGAAGAGAGGTTCGGGCTGCTCTACAGGAGGTGTTGATTGTGCCTCTGCAATGTGAAAGGAAGATGCAGTTTAACAATGTGTTCACATACATGTATGTTGTTGCCTTTTACATTTTTTCATTCAGACTGCATGGCTGTGTACATTGTGGCTGTTTGGGAGGAGCTGCCTATTTGATGGGGGACAGTGGACATTTTGACACCATGACGGATGTGTGTTTGTACTTGTACATTCTCCACTCACATTTCCCTGCAATGCCAAATGTGATTGTCCAGTTTCTACACACAAGCTGCATCTGTTGTGTCCTGTGTTCTGTTGTAGACATGTTGCGGTTTGTACCACATGGTTGTCAATGTTGATGTGGCCTGCATGTTATGTGCGTTCGTGCTGCATTGTGGTGGAATCGCACCTGCATCTCTGATTTTGCTGCCCCTTCTTTCTTACATGCAGTGTGCCTTTGACTTATTTGCTTATACGGTGCTCAATAGTAGCATACTTGGGTACATTGGTTTCTTGGTGGGAGTTGGTGTTCTGGGGCGTGGTTTGTCTGCAGATATGCTGTACTTGATTGTGCATGTGTTCCATTGTGCCCATCTTACCCATCCCCCCAGTTCCTGGTCATTACTCACACTGGTGCTGTTGTGTCCGGTCATGTTGAGCAGTTTCTGGTCCCCCAACTCCTGCCACATTCTTCCCACTAATGACTGTGGATACCATTTCCTCCATGTCGTCCAGCTTCTCCTGTGGCGCAGGACTCCCACCTCCAGTCCGCATTGCTGCCTTCCGGTTGTTGGCTAGTTTCAGCTTGGTTTCGCGCTTGACATCATTCTAGTGCCTCTTGACCTCTTCCATTGTCCTCTTCAGCACTCGGAATGCATTCACCTTGTCCGTGATGGACTGTCATAGTCCATTTTTTGTTGCCAATGACACAGTGGAGGTGACGAACAGTTTTTGATGGTGTTCTACCACCTCCGTTATCAGGATCCTGTTTTCCTGCGGACTGAAGCGCTTCCTCCTAATCTTCTTCTCCTTGCCCATCCCTGACCCCGAGGTCCCAGGCTGGTCCTCCTTGGGGCTTGTGAGGTTCTGGTTCTTCTCCGTACTTACTCTGGCAACATTCATTGTGCTTCGCTGTTGTTTGGCATTTGTTTGTCTGGTTTTTTTCTTCTTTTATGGTGATTTTTCCCGCCTGACGTGTGTGAGTTGCAGGCCTGTCTGTGGTTTTCGCAGATTTTTGTAAAGTGAGTGGCCTCTTCGCAACTTTTTTTGCGTGAGTGTTTTTTGCGGCGTGGCATTGACTTTATCGTAGGCATTTGAAGCATTATGTTGGGCCTATTACATGGTACCACTGTGTTGTGACTACTAAGTTAACACAACGTTGTTTTCCCGCGGTAGACTGCGACATGAAGAGTTGGTTAAGTTAATTTTGCGATGGTTATGACATGTTCTAGAGCAAATTCCCCTCTTTTTCCCTTTCTACCTCGGTGTGGATGGCACTGTGCTAAACCTATGCTTAAAGACTTTGGGGGATATTCTCAAGAACGTGTGTTAATTATCGCAAAATTAGCTTAATGCAACTCATCGCAGTCTATAGCGGGAAAATAACGCCATGTTAATGTTGTATTTGCAACGAATATGTCTCTTTACACCTCGAGCAAATACCACGCGGTAGGTTACAACGCGAACGATACATCATCTGTGTTGTTACCACTCATGGCTTTGCATCGCAAGTCGTTTCTACGACTTGCACTAGATGGCGCGATGGACTTAGCAATAGTATAAACTACTATTCCTACTCCAGTTAGCGCAACAGCAGGAAATGTGTTGGATTTAAAATCCAACACATTCCCTGGTGTTGTGCGCCATCTAGCGCAAGTCGTTGAAATGACTTGCGATGCAATGCCATGCATGGTAACAACGCGGATGATGTAACGTCCATGTTGTAACCTACCCACGTTGTATTTCCCGTGTTGAAACCGCTGTTTCCCTTCCTCAACATGGCGGTGCCATGCGATAGTCTCACGATAATACGTCAACGACCGCGTTAAAATGAACGCAATGCGAAAAAACACAAAAAAGGAATGCGAAAACAGTTGTGATGTGGCCAATCGCGATACAAAAATCAGCTATAACCAGCAACAGGCCTGCAATTTCCACACGTTATGCGGGAAAATGCACCATAAAAGCAGAACAAAAAAAAGGAAAAAAAAATGCGTAGCTCCATGGATGCACCCGGACCGAGTGCAGAGCTCAACGCGAACCCCACAAGCCCTACAGACCAACAGCAAGGAACCTCGGGTAGGGGAAGGCCTAGGAGAAGAGGAAGAGGAAGACGGGTTCAGTCCGCAGGAAAACCGGATCATCGTCACAGAGGTGAAAGAACACTACCAACAGCTGTTGGTCACCTCCACTGTGTCATTGGCAACCCAAACGGAACTATGACAGTCCATTGTGGCAACATGAATGCAGTCAGAGTGTCGAGGAGGTCAATGTAGGTGGTCAAGAGGCGCTGACATGATGTGAAAAGCCAAACCAAGCATAAACCCACTGCCAACAGGAAGGCACCAATGGTGACTGGAGGTGGGAGTCCTGCGCCACAGGAGGAGCTGGAGGAAATAGTGGCCACAGTCATCAGTGTGGAGGCGGTGCAAGGACTTGGGAGTCCGGACACAGTTCGATATGACCTGACACAACATCAACAGGGTGAGTAACGACCAGGGACTCGGGGGAAGGGGGAGAAGGGCACAATGACACACATGCACAATGATGTGTAGCACACTGTACACCCACAAGGACCCTGGATCATGTCCCTGATCCCTGTGGCACACTGCAGCACACATACAAACACCAAATAGGCCCCCGTCCACCCTGTGCCCAAAGGGGTCTCATCCCACACATTTCCAATCTCACAACCAACACATATACACATGCTAAACCCAGCAAAGATGCGTGTTTGTGAGCCACACTGGCAATGCAAGTGACACTACATGACGATCAGCATGGCTGCAGTACAATCATCATGACATTGTGCATGCCACAAAACTGAGGTGGCTGAGTGTGGACCACATCCATAATGGAGCATGTCACACTCTGACACATCCATATGCACAAACAACCCCTGACATCAACAATACATCTGCAGACAAACAATGCACAAGAGTACAAAAACGTCCAAAAGCACAAATGGCCCAAGTCGCCATCTCAGCACCATAAAAGCACACAAGTCAAAGGCACAAAGGGACTCTCCTACAATGCAGCACACACATGGCAATAACAACACAACCACATTGACGACAATGTGGTACAGAGTGCAACACTTACACTGCAGAACAGAGGACACAACTGGGTAAGCTTGTGCGTAGAAACTGGTCAATCACATCTGACATAGCAGGAAACTGTGAGATTAAAATGTATGTGTGCAACCTCACATCCGTGATGTAGTCCAAATGTCCACTGTCCCGCATCAAATAGGCAGGTCCTCCCAAACAGTCACAATATACATTGTCATGCCATCTATATGTAAACTTGAACAATGCATCAACACACATGTCAACACAATGTCAAAATGCATCTTCCCTTCACATTGCAGAGGACAAACAACATCTCCAGCAGAGCAGATCAGACAACTCATCAGTGATGCTGAAGAGGACCTCCACAGCTTCGACACCAACGCCTTACAACAGCTCATGGACATCTTAGGCAACCCACCTCCAGGAGAAGGGCAGCCAAGCTGCATCGAGGAGACCCCACCCCCGCACAGACCACACAGCAGGAAGCACCCACCACCACGGCTGGCTCCCAGCACCTAACCGAAGCACACATCGCACTCCAAGGCCAGGTGTTAGACTGCCAGAAGGAGGTGGCTGAACAGGTGCGGGTTTGACCTCATGGTAGTCGAACTATATCACATACGTGGGTGTCTATGTCCCATCGGGGACCACTTACACTCCCCAACGGAGACCCACACTGCGACAGAGACACATGCATTTGCACATTTCCAGTACTGAACCACGCCCAGTGCCCCGGGATAATCATTTACAGCCCCACGCTGGACTTGCGTACACCGTCACAGTCCACTCCTCTTACCTGCTGCCTGCAGTGACATGGTTGCATCCACTGTACACAGTACAATGTAATATTGTAGGGCCTAGGGCCCTCATGCGTACATTATGACCACACGGACACACTAGTTTGTGGAACTAGCTACGGGCACATGCGCCTGGCACCTTTATTGCCAGGGTCACCTGTAAAGTGATGCCTGTGCTTGATGGGTGTGGGGTGAGTGTAAGCCAGCCCTCATGGAGTGGTTGGTGCTGGCAACAACTTGAACAGTGATCACTATTAAAGTGGAAACAGAAAACACCAGCATAACAGAAACAACTGCGAAGCATCATCGTGGTAGCCGGAGCAAGTACAGAGGTCACCCAGTTTGCAATAAGAAGGGTCAGTGAGTTGCAGTGCACTGAGATTGGGGCACCAGAGCTGAGCGTGCTCATGCGAATTAATTGTCTAGGATTGTGTCCCTTTGGGATATTCCTACTGCAGCTGCAGTCGGGTGTATTACACCTGCATCATCTTCCTCATCATCGTCCCAGCTCTTCTATCTACCTGAAGCAACATTGCTGTGTGAGCTATCTACAGCACAAAACTCAATCAGAAATGGTCCATGAATTGTGGTGCACTGAGTTAGTGGCACCTCAAGTGCTGAGCAGGGTACCAAGCTGATGATGGCATCCACGACAGGTGTGAGCAACTCTGCTAGTCTGGCAGTAAGACTCTTTCAACTCTGGCAGTTGTTGGTTGGAGGTGGTCATGGCGGTGGTGGCGTGTGCATCCTGTGGTGATGCAACATCTGGGCAGTTCAGGACTCAATTTGATGTGTGAGCCATGGTGGACTGCAGTTGAGGCTGGAGCCAGCGGACAGCGCAGGGACACAGACATATGGCATTGATGACCCCCAGACCATCAACCCAGAGGCCATCCAGCATTCTTTCAGACAGGGTCCATGACTTGAGCTGCACAGAGTTAGTGGCCCGGATGCACTGCGGCTGGCACAGGCACACTGCCACAGGACGGTGACTTGAGGTGCACTGAGGTAGGGCCATGTGAGCTGAGCGTGTCCTCGTTGATGTCGAAGGTAAATGTAGCAGAAGGTGTCCTTCCAGGGCATGATGCAGAGGGCAGAAGCAGGCAAATGGAGGAGTTGACTGCTACAGACTAATTTTTACTACCAAGTCAGTATCAGCTACATGATGATGAAGACAACCTCCAGACCATAGACTCAGATGCCACCAAAGTTCAACAAGAGACTGTCCATGATTTCAGGGCACAGAGTCAGTGGCACCAGGGCTGAAAGGGGATGCAGTCTGCGATGAGGCCTGTACAATGATATAAAGTATGTCATAAATGAAGCAAGACTCAGTTCCAAATGTGTGACATAATAGACCACAGTGTAGGCCGGAGGCAGCGGTGGAGTACGTCAATGAGAAAGAAGTACTTTTGTCCTGTGTCACGGAGGCTGTGATGATCGGAGGAGGCTGACAATGTCGCGGGCCTCAGGCTTGGAGCTTACAACGGCACGTTGTGGGCCCTCTTTGACACATGCCGGTGTCTGCAGGTGAGCAGTGAGGCCAGGGTGCACAGGTGCGGGCAAGACGGGTCTAGGGACCAGTTGCCAGGGGTGCAGCAGGCGCACAGGAGTGCAGGCAACACCGCTCACAGCGTCGGCCTTGTGGGGGGTGAGAGGTTTTGCCCTGGCAAACACGTTCGCCATTCCAGAAGAGAACCACACCCAGAGCTACGTGCTTTTTATTCACACCCCTATGCTAGCCTGGCGTATGCCGGGCCAGCCCACTCCGATCATGCTTACAGGGGGGGGTGTAACTAGCTACTTTTCCATGATCTTCACCACTGGCTGAGGTAACATGGTTGCGTCCACTGTTAACTGCACTCCAAACACCCGCAGTATATGTCAACATGGGTATGTCTGTGGTCTGCATACTGTAGTCTTTCCAGCACATCTACGCCACACTTGGCATTGTGTACATTCTCATTCATGGGTACCTTGCCTCCTTCGCACATTCCTAGTTCCACCTCAATCCACAATCTGCTATTGTGTAGCTGAGGTGCCATGCAGCTGATGGCTTATGCACATGGCTAGTCCAGGTTACCACAGTAAGTTATGCTGTTGTGTCTGGTAGGTGGGCATATTGTTTTGCATGTTGTATGTGAGTTTGTAACATGTGCATCCCCAGAGTTGTGAGTTGCATGGTTGTGGCGTTGAAGTGTGTGGTGTGTTCATTTGGTACTCATCAACGAGCAGTGCATATATATATTAAATGAACTAAAAACAATTAATCAATTTAGTTAATAACAATTGAAAAAATCGCTATCAATTACTGAATAATTGTTATTCATTTAATAATTAATTAACTTCAATTATATAATTAACAATGAATAAAATAATTCTTATTTATTTATTATTTAATTGACTCCCCTCCTCCCCCCTACAAACCCAACAACCTGCTACAACACCATAAATTACTATTAAAAATGTATATAAATTCAAAATCATTTAAAATTACAAACTATGTTTTAAAAACAATTACTTTCATATATTAAAAAAATTGTTACACATAAATTAATATAGCAAAAAAACACATCAGAATAGTTAAAAAATAATATTCGTACCCACTAGATTAGTGAAAATGATATTAAAAACATCAAAATTATTTACAACATTATTATTCACCTCAAAAAACGATATTCTTTTCAACGATATATGTGCATCACAATATTTGTGTGTCACAATAATTAATTTCAGAAATGTTGTCTCCCGATATTTTTAACATTATATTTTGTGCACACACCTCACAAATACCAGATTACCTCATGGGAGAATCAAGAGGCATTCTCTGATGTGAGTTCACATTTTATTTTACCAATAACTTTTAACTGGTCCTCAAAATTGGCATTCCCAAGAGACACCTGCAGACAGCAAGACATCTGGAAATGCTGCTCGACCATACCTCTCATTCATAACTCAAATCAGTGGGCATTATCCAGCAACTATCAATGCTTGGGAGAACCCCCCAATTTTGTCTAATATGTGCACTCAGATATGAAAAATCATCTGGTGAAAGGAATGCCTGGCTTACTGTGATGTGATGAGCAAACTGGAACCTCAGACTGCAGGAACTTGCAGAAGCATGATCATTTAAAATCAACTCCGAAAGCCTGCACCTACTTTGGCGGGGGGAATCGCGTTCAGACCGCAGCGGATGCAGAGACCATCCACCATGGAACCGCCACAGGCAATTCTTGCAACCCCTTGGGTTGGGGGAGGTATGGCTGCACTGGTGGGGTACCCATTGGCGCCCCCCTACATTTCACTGCACCAAGTGGCAGGTACAGTGTGGTGCCTGCCACGTAGTGCAGTGAAATACACAACATGTCATTTTAACTTCACTCTGGGTGCTGCTGTCAGCAGCACCCGCCGCAATGTTAAAATGCAAAATGCGACCGCCATGGCGGCGGTCGCATCCTGATTTAGTGTACGGAACTGCCGCATGTATTACAGATGGTCCCGGTCACCACCACATTGGCCATTGTAACTGGTCCCTTAGTCCAGCAACAGTTTTTCAAAAACCTAAAACATAGTGAATGCTCCCAGGGAGTGCAGGGCTCTAAACTCTGTAACATCTTGGAATGTGCTAAGCGCAACATAAAACTACCACCACCTCAAGAAATATATTAAAATGGACATTTCAGGTAGTTGACAAATACGGCCGACGGCGTAAGGTCAGATAAGTGTAACTGCGCCTTCATCTATGAGGCACAGTCTCGAGGGACTCACAGACCAATTCTCATGGGGAACTTTTCCCGCATTTAAGGGATTACTACTCTTTCCCAGTGGCACTAGATTACTATAGGCCATTATCTCTCTTACTCTTTATAAATGATCTTTATTGGTCCTGAAGAAGCACTTTTGGATCTCTTCCTGAGACCGCGATGCAGCGCAAAACATGTTGATTTGAAAACGTATCCATTAGTGGTATGCTACACACCTTGCTACAGAGGGTCAATATACCCCTCACAGCAGTTAAACCTTCTTGGTTTTTAACAATGACAGATGGACTTCTTTTTTCAATAAATTTACTTACTACCCATCCAATAATTTTGTAACTTCACATTAGGACTTCATTGCCTCTCACCCCCACATACCCAGATGACTTTATCAAAAGGTCCCCGACCAAGTGACCCTACGGGGGACCCGTAGGGCATTGCAGCACCGGCCCGACGAGGAGCAACAGACCAATGATGAAGCATAACATCCTTTAGGTTGTGTAAGGGCATCAAGATCGGGACACACTGTCCCCCACAACCAGAGTTGTAGGACGACCAGAGTTCCTTTCACTTACTTTCTCTTTCTTCTGATAGAAACAGTGACTCTCTTTGGTTGTAAGGTTCTTCTCGGGAGCACAAGTCACTGGACCTTTATGTAGCTCTCTGTGTCTGCCCTCTTTTTAATTTCGATCAGCTTTCTGCATTCCTGTGGCATGCCTGCTGTGCACGTCATCTGTGTGTCTTAATAACGCCCCTCCACATGAGTGAATTGAGGCAGGTGGATAGGACAGCAGCACCTAGGAAAGAAACTAAAGAAAGCTTTGGAAAACTGGAACTCAACCACTCCAGGTGCTGGGTGATATGGCATCCCTCCCTACTAGGACACCAAAACAAATTAAAACAAGAGATCAAATATTCAATCATAAACTAACTACAACAAGGGCATAACTCGAAAATGTGATGCTTTAAAAACTAACAAAATGAACTAACATAAAATTAAGCACACAGGCCAGGCAACCCCCACATAATACGACACAAGGATGTTACCCTGCAGATTACATAGTGGCTAAATCAACCTTGAAGAGTAAGGTCTTGAATATGTCATGAAGCTCAAGGAGGGATAATGCCTAGAAGATATTAACTGGGACAAAAGTTCCATATCCTTGGAGCACTGAATGAGATGGCCTGGTATTTACTTTCCTTCATGCATTTTACTGCAATCCATTCTTGTGGTGCTGCTGCTGAGAGTCCTGTGATGTTCTCCAGACATTGTGTTCTTGGCCACCAGTTGCAGTGAGCTGTCATCATTCTTTATCTCATAGATGATGTAGCAAGGCTTGACGCTGATGAGGGTTAGTCACGTGCTGGTATAACGTTACTGCCATCATGATGACCAAATCCCCTCCATTACCTAGATAGCGATTCGGAAAGGTTCTTGTGGTTAGAAATGTTTCACTCTGGGGGCGTGGCTTGAACGCCGCACAAGATGGCGGCTTAGCACCGGAGCTCCGTAAGTCGACCACCGGAGCCGGCGACTTTCTTCGCTCACACCGGACCTTGGTGAGCGCAAATACCATTTTTGCACATCGGAACATGAGCTGAACACGGAGAGCCGAGCAGCATTTCTCTACTCCGTCGGAATGCGAATATTCCGTAAGTGACGCTATTCACCTCCTCGGCGGCCGCCATTTCCTGCATTTGCCGCGCGCTCTCTTCACAGCGAGCGCCGCCTATCTACCTCAGCATATGCAATGCGGTTGCTATTTCTACCGACCAATTGCCTTAAAAACGCCCTTTTCTGCTCTGCTACTTTCAATCTGTGAATTTCACTGCTGGTTCTTCGAATTAATACCAGTATTTACACATCGTTTTTCATCAATGTTCCCTCATGGCTCATGATGATAATCTCCTCATAATAAAGTGGCGCGCTGCTTTGCTTAATACTCATTGAACATTTCCTGTTACATTCAGCGCTTTCGTGTAAAACTCTTTGACATGAGGCGATAGTTTATATCCACGGAACTTTATTAGCTATACCTGAGGAAAAGTTATATGTTTATTGACTGCTCTAATTAACTATTTTTCTTGCATTTCATCGTTTTTCGTGCAGTAAATACACGTTTTTTGGTGCTTCCACTATAAAACCACCTTTTGCTTCCTATTTACAACACTTTTCTCCTCAGTACATTGTGGTAGCATTGTATTTACTTCTCCTGCCTTATATGGGGAAACTCCGTACTCTCAAGCTTACAGCATCAAAAAATAAACCACAACTTTCCTCAGACTCTGATTCCACAACTCCTAATATGGATGATCCCACCTCTCTCAAACCTAACGCTACTCACGGCGCAATTCCTAAAACTACTTCAACTAGTAAGCTTTTACCACCTGGTTCGACGAAACGTTTGAAAAAAGATCCTCCATCTCCAGGTTCATCATCACATTCTGCTTCCATGGATCTTATTCTGGAGGAACTTCGAGCACTTAAACCCTTCATGGCCGAAACTACTAAAACCTTACAATTTCTACATGACAAGTGGTCCACGTTGGAATCAAGGGTTCTTTTGGTGGAACAATCGACAGAGACTCTTCATACCTCATGTGCAAAAATTTCGCTCTTGGAAAAAGATGTCTCTCTCCTAAAACGACAGTCGGAGGAGTTGGAAAATCGCAACCGGAGAAACAACCTACGCCTCTATAATCTTCCGGAACTCACAGAGGGGTCTAATCCAACAGCCTTCTTTCAAACTTTTCTACCAAAAATCCTAGACCTTCCCTCTTCCATCTCTCTGAATATTCAACGTGCGCACAGACTTGGCCCGAAAGTTTCTGATAAACCTCGAGGTGTCATCATGCTGTTCCTTCAATACACTGATCTCCTCCAAGTACTTTCTGCAGTCAAGGCTAAAAAACAAGTTATGTGGGAGGGCCGTAGATTATACCTTTCTCAGGATGTTGCTAAGGTCACAGCCGACCGTCGGAAACAGTTCCTGGATTTGAGACCTCGTTTGAGAGCCCTTGGCGCCAGATATGGTCTATTACATCCTTGCCTCTTCAAGGTCACCTATAAAGAAAGAACCACTACATTTGAAGATCCACTCGTCCTTGAAGAGTTCCTGCGTCGCCATGAAGCCGAGAGCATGGACACTGCACGACCCGTCTGACCATTTTGTTCTGTTTTGTCTGTTTTTTTGCCATGTTTTCTCGTTGTTTCTGATCCCTGTGTCTGACTGAGTGCTCTCCATCCCTGTCTATCTCATCCATATTCTTATGTTATTCTTATGTTACTCTTTATTACTTTACCATGTGTGTTTTTAATATTTTCTTCTTCTCTTTTGCCTTCTTACAGATCCTTTTCCCGTGTGTCTGCATCCCGGTGTATTTATATTTCCCTCCATTTCGTTCCTTCGCTGGTTCCTCAGGTGTTCGACGATGTAAGTCTCCGTTGTTGATGTCGTCCTCTTCTGGCGTCGTCATCCCTCAGTCCTTTTTTGATCTCTTTTTATCTGTTATGATATTATTTTTTCTACACGCTTTGTTCTCTATTCTTTACTGTTCTCTTTCTCTAACCCTTATTCACCTCTTTCTCTCCTATCTCTTTACTCCACTCTCTTTCCTCTCCTTTGCTCTCTTTCTCTCTCACCTCTTGTTTCTTACATGCCTATTACTGTTATCTTTCTTTTCATATTCACTTTTCAATATATTCTTCTTTCACACCATTCTATTGAAGTTACAAATTCCGAGTAGTTACTTGGAATGTTAAGGGGTTAAATAACCCCATTAAACGTCAACGTGTCCTAACACACTTGACACGCCTCAAAGCTGATGTAGCTCTCCTCCAAGAATCCCACCTCTCTGATAAGGAGGCTAATAAACTTAAGCGTTGCTGGGTAGGACATGTCTTTCATTCTCCTGCTTTGGGTAAGAAATGTTTCACTCTGTAGAACAGAGTGGACTGATTCCATGCATTCTTGGTCTTGTGTATGATGTGAATCCTAAGCTGTCACTGTAGAAGAGAAGGGATTTGGCACTGTTGACAAGTTGTGGAGTGAAGCCCTGCAGATTAATTTATCGAGCCATTGTTGTGCCACACTGTATGTTACTCTTTACGATGACCCCCAAACCTCATCTGGGTAGTTTCAGTTTTGACATCCTTGCTTGCATAATTGCAAGGCAGTACTGGATTTCATGTCGTTTTTACTCACTAGATATGATACTAAGGTAGAGCTGGGTATGATGTGTCAGATTTGAGGGATGAACATAGCACATCTTTGATGCCAATCTCAAACTTCACCCTAGATATAACTTGGAAAGGTTTGATAGAACCTCTTCCCAAGAATATGTATACAAGTAGTTTAGGATGCAAAATGAAAGATTTCACTAGAACTCACACTGGGTTGTTGCAGCCACGGTTTAGCAGATGGTTACAGCACAGTCTGACATTTCGGAGGTTAACACAGAAAGCTTAGTAATGTAATACACACCAACACATTGACTATTTTCTAAACTCCACCCTCTACAAAATATACGATAGATCACGACTTGCGGACTCTAAATCTTACCTGCTTCTACAGGACAATGGCAATGACGAGCTCAAGGGTGACCAGGATACAACCATCAAACATGGGAGTAGAACATCAAGGCAGTGAAACTCTAACTAACACACGAGGAGCTGAAGGGAAAACAAACAAAATGTGAGCGAGCAAAGCCAAGTGAAAGCTAATGCCACAATCGGGAGTCATTTTACTTCGCTTATGTAGTGTTGCTGCCAGTGGGGTTTACCACCGCAGCACACGCCCCCTCCCACTGTCCTTCACATGGGTCGCCCCTCAGGCGTAATGGGGCTTTGGTACAGCCCTTGCGTGAACGTAACGTAAGTCTGTGAATAAAAGCCAGGCAAGCCTGGGCGTGGCCAGTTGGCTACTGAACCACCAACGTAGCACGTGTGTCCAGCTAACCTTTATTTCTAGGCCCACGACCAGTTATATTGCAGGACACCACATTGGCGACGAGGCGGTGGTCTCATTGGCCCCACCGCGTGCTCATCACCAGCGCGCCGTGTCCCTGGCGCCCCCGATGCCCCGCAGCCCGAACACCGAGCAGCCTTGCTCGCATCGCCCGCCGGACTCACCCGGCCCGCTCCATAGTGGTGGCGGCCCCTCCTGCGTGCTTACGGCGGCCCGCGCTGCCCTCCGGCGATCCCGCCCGGCTCCCGCCTGTCTCCGGAGCCGAGCGCCCTGCAGCCTCCAGCGTCGACGTGACCGAGGTGTCACCAAGGTACGAGCAGCGTTGTGCCCCTGCGGCCCCGGCGCCTTGGCCTTCGCGCCCTCTGCAGACGCCGGCCCAGCGCGACACCCCCGGTGTTACCGCGCATGCGCTATACGTGCCTCCAGCACTGTCCTCACGCTTCTAGCGTGTCCCCGGCCCCGCGGACCCTGCTCTGCCTCACGCTTCCGGCGGACCGGTGCCTGTGTGCGCCTCCTGAGTGCCGTCTCTCTCTCCACGTGCCTGTGGCTGCCACACAACCTCTCCTGCCTGCCAAGTGCTCACAGTCATCGTGCTGCACCCTGCCCCACACTCCTGGACCGCGTGGACGCCTCACGGCCTCCTCCCCGGCCTACTAGAAGTGCCCAGTCGGCCCACAGTGCCCTGCTCCAGCCACCATGGCCACTGTGCCTCCTCTGGAGCCCTTCTCCGTCACGGGGACACCTCCCTCACAAGCCACGCGATGGCGCAAATGGGTTGAGCGCCTGGAGAATTACTTCATCGCAGCTGACATTGCTGTAGCGCGGCGTCGCGCCATGCTGCTACACTTAGGAGGGGAGGCAATTCATGACATCTCTAAAGACATCACCGAGGGAGACCCGCCGCACACCTACGCCACCCTGCGAGACGCCATCACGAGGTATTTCGAGCCCTTCACTAGCGCGGACTATGAACGATTCCTGCTCCGTCAAGCTCGCCAGCTCCCGGAGGAGTCAGTGGATGTATTCTACGCGCGTTTGAAGAAGCTAGCCAGCACATGCAGACTCCCGGACGCGGATGACGAAATTCGCGCGCAATTCATACAGGGATGTTCATCGCTGAAACTGAGAGAGAGAGTGTTGGAAACGGACGCCATGCCCATGCGCGACATCCTCGCTTTAGGTCGCTCTAAAGAGCTCTCCAAGGCGCGAGCAGCCCACATGGAGCCAGGCCCAGCAGTCAAGATCAAGACTGAACCAGTGTGCGCAGTCAAGTCACAGCGCCCAGACAACCGGACGAGGCCCCAGAAAAAGGACCAGCCTCACCCACCTTCCCGCGACCGATCTTGCCTATGGTGCGGAGGTGCCACCCCACACAAAGGCGCCTGCCCGGCCCAAGGGAAAATCTGCAGCGCATGCGGGAAGGCCAACCACTTTGCAAGCGTCTGTCTGTCATCACAGCGAAACAAGCAAAGCGCCCCGCCCCGGAAGGCGCGCCAGGTAGCACCACTACCGAACACCTCTAACAGCAGCGACATGGACGACGACGAGGAGGACGCCGCGTCAGTCCACGTGGTGCGCATGCTCAACACCCTGGCAGCCACATCGTCCAACGAACCCATGTGCACCGTCCATGTCCACAGCCAAGCGGTCAGAGCCCTCATCGACACCGGCGCAACGATAAACCTAATGGCAGCCAGCGTGTACCAGTGCCTGGAGGATGCCCCCATGCTTCACCCCACCAGAGTGCAAGTATTTGCCTACGGGACCCGACGCCCTTTGCGCCTCTGCGGTGTGTTCCGGACAACTGTGTCTCACAACTCCACGCAGCTGCAGACCAAGATCTATGTATCCCAGGAAGGGTCAGGGTTCCTCCTCGGCTGCAAGACTGCACGTGAACTGGGGCTCATCCATTTTGCCCTAACAGTACAAGCACAAGGCCTAGATCACCTGGTCGCAGACCACTCCTCGCTGTTCGAAGGCATTGGATGTCTACGAGGCCCTCCCGTCCGACTCCACATCGACCAGTCAGTGGCCCCTGTAGCCCTCCGACACAGGCGGATTGCTTTCCACCTCCGACCCAAAGTGGAAGCCGAACTTAAAATGCTGGAGCAAGCCGGAATCATCGAGAGGGTGACTGGACCCACCCCGTGGGTATCCCCTATCGTCGTAGCCAAGAAGCCAAAGCAACCTGACGCGGTGAGGATATGCGTGGATATGCGCCTCCCCAACCTGGCCATCAAAAGAGAACGCCAACCATCGATGACATCATCGGGGAGCTCGCTGGATCCAAATGGTTCTCCAAGATGGATCTGCGGTCAGGGTACCATCAGATCCCGCTGCACCCGGACTCGCGCCCAATCACAACTTTTTCCACACATGCGGGCCTGTGGAGGTACACGAGGCTCAATTTCGGCATCTCCAGCGCCGCCGAGGTGTTTCAGAACATCATCCACACCGTCCTCCAAGGCCTTGACGGAGTCCTAAACGTGAGCGACGACATCCTGGTGCATGCCCCGACCCTGGAAGAACACCTCAGACGGCTCCAAGCCGTGTTCAACCGTCTACAAGAGAGAGGTCTGACGCTCCACAAGGCCAAATGCGAATTCCTGCGAAAGGACATAAGTTTTTTTGGTTACAAGTTCTCCGACCAAGGAGTGGGGCCTGACCCAGACAAAGTGCGAGACATCCACAACGCGCCAGCGCCCACCTCCATAACAGCAGTCTGCAGCTTCCTAGGCATGGTAACATACTGCGGGCGCTTCATAAAGGATTTGTCCGACCTGACGGGACCACTCCGCGACCTCACCAAGGCCAACGCCACCTGGAAATGGGGTCCGGAGCAACAAGTATCCTTTAACAACACGAAGGCAGCCCTGTCAGCCGACACGACACTGGCGTACTTCAACCCACAGAATGAGTCGCAACTGCTCGTGGATGCCAGCCCCACCGGTCTGGGAGCCGTCCTGTCACAATGGCAGTCATGTGGAGAATGGGCCCCCGTAGCCTACGCCAGCCGTACCCTCACACCAACGGAGCAGCGCTACTCGCAGATTGAGCGGGAGGCAATTGCCATTCTGTGGGGGTGCCGCCACTTCCACATCTACCTCTATGGCCACCCTTTTTCAGTCATCACCGACCACAAACCCCTCATACCGCTCTTTCAAGGCTCTTCCTCCCGCCCACCCCCGAGGATAGAAAAATGGGTGTTGCAGCTGCAAGAGTTCCAATTCTCCGTGGAGTACCGGCCCGGCACACGCAATCCTGCTGATTACCTGTCCAGACACGCTCGCCCCGTCATGGACGCGGAAGCCGCCGAGGCAGCTGCCACTGAAGAATACGTTCGGCTGGTCATCGAGAGGTCGAAGCCACGTCCCATGTCCCTGGAGGAAGTGTCGAGAGCCACCAAGGATGATGACTGCCTCCAGATTGCGATCCAAGCCGTCGAGTGCGGAGACTGGAAGGCACTCCAGAGCCCTGCGTCCTTCCGCACCTCTGACGCCCAAGCCATCCTGAAAGCCCTGTATCTGATCTGACATGAGCTGTCAGTCTCCACCGAAGGATGCCTCCTGAGAGGCCCCCGCCTGGTACTGCCCAGCAGCCTGACCCATCAAGCCGCCCTGCTCGCGCATGGATCGCACCAGGGGATCGTCAAATCCAAAAGTAGACTCCGGAGCAAAGTATGGTTCCCCGGGCTAGACAGAGCAGTCGAAGAAGTGGTCCACAGATGTCCCGTGTGTCTGGCAACAAGTCTTCCCAACCCGGAGGTGGAAATTGTATCGTCAACAGCAGCCTCAGAAGTGATACCAAAGTTTGAGAAGATAATTGCTACTCATGGGCTCATGAAAGAAGTCCGCACAGACAACGGCCCGCCCTTCAACGGCAGCGAATTTACAGACTATCTCCAGAGCCAAAACGTGAAACACAGACGGATCACGCCAAGATGGCCTCAAGCCAATGGAGTGTCATATGGATACTTCATTACATATATTGCGTTAAGTTAGCATGAGTGTATTACATGTTTAAACAGCCGTTTTGCCTTCGGCTTCAGTTTTGCACACGACACGTACTTGTTGTTGTAGCTTTCACCCTAGAAGCGGTGAGGTGCTTTATTTGAGAATAATATGTTATTCATATGCTATCAGCTTTGCCTGGTACACTTGGTACAACTGTCTGCACACTGAGAGCTGCACACTCTAAGATTAACCTAACACAAGGTTGCTGGGAGGCCTGATCCTCGCACCACATTAGACATTAGACATAACACAAATAATGTTGATGCCAACACTTTGGGCTCTACGCGGGTTTAAGATAGAGTTACAGGGAATGAACGCAGACACTTGGTGCTGCGCATGAAGAGAGCTGGAAGCTGTTGATGTGAACTGCTCCTACTGACATTGAGAGGTATGGGGCCGCCCTGCTAAAGCCCAAATGAGACCTTCTTAGATATAAAATAATATGCTAGATAGGGTGCGCGAAATATAGGTGATATAGATTTCTATAGATTTTGCATTATAACATGCTATCACCTTTTGCTTACTATGGATTAGTGACTATGCTGCTGACTCTGATTTTTATAATCTGCATTTTGGTATCATACAAGATACTGCGTTTGAGAACTTTGCATTGAATAATAAATATTTCAAACTTGCACTTGTGTTCTTTGACTCTCAGTTTTGGTTTGAAATGATTATATAACGAAAGAGTGTTCATGTGTTCCACGATTCCTGAGGTATTCTAAAGATCATGTTCTGGTTTGTCTAACACATGTATCATTCCATAATGATCCATGAGACACTGTAGCTAGCTAGGTAAGGGGATTTCTGACACTGAGATGAGTTTTGGATCATCCTAACTCACTGAGGTTCTAGATCTCTATGCACAGTTCTGTGGGAGAACGGAAACCCTGCTACATGGCGCCCAACGGATTGGTTGGCCGTATTTCATGACACTCGAGTAGTATATCATTCAAACCTTAACACCTTCATTCCCGTTTCCGGTAAACGGTGGTGTCGGAAAAACCTACCTAATTTTGTAATAGGTCTTTTCAAGCTTGAATTCTTCTGAAAACGGTTTCTTTGAATTCCTACCCAGTTGTGCTACAAACTGTTCTTTGTCTCGTTTTCGCTTCCTGTGCTAACATGGCCGTGGAAATTGCGCAGCATAGCCGAGTCGCGGTTCGCGACCACTTGCGGGCATATAATGTACCTGCGGAAGGCTTAGCTGTGGTTCTAGTGGTGAGTGCGGAACATGCGTACCCGTACGAATTGTTTTATTCCTGGGTGACATTTCCGGGTTTGGACGCTAATTCGGGTGTCTACCATTCATACACTGCCACGGATGTACCGGCGGCTTATGCTCCGTACAGGGCACTGGAAGTACCTATTGACGCTTGGCAGCACGGAGTTTGGTTTGGTGGCGCCCTACCCCATTCTTTAACGGCTCCGAGGTTAGGTCCTTTGTCCATTCCGGGCACAAATTGGCCCGCTTTGGGTGGATTTACTCCTCATCCTAATCGCGCCACTTGTAACGTGGGTGACCTGCGGTGTCTTCATGAGGTCGCGGTTGGAGTGATTAGAGCGCTTGTTCATTACATTGGTCGTAATATTCATGGCGCAGCCCCCGCAGGTGCGCAGCTTCGGGCAGAACAGGCTGGTTTGAAGATCAGTCCTGTCTTGGTGAATTCCGTTATGGGCAGAAAGCCGGAGAATAGGGATGATTTTCCTTACTGGCTTGCCGAGAAATTCGACCAGCTAGAGGCTGTGTTTCCTAATACGACTCCGGGTGAAAAACACCGGATTCTTACGCTTAGTTTACCGAAGGAAATAGCCCCTGAAATTGCTGACTGTGAAACATGGGGTAAGACTTTTGCAGCGGTTTACTCGAGGTGCTTTGGCACCCCGTCAGTGTCTAACCTGTCTGCGGTCCTGAAACGTGTTCAGGATGATCACGGACCGGAGTCGGCGGTTGAATTGGGTATGCGCCTGAGCGGTTCATTTGAGACAGTTTGCGGTATTATCCTTGCGAATGTAAAAGGGGATGCAGTGAACTTTCAAGGGGGTCAATGGTCTGGCGTTAATTCCCGAGGCCGAGAAACCCCGTCAGCTGGCAAGGATTATTGTGGCGGCTTATAAAACAGTTGTATGAGTATTAACGGGGAAGGCCCTAAACACTCAGGACCTGGGTCCGTGGGTCAGTATAAATAAGGTTTGGTCTGAGTTGAAACAGTATCAAATGATTTCCAACAAACACACACTCACCATAGAGTTTTTTTTAAAAAAGATGAGTCGGAATGAAAATGCAACTTATTCATTTATAAACATTTTGGCATTTTTGATCATGCACGGTCAGATTTGATCCAAAAGCAGCAAAAATTGAAAAAAACATATTATAGTATCTACATGTACTCAAAACAATACATAAGGTATTCATCGGACGTGCTCTCAGAGAAAAGGAGGGAAAGTGAGTGAGTAAGTGAAAGGGACAGGGTAAAGGTGTGGTGACAAAGTGGTTACATCCAAATCGACACTTGAAAAACCTCTACTAGCAGGTTAATGAGCAAAGGTTCCCAAAGTCACATCACACATAGGGAACAAGAGTCCATCGTTTAGTTGGTTCCTATGGTGTGTAAAGTGAAGGCGTAGTTCTACGTTTCGACCCCTGGTTACGCTAAAGGGCTAGTTCAGAGCCTCATGGTGGGGTCTTCATCAGGAAGAGAAATGGAGAGCCTACAAAATAATTGTAACACAAGATTCAGTATTTGTGTGGTGAGATAAGTGATAGTGTACAGGGAGTAGACGTGGGTGGTTACCTACGTCGTCAAAAACGGCCATCAAATGTTCCGTCTGGGAAATCTGGGCTCCCTCGAGCTCCACAGAGTGCTGGAAAGTAATTGAAAGGTGCCATCAGGGCCCTGAGATATAATAATAAAGAAAGGTCGGGGGTTCGAAAAGGGTGGGACTTACTTGGCATGTAGGTTAACACACAGCCGATGGGCACTGGTGAATAGATCCTCGATGTATCGGTATAGCTTTAAGCTGTAAGAAGAAGGGAGTGGTATTTTAGCATTATGGGTTTAAGCGTACTACCGCACATAGTGAGTAGTGAAGGATGGTCTCATTGATTGGGCTGAAGGTTACCTGAAAAACGGGAACGCACAGCCGTGCTGTATCACCGTCGGCGTCCTGCATCCGAGTGTGCTCGCGGTGCAGGCGCTCAATGCCAGTAACTAATGGAAAAAGGGGCCCGACTTGCGGGTCCAATCAGAGACGAGGCTTGTCATTTCGTTGAAGGGAGCGTCTCGAAAGAGCTCTTGTAGCTCCAAGGGTGGTTAGGAAAGGAGCCAGGGCCTGTCGAGGGATGCGGCCTGTATTCGAGTTAGTACTTAGTCACGGCAGAAATATCCAAGTGTAAAATTTGTCAAAGGAACAGTAATATATACAGTTTTAACATGTAAAAGACCAGACAAAACTAACAGCGCAACATATGCTAGCCAATAGCCAATTCCTGGATGTAACAGTTATGTGAACACATTACTGAGAATGGTTGATGCAGTAAATGAGTAGGAGATGTCCCATGGTCTATTCAGGATTCAATCCCGCCATGCAGGACGCCGACGGTGATACAGCACGGCTGTGCGTTCCCGTTTTTCAGGTAACCTTCAGCCCAATCAATGAGACCATCCTTCACTACTCACTATGTGCGGTAGTACGCTTAAACCCATAATGCTAAAATACCACTCCCTTCTTCTTACAGCTTAAAGCTATACCGATACATCGAGGATCTATTCACCAGTGCCCATCGGCTGTGTGTTAACCTACATGCCAAGTAAGTCCCACCCTTTTCGAACCCCCGACCTTTCTTTATTATTATATCTCAGGGCCCTGATGGCACCTTTCAATTACTTTCCAGCACTCTGTGGAGCTCGAGGGAGCCCAGATTTCCCAGACGGAACATTTGATGGCCGTTTTTGACGACGTAGGTAACCACCCACGTCTACTCCCTGTACACTATCACTTATCTCACCACACAAATACTGAATCTTGTGTTACAATTATTTTGTAGGCTCTCCATTTCTCTTCCTGATGAAGACCCCACCATGAGGCTCTGAACTAGCCCTTTAGCGTAACCAGGGGTCGAAACGTAGAACTACGCCTTCACTTTACACACCATAGGAACCAACTAAACGATGGACTCTTGTTCCCTATGTGTGATGTGACTTTGGGAACCTTTGCTCATTAACCTGCTAGTAGAGGTTTTTCAAGTGTCGATTTGGATGTAACCACTTTGTCACCACACCTTTACCCTGTCCCTTTCACTTACTCACTCACTTTCCCTCCTTTTCTCTGAGAGCACGTCCGATGAATACCTTATGTATTGTTTTGAGTACATGTAGATACTATAATATGTTTTTTTCAATTTTTGCTGCTTTTGGATCAAATCTGACCGTGCATGATCAAAAATGCCAAAATGTTTATAAATGAATAAGTTGCATTTTCATTCCGACTCATCTTTTTTAAAAAAAACTCTATGGTGAGTGTGTGTTTGTTGGAAATCATTTGATACTGTTTCAACTCAGACCAAACCTTATTTATACTGACCCACGGACCCAGGTCCTGAGTGTTTAGGGCCTTCCCCGTTAATACTCATACTCTCTGAGCAAGGAGTGCCTTGCGAGGGTTCTTCTTATACCTATATAGTATTCTAGATTAATCACAAATGTTGTATAGATAGGTTGTCAACATCATGGAACTTGTGACCCTATCCTATACTGAAGATTACATAAAGAATCTGGTCGGGGCTGACACTGGGACGGTTTTCTTAACCACAACCAATGCTAGTGTAGATCACTCTCTTAATGAAAAAATTAACAAACTCGAAAGATTAGAAAAGAAGTTGGTACGTACCAAACTGCATGGTCATCTTCTAACTGGCTACCTGAGAGCGAACATCATTCCTATCGGACTGCAAGTCCGCAACGAACCCGCCATTTTTGTTGACAATCCCAAATTTAAAGAAGGGTTCAGCTTCGTGGCCAACAACTGCTCCCGGCACTGGATGGTGCTGGGAGTAGAGACCGCCAGAGACCAGGTTGAACAATTAACCAAGGAAATTGACGAACTGAGGGCCGAGATAGCCAATCATTCGGCTTTTGCGGAGGCCAAGGACACTTTGGAAAGACTCAAGAAGAACTTAAAAGACTTTGACGTTGAAACACAAAACAAAAAGTTGGAGAAATTGGCCAAAGACATTCAATACTACTACCAAAAAAAGACTTATCCTTACTTACAACCGGATTACTACAGACAAGACAATCAAGGCAGGTTCTCTAACCGAGGCAGAGGTGGATACAGAGGCACCAGAAAATACACGAATTTCTCAGATTCGTCCTACAGTGGGGACAGCGACAACGACCACTCAGCATCCAGAGCAAATTACCAACCACAGGATCAATGGTATCAGCCTCCAGAACAACAACCTCCTTTTTTAGGAGATGGTCAATGGAGACCACCGAGAGGACGTGGCCGTGGAGGATCATGGAACAACCGCTCGAACAGAGGAGGCAACCAACAAAATTGGGACGATGGAAGACAGCGGGACAGCACCCCCAAACAAGTACGCTTCCAACCAGAGAACTACAGGGAGATGAGCACCCGGAGGAAGACCTACAGGTGGTAAATAGTGTCCCAGTTAGGACCAATCCGATCATCAATTTGTCCAAATACACACTAACCGAGAATGAAAGCAGCATTCTCTGCAAAGGTTTATCTTATGTACCTACGACATACCCCAACAAATTCAACATACAGACTGAGCTGACAAGATTCTTCAGGAAAGTGAGGTTGAAATATTTCTTCAGGAACAAACCGATCCCAGTGATGTCGGCCTTCACTAACCTGAGACCTCCTTCCACCTTTATGCCCACATCATCTTCGGTGTCACATGAAATCCTTACATACGAGAGCATTGTTATGAGAGACGTCCTCCGCACCATTGAGAAGAAACAATATGTTAGACACAACATCACAAAGGAGGAGAGACATGCACTGGAAACACTCAAGAACAACAAGGCGGTGGTCATCAAGCCCGCCGACAAAGGCGGATCGATTGTGGTGCTAGATGTGGAAGATTACAAAGCAGAAATTCAATCACAACTATCTGATGGTGTCAGCTACAGACTCCTAAGACGAGACCCAACTAGAGAACTACGCGTAGACATCACAGCCATAACGACCAAGGCACTCGAGATGGGTTTCCTCTCCAAAAAAGAATCGGATTATCTCAATGTGGGTCAACCCAGAATACCAACTATATACGTCTTACCCAAGGTCCACAAGGACCCAGTTAAACCACCGGGAAGACCGATCATTTCAGGGTGTGGATCGCTACTGGAACCACTCTGCAAATACATTGACGTCTTCCTCAAACCATTAGCAGAGGCCACTCCTACATACCTAAGAGACACCACACAAGTCATCACTCTCCTTGATAATAAACCATTCAACAAAAACGAACAGATCCTGGTAACAATGGACATCGTCTCCCTATATACCAGCATCCCTCAAAGCACACTCGGATGCAGGACGCCGACGGTGATACAGCACGGCTGTGCGTTCCCGTTTTTCAGGTAACCTTCAGCCCAATCAATGAGACCATCCTTCACTACTCACTATGTGCGGTAGTACGCTTAAACCCATAATGCTAAAATACCACTCCCTTCTTCTTACAGCTTAAAGCTATACCGATACATCGAGGATCTATTCACCAGTGCCCATCGGCTGTGTGTTAACCTACATGCCAAGTAAGTCCCACCCTTTTCGAACCCCCGACCTTTCTTTATTATTATATCTCAGGGCCCTGATGGCACCTTTCAATTACTTTCCAGCACTCTGTGGAGCTCGAGGGAGCCCAGATTTCCCAGACGGAACATTTGATGGCCGTTTTTGACGACGTAGGTAACCACCCACGTCTACTCCCTGTACACTATCACTTATCTCACCACACAAATACTGAATCTTGTGTTACAATTATTTTGTAGGCTCTCCATTTCTCTTCCTGATGAAGACCCCACCATGAGGCTCTGAACTAGCCCTTTAGCGTAACCAGGGGTCGAAACGTAGAACTACGCCTTCACTTTACACACCATAGGAACCAACTAAACGATGGACTCTTGTTCCCTATGTGTGATGTGACTTTGGGAACCTTTGCTCATTAACCTGCTAGTAGAGGTTTTTCAAGTGTCGATTTGGATGTAACCACTTTGTCACCACACCTTTACCCTGTCCCTTTCACTTACTCACTCACTTTCCCTCCTTTTCTCTGAGAGCACGTCCGATGAATACCTTATGTATTGTTTTGAGTACATGTAGATACTATAATATGTTTTTTTCAATTTTTGCTGCTTTTGGATCAAATCTGACCGTGCATGATCAAAAATGCCAAAATGTTTATAAATGAATAAGTTGCATTTTCATTCCGACTCATCTTTTTTAAAAAAAACTCTATGGTGAGTGTGTGTTTGTTGGAAATCATTTGATACTGTTTCAACTCAGACCAAACCTTATTTATACTTATAAAACAGTTGGCCGCAATTCTAAGGGTGTGAAGGTTTTTCTTGAAAAAGAAAAGAAGTAACCCCAGGGGCAGTCTTCGGAAACGAGTGGACAACCAAAGTCCAAAAAACAAAATTGGCCTAAAAAGCAGAATCAGGGTAAGCAACAACAACAACAGACACAGGTTTCTGGTCCAGCGCCTTCACAACCTGCGCAGTCAGATCGAGTTTATGATTTGCGCGATCGCGCGACGATTAAATCGCCTGAAAGATTTCAGGCTGCTGACCATCGCTCTCCTCGTTCCTTGCAGGACTCATCGGCTCCGTCAACCGGTGGTGGAGGGGGCGGCAGGGGCAGGGGTGGCCAACAAGGACGTGGCCAGCCCCGCACACGAAGTGAAGGGGATCAGCGGGACGACTCTACGCCAAAGAGACCGCAGTTTGCCAAGAAGAAAGTCGCAGCCTTAACGGCGCATCGATATGCCCCAGATAGTGATAACGCGGCTTCGGAATCTGACGTGGGCTCTGACCTTGCTGGACAGCGCGGCGGAGATTACCATAGTGAGAGAGGCCCTCCGTCCACTGTTGAAGGTGACAGCGACTGACACTTATGTTGTAATCGAAACAGCTGATACCCACGTTGCTCCCCCTGAAAGACTTTTTGAAATTGTCCTGTTAATTGAAGGTGACATGCAGCGAACTGTAAAAGGGGTATTTTGGGAAAATCTTTCGGATACGTATGACATTTTGCTTTCGGAGGCTGACTGGCCCCCACCTTTTGTTCTCGCAGCTCCGCGAGGGGAGGAGGTGATCCTCCCCAGTTTCGCGCACACTGTATCGAGAGTGGAAGCGCTGCATTTCGCAGAAGAGTGGGCTCTGGCGCTTGCGCCGGCTGTGTACCGAAATCAGTGTGGCTGGGATAAATTGTCCCCTAGCCATGAGATTCCTTTACGGTCACAGCCGCAGCCACAACCCCAGTACCCCATACGGCGTGAAGCTAAAGCTTCGGTCGCGGCTATCCTTGAACAATTAGAATATCAAGGTGTAATTGAAACGTGTGTGTCACCAATGAATAATCCCCTTTTTACTGTAAACAAGCCGGACGGCTCATACCGTCTGGTTTTGGATTACCGGCATTTGAACTCGCATTGCCGTAACTGTGCAGTACAGAATACTCACGGCTCTGCCCTAGTAAATAGTCTTGAGCGTAAACGGTTCAAAACCACGCTTGACATTTCCAATGGTTTTTATGCACATAGATTAGATGGTCTAAGTTCCCAATGGACCAGTTTTACGTGCGGCGGCGTACAAAAAATGTTTAAACGACTCCCAATGGGTTACAAAAATAGTCCTGGAGTGTTTTCCGCCCGCATAGTCTCTCTTCTGGAGAGCTTCGATCCAGTTGCTTGTTCCTATGTGGATGACATTTATCTCACAGACGACGAACTTTGGGAGCATCTGTGTCGAGTAAACAGCATAATTTGTAACTTTGCAGACATGGGTTACAAGTTTAACTTTGCAAAATCACACATTGCGGAGTACACAGTGTTGTTTCTGGGTTATGAACTTAACCACGAGGGAAAGGGGTTGGCTCCTCATTTCCTGGAGAAGTGCGCGCAGTTGCGCTCTCCGACAACGCTGAAAAAATTACAGTCTTTACTGGGTTTTTTAAATTTCGGGAGGACATACATTCCGGAATATGCCCAGCGTATCAAGCCTTTATATGCCTTGGTACAACCATCTTTTTCCAAATCATGCTGGCTGCCTGAGCATTCAGCCATTCTGCTGTCCTTGCAGGCTGATTTGCTCACTTCTGACTACTTACAGACCCGTGATAACCAGACCAACCTGGTGATAAGAATTATCCCTGGGACGGTGGGTTTCACGTACCTGACTTTTAATGAGGGGGATACTGTACCTATTGCTTACAAGTCACACTTGTACACTTCGGCTGAACTGCGTTTTTCCACTGTGGAGAAAGTTTTAACGGCTGTGCAGATGGCAATTCTTAAGGAACGTGCCCTGACACAGGGAAAGCGCATGTTGGTTGTTACCCCGTGTCCGGCCTTGGAGGCGGTCACGAAAGCCAGTGTACCGAATTCTAAAGCTTTGCACCCTCGGTGGATTCAGTGGGCTACATCCTTGACATCTCAAGATGTCACGTTTATTTTTGACGCCGCTTTACGGTCGCAGGAGTATTTACAATATGAATTTGTTCATCCTGCTCCTTTAGCAATGCGGCCGTTGGAGGATTTCCACTGTATCATTTACACGGATGGGTCGGCGCAGGTTGCGCATGGCTCTAAGCATGCCTACGTTTCCGCTTGCGCCATTGTGGTCGGTGCCATGGTGAACGATGAGTTCAAGTCCAGCGTCGTGCACACGCAGACGCTTGGGGACTGCTCCGCACAATTAGCTGAGCTGCGTGCTCTGATGCTTGCATTGGAGTACGCTGATCCTTGTGTGACGACTTTAATCGTGAGTGATTCTTACTACTGTGCCCAGTCTTACAATGAGAACTTGTTCTTTTGGATTCAGAATGATTTTCGTGATTCCAAAGGTAGCACAATAAAAAATAAAATGATCTGGGTCCGAGTGGCGGAACTTAAAGAGAAACTGCCGCTCGTGTTTGTGATTCATACTCTCGGCCACCAGCGCGTGGGAGTCCACGCTGTTGGCAATTCGCTTGCTGATGAGGCAGCGAAGTCTGCGGTATCAAAATACTTAGTTGCAGCAGTCACGAGGTCCAAAAGCAAAATAGATGACGACATCTTGGCGGCTGTTGCTGCCACGGAGAAGGGAGGTAAATATCCTGCGGGGTTCCCTTCGAAGTACACATACCACTTAAGTCCCGATAAGGTTCCTTATGTGAAAATTCCTGAAGTTGGAGAGCGTCTAGTTCCCAACTCGGATCGCAGAACTTCTCTGATTACAGCGGCTCATGAAGGTGTGGCGTCTGCGCATGCGGGCGTCTCAGCCACTGTATCTCAGCTACAACAGAGGTTCTGGTGGCGGGGACTGTACAAACAGACGCGCGATTATGTCCTTATGTGTGACATTTGTCAGCAGATAAAGCCTTCTACTGCTGCGCGTCCGCCTCAGACACAGTTGTACATCTCTAATAAACCACTTGGTTGTGTTTATTTGGATCACTGCGGTCCTTTTTCTTCTGATACTGCGTATAAATACATCTTAGTAGCAGTTGACTCATGCACACGCTTTGTATGGGTATGGCCGCATCGAAGCGCTGATTCGCGAACTGTCATTAAGGATTTGCGTGTCTTTGTGGGAATCTTTGCTTGTGGTGCTTTCCATTCGGACCAGGGTCCGGCTTTCGCCTCTAAGGCGTATAAGGATGCTATGGTTTCGTTGGGAGTACAGGTGAAGTTTTCAAGTCCTTACAGGCCTGAGGGCAATTCTGTAGTAGAAAGAATGAACCGCGACTTAAAGCAATCTTTGACAGCCCGTGTTATAGGCACTGGTAGAAACTGGCTGACCCACCTCTATGGCGTGCAGCGTGCGCTTAATAATCTCCCTAGAAGGTCTCTGGGTGGGCGGACCCCGTACGAAATGCTCTTTGGTATCAAGATGTACGTCCCTGACCTTGATGGTGCAGGCTGCCAGGCCCAGGCCGCGGCCTTTGACGTAGATGAACATTGCAATGTTTTACAGGATCTACAAAAGACCAGAGACAGTCTTGCAAAGGAACACTTGCCCTCCACGTCGGATGATGCGTTGCAGATCCCGGTAGTTGGCTGGCTACCCCAAGTTGGAGAACTGGTTCGAGAGAAGATCGATAACAAGAAAGAGTTTGGTCCCTCATATCGAGCGCCGGTTCGAGTCCTTGGAGTGAAGGGCACAAGAACAGTCATTTTACCACCACTTCCAGGTCGTAAAGAAAACAGATTTATTTCTATTGACAATGTCAAGACACACAGGGTGGCCGATTCTTCATAGCATGACACCGGCTGCATCCTGTCCTTCCATGGTGAGGAACTCTGTGCTGGCTATTACATCTGGTGCAGATCAGGAGGTGTCCCTCGAGATGCCTGCTATATCCAGTCCTTTATTAAATACTATTCCTCTTGCTAACATTGATGAGCTGACCTATGCAGATCCTGCTGATTTATCTATGTCCGATCTACATGCTCGTTTGGCTAACCAGTCCAGATTCTCTTTTGACTCTGATTCGGAACTTTCAAAGAAACCATCGACTATTGCAAAATATGCCACGTTGTTTAAAAAACATTTTCTAATTCCACCTTGGACATACGTTTGGCTGATACTATTTTCATTTTATCTTTTTATGTCAATTGGTTTTGTGTTTTATTTTTTCCGCTTGATCGATGGCCATTATGTAATAGAAAGAACAGGAATTCGGTACCTTAATGGAACATTGGCCCCTCTTTCCTCCTCACATTCAGCACAAAGACTAAAGAGAGACTTAAAAACAGTAGAAATTACTGCTTGGCCTGTCCTTGATGGGATTGTGTGGGATGCGGTTAGGTTTCAGATACATGGCCCCACAGAAGTTATTAATGTTCCTAATGTGCTTAGAGTAAACATGGGAGATGTGATTAAGCAAGATATTCGTTCTGATGACTGGGATCTTCAGGCTGTAGAAGCATTGTTCTCTGATTTGAAATATTATTCGGCCTTTGATGCTGAGGATTTGTACTTAGATTCTGTCAATTATGGTGATTTGTTTTGTTATCAACATTATGGAAATCATTTCTTACACAAGACAAGTTCCAGGAGGGTTCCTGTGAATTACACTCAGTGGGAACATTGCCCTACTCCTTTACAGGGGAGCTCAAGTACATTTCTGGGAAAATACTCTTACTTCACAGATTTTAATCAATCAAATCCTGAGTCGTTTTATTTTAAAGTGAACCAGAAATTCATGCCCAAAGTTAGACTTACTGATACAAAATTGCTGTATTCAAAGTCCTTTCTAGAAAGGCTATCTGTGGATGGCTATGAGTTATGGAAGGATGCAATTGACCTTAAATCGGTTTGGGGTACCAAAGATTGGCAGGTACAAGGCACTGAGGCTTTGCATCGTGCATGTCTCATCCCGAATCACATGTTGTTTTTAAATTCTACTATTTCCCAAACAACATGTTTTGGATTGGCTACATCTAAAAAATTAAATGCCCCTACTATCCCTGATTTGGAAGAATATTCAGGTTGGAGTAATTTCACTACATTATCCATCAGTGGGATACAAGCACTTTTGCAGAATTCCTCCTTTAATATTTCCAGTTTTGATCCAGATGGGTGGCTTTTGTGGCAAAGAAGCTCTGATTCTTGCCAACGTCGTTTTTTGGGTTTGTCTGAAGGTTATACACACATCAGGCCAGATCCCAGGTTTGAGACAGATCACACTGTTACTACTTATTCAGTAGGCAAATTGTGTCAGAACTGGTTACAACATTCCACTTTGGCTGCAGTTAAACTGCATCTGTCCCAGTTGAATGAAAATATAGACCTAAATGATTTTATAAAAGGCCCGGCTAGGGGTAGATCTAAACGCTTTCTTTATGCTATATACAATGAAATTTGGAAATTTTCACAAGTTGAGGCAGCTAAACGCCTGAGAGCTATTGATCAAGCAAATTTGGAAAAAGTGCTTGCAGTGGTCGATAACAGTATTAACATGCTTTCTTCCAGAATTTACACATTGGATAATATTGTTTCTTCTGTTGTTGATATTGTACATGATGAAGTGTCCACGTTATACCATGGTCAAAATCAATTGCGTTCTGTAATGCAGTTTGCCTGGACTCTACAGACTCTTAAGGCTGGTCGAGTTCCCTGGACCTCATTGAACGTTTCATCCCTTTTCGCCCCTTTTAATCTTACTGAGAAACAGCGCATGCTTTCAATGCGTGATGCTTCATTTTCTATGTTACATATTGAGAAGCTAGAATCCTTGCCTTTCTCTGTTGCTGAAACCACTACTGCCACGTGGCTTATTCATGGATTAATTACATTACCATTCCCTTTATATAAATTTACTAACTGTATGCGGTATATTGCTATAGGACGATATGAACCACTAGGCAATGCATTCCTACATGAGGCATGGTCATTACCATACACATACAGATGTCTGAAAGATGGAAAAGAAGTGAATCTTAATGGTGAGGAATGTACACAGTCACCTGACCATTCATTAATATGCAGACACATTCAGTTACACGGTTCTTGTAATCAGGACCGCCCAAATTTAGCATGTGTTTTAAAAGGCACGCCAGTTCCAGCAGTGGTTCCCACATTTACATTATTAGCTAATGGTAGTTATTTGCTTTTAAACAACGAATTATGTTGTGGTTTATTAATTGGTGTGGCTTATGTAGTAACTGTATCAGAGCGTGTGGTGTGCTGCAAGAATGTTCTATACCCACCCACGCATGGGTCTTCAGATGTCTCCATCTGGCCACGGATTCCAACCTTGGAAGCAAAATTCAATGGTTTAAGCAGAATAAGGGCCCTTTTGTCTCAAAAACAAGTGACCCTGAGTTCGGCCCGGGAAACTTATGTCCTTCACATAGCTAACACCCGCACAGAGGTGCAGGCGCTTTTAAACACTGACTTGCCGTTTCATTTCTGCGAGCTGGTACACCAGATTTTTAATGCTTCTTCAACGACTGGGCTTGCACATTTTTTTAAATTAGTAAGCAGTGGCCTCGTGACTACGTTTGAAAAAGTTTTTGGTATCATTCCCACGTTTTTCCACACTATTTTTTCGAGTTTGTTTGGTGGACTACCTGTGTTGCTGGCTGTAGCCGCAGGCTTTCTGTTTGTGTTTTTCTTCATAAAACATGGATGCCCATCCTGCGCAAGACGCCGTTCAACGCCTCCTGACACTGTGCCGTAATCGGATGCTCAATTACTATGGAACTTTGCCGCTTGCAGCATTAAGCACGGCCTATAGATTGTCATTTCGGTTTACCGACTTCACGTGTGTCCAACCTGTGTTTCACTGCCTGAGCTGCGAGTTCGATTGGGCCATTGATTTGTGCCTATGCTTGAGGACTGCTCCTGACGTCGATTTTGATCAGCTAATGCGTCCCGTGGTGGCTCACGAGCTGATCTGTTCTGGCAAGAGAGTTATGGCCTTGGCAGCAATAAATGGAGTTCTGGGCCAATGGGAGATCTCTGCAGCGGCGAATGCCTTTCTGACACACATCGATCTGGTGAACCCACCGAGTTGTCCTCTGACGTTGCAGGAGGATCCGATGCTGGAGGAACACGTATGTTCTTTCCCATTGCTAAATTGGATGGCTGAACTATTTTCGGATGATGGCAGTGATTTCATACTGGAGGCTGTTGCAACTTTCTTTGCATATACTTTCCAATCGTGAGATGCCTGGGAGGAATGCTTTGTTGTGAAATATGACTTTCCCCTCGCTGAATTGGAGGGATGGACTATGTTCAGCTGATGGAGAGTTCACTCACGTGATGTCGCTGAGGATAACACCAAGATGGCACATGACTTTGGATATCGGATAAGTGCCTTGTTTTTTCTCTTACAAACATTTGAATTGATGCGACCTGGTCATACATTTCATATTTTTGAGACCTGGCGGATGACTTTTGGTTCAAGAGTTTTGTTTTTATTTTTAGATTTGAGGCCACTGTAGGCATTCATGCATATTCATTCATACATATTTTTAGCTTATTTTAGCTCAAGATTATTGAATTTTGCTTTCAATTTTGGTATCTGATTTAGTATTGCCTTTTCCCTTATGTTTGGCGGTGCTCGGACCAATGGGGGGGTGTCATATGGATACTTCATTACATATATTGCGTTAAGTTAGCATGAGTGTATTACATGTTTAAACAGCCGTTTTGCCTTCGGCTTCAGTTTTGCACACGACACGTACTTGTTGTTGTAGCTTTCACCCTAGAAGCGGTAAGGTGCTTTATTTGAGAATAATATGTTATTCATATGCTATCAGCTTTGCCTGGTACACTTGGTACAACTGTCTGCACACTGAGAGCTGCACACTCTAAGATTAACCTAACACAAGGTTGCTGGGAGGCCTGATCCTCGCACCACATTAGACATTAGACATAACACAAATAATGTTGATGCCAACACTTTGGGCTCTACGCGGGTTTAAGATAGAGTTACAGGGAATGAACGCAGACACTTGGTGCTGCGCATGAAGAGAGCTGGAAGCTGTTGATGTGAACTGCTCCTACTGACATTGAGAGGTATGGGGCCGCCCTGCTAAAGCCCAAATGAGACCTTCTTAGATATAAAATAATATGCTAGATAGGGTGCGCGAAATATAGGTGATATAGATTTCTATAGATTTTGCATTATAACATGCTATCACCTTTTGCTTACTATGGATTAGTGACTATGCTGCTGACTCTGATTTTTATAATCTGCATTTTGGTATTATACAAGATACTGCGTTTGAGAACTTTGCATTGAATAATAAATATTTCAAACTTGCACTTGTGTTCTTTGACTCTCAGTTTTGGTTTGAAATGATTATATAACGAAAGAGTGTTCATGTGTTCCACGATTCCTGAGGTATTCTAAAGATCATGTTCTGGTTTGTCTAAGACATGTATCATTCCATAATGATCCATGAGACACTGTAGCTAGCTAGGTAAGGGGATTTCTGACACTGAGATGAGTTTTGGATCATCCTAACTCACTGAGGTTCTAGATCTCTATGCACAGTTCTGTGGGAGAACGGAAACCCTGCTACAGGAGAGGTCGAGAGACTGATGAGAACACTGAATAAAACAATACAGATTGCAATTGCTGACGGCCAGTGCCTGGAGTTGGCTATCTACCAGTTCCTCCGGGAATACCGCCTGACACCACATTGCACCACAGGAATCTCCCCGAGCCGACTCTCATTCAACCGAGTCATGGCAGACACCATCCCACATCACCCGGCATGGGAGCTCGCCCCAAACCCGAAGAACAGGTCCATGGAGCAACGCACAAGAACCAACCAAGAGGCGTCCAGATGGAGACGAGCATCGGACAGCCCGATACAAGTAGGGGACAAGGTTCTAGTGAAAGACCGCCACCCCGGAGGAAAGTTCCGCCTGCCATTTGAACTACACCCATGGACCGTAACAGAGATCAAAGGAACCATGATCACGGCTGTCAGGGGTGGAGAGACTGTCACAAGAAACATCTCGTTTTTCAAGCAAGTACCAGACCCGGACTCTGATCAAGATGAGTGGCAACCAGCATCCCCGACGCTGCCATCAGGACCGGAGGAAGCTGGCGCTGCGACGGCCCGAGCCGAAGACACCACCCCGAATGTTCCAATCACCGAGAGTACAGATGAAGAGTCCAACGTCAACGACAGCAGGAGCGCAGAAGAGCCACTCCCAGCTACAGGGGAATGCCGGAGCCAAACAAGATACAGCCTGCGTCCATGTCCAAAGCCTTCCCAGAGGTACCGGGACTTTGTAGCACAGTGTTGGCGTTGAGCTGATCGAGATGGCTGACCCCGCCAAGACTAAAGTAAGACTGTTCTTTTGTTTGCTTTTTGAAATGTTGTATTTGCCACTTTTTGAGCAGAGACTGATCCAGAGACTTTGAGTGGACTTTTGTTTATGCTCCACAGCCCATCCTCACAGCATGGCGTGCTGACTTGATAGACTATTGAACTATTGCGTTGTTTTCCTGTTATGTTCTTTTCATCCCTAGGTAAAGGAGGAATGTAGTGTTGCTGCCAGTGGGGTTTACCACCGCAGCACACGCCCCCTCCCACTGTCCTTCAAATGGGTCGCCCCTCAGGCGTAATGGGGCTTTGGTACAGCCCTTGCGTGAACGTAACGTAAGTCTGTGAATAAAAGCCAGGCAAGCCTGGGCGTGGCCAGTTGGCTACTGAACCACCAACGTAGCACGTGTGTCCAGCTAACCTTTATTTCTAGGCCCACGACCAGTTATATTGCAGGACACCACAGCTTACAACATGCGAAAGTTAATCGGCGTGGTGTTGTCGGGTAACTCTGCCTTATTAGCCCCAGAACTTCCTGCACTACCTCTCATCTGACCTGAGTCGACCAGGCTGCACCCATCACTGTGCTCTTGGGTTTATCATGGCGCTGATGCAAATAAAAAATAGAAAACCATTAAGAAAGATGTAAGTCTCTCTTAATGGTTTTCGATTTTTCAAGGTGGGAAGGATCCAGCATAGGCTTCTTGAGGCATGAAGGAGAGCCTCAAGCATGAGAGTATCCAAAAAGGTAAAAGGCCTTTTAAAGGAATACATTGACTAATTACTGTTGGCGTGGCGTCTAAGTGCTTCTCTAGATGCCTCTTAGTTTATTACATGGGAGGTAAATTTGTATATAATACGGCCCATGTGAATTGGAGTGTGAGTAACCAGGTCTTTTACTTTAAGGGCAAACTATTTGAGTGTTTTTTGAATTTTGGAATAATAGTATGAATGCTAAGACACGGGTACACTGGCAGTGTATTGTCGATCGTGTCTAACATGACATTTACGGATTTTCTAATTGCTGAGCACTTCTTGGAGTGTGGGAGTACGCTTCCTTGACCTTTATCATGGATCTTGTGATTGAGAGGTGTTGTTTCAATTAGGTCAGCTTGTCTTCTTGTCTTACAACTTTGTGTGCATCCACTTCATTTCCTAGTGCGTGGTGGTACAGATGCTGTTGATGATTTTCTTGTTTAGCATGGTGTGTACGGGTTGTTTTTCATAGACGGGGATTTCCCAGGAAATTAGCAGTTGTCCTCATGCAGAGGATGTTGTTGAAGTAGTGTAGAAGGGTCTTAAGTTTGATACTGGGCTCAGATGAGGGTGAAAATTTCACATTTATGAATTTCTGAAGGATCTGCGTTTTGTCTTTATTGACACAGTTGGTACTCAGTTAGTTTTGGAGGTGTATGTCAGGTCAAGGTTGATAGCTGTGTTTTGGGTAAAAATGTCACGCAGAAAGGGGAATGTAGAGGTGATGTTTACCACAGCTGCACAGACAAGTTTCAAGATCTTTCTTTTGATAGTATTGGGTATGAAAAACTGTAAAATATTACCAGTGGCCAGCGAATGAAGGAAGGTGTTGAAGATAGAAAGTAGACAGAAGACCAGTTTGTGGTTCCAAGAAACCCTTTATTCAGGTTGAAGTTACAGAATCTCTAGGTTATAGCCAAGATGATACGTAGGCCATTATGTACACCCCACCAGGAGCAGCCTCCTAGCTGCTCAGCCTGCAATCACCAACTGACTCAGATCAGGCACCCAACATTCCAAGGCGTCATCAACATTCCACACATGCTCAGGCTGAACAGCAAGGGGAAAGAGAGAACACAGAAAGAACAGGAAAAGACACAATACTACAGAAGGCATCCTGAAAGGTAGCTGATTCATCTGGGAGGTTGACGTTGCCAGGGAAGATGTTTGCATAGTTAGTAGAGATTGGTGTGATGAGATCAGACACTTTAGTGTTTCATACCCGATTGTGGTTAGGAAACCAGTCCCAGGATGCTTGTTTCCGGTCCAGGGAGGTCCTGGCCTGGCAGTTCGGGCTGGACTGTTTCCATGGGGAGCTGCGTCAAGACTGATTTGCATATGGCTGGTTCCAAACTGGGATGACATGCAAGCAAAATAACTATAGAATAAACCCAGATCTGTGACTGGGGTGAGTGTTTGAAATGTTTCAACACTCTGTCCATCACTTTATTTTGTGATGTTGGTCGGTATACTTCAATAACATCAATGTGATTGCATCCCCTTCAGATGAAAGCCACAGGAGAGGAGAAGATTGAAGCTGCTGAACTGTGGTTATTGCAGAGTTTTGAATGACCATGAAGTTTGGTGAATGATCAACACACCTCTACTTGTTCATTTGGGCAACTGATTTGCTTGATGCTGGTATCTTGAGGGACCACAACATTAGAATGAGATTGATTAGCTATGTTACTGTAATAAACAAAGTCTAGTGATTACTGGTGGCTGCATGCCAGACTGCTGAGGGGGCATTTAGTTTGTGCGCTGTGGGGAACGATGAGGAGACACTTGATGGGATTGTTGAAGTTGATGAAGCGGATTTTCAGATTTATTTCTGAAATGTTTTTGACAAATGAATCTCTCATGATTTTTATTTTTACTAATGTGTGTCGCATGATTTGCACGTTTACTGACTCCACCTAGAATAGTATACACCATCACCAACACGCGGATTTAATCATTTGTGCTCTTGTCATGTTAGTTATTTTTGCTTTGAATAATATACTTACTTTGTCTGTTGTTTTGTTATTTATTAACTGCGGCTGTTTTTGTAAATAATAGCATGTGCATTCTTTTAAATGTGCTTTTGTTTATGTATTGTCATCTCATGTGTCTGTGTTTGTTTGTTTGTTTGTATGCAAAACTAGGTAACATAGCTAATGGGTTAATTTTAGCAGAGGGGGTGGGTAACAGAATAATTATCATTTCTTGAATCAATTATTGTCTTGTGTTTTCTTGCATACTAGACTCACGCTCACGCTAAAAGGCCTGTGGCCTACTTCTAAAATGGATGATGTCCGAAAAGCTTAGCCAAAGTGGGCCTTGCAAAGCTACGCTGGAATGTGAAAATGTTTTTCTACATTAATTCTTGGAGAAAGGCTTGCGAACAAAGGCTGTGTGGAAGCTTAGGACATTTGGTTCAGATTGCTTCATGGTCAAGGCTGCACTTGTCGTTCGGCAGCGGAAAAAGCTTGAGCGGACGAAGGAAGTGATATTGGTATTTGTCAAATGTAACTTTCCTTGGAAGCTGCTGGTGACATTAACTAATAGACAATGGCACTTTAAAAAAAACATGACTCTGGCTATGCGAGAGTCGGATGACCGCATCAGAAGACATTCGTTGACCAATGAAATATTTGTATTCTTTTAGTTAGTTTTAGATAGGAAAATACTATAAGAATTGCCCCCTTGCTAAGAGCACCGTTCGTTCGTTTCTGTGCTCCAGAGACGCTGCCAGATTTCCCTTTCACGTAAGACTTAGAGACTTTTCTTTACTTACAGGGTTTTTCTTTAGCTAAGTTAGGGAAATAGGGAAATAGGTTATGGAGAAGTAAATAAATAACTGAGCTTTTTACTCATGCTGATGTTGGTTCGAACTTGCTAGTCTGTTGTGCCTTTAATATATTAATTTGCTGAAATAAAATTGCTAATAAAAGAGTAATGCTTCTGCTTTGAAATAAAATTAATAAAATAGATTTTGAAATGACAAGCTGGTCTTGATCGTTTCTTTGAGTTACCATTAGTTAATCCATTACCTAATTATGTGACTTAATTAAAGTGTTTGCTATATTTGATTAATTAGGTCATATGATTCAGTAGGTCAAAATACAAGTCTTAGTCGAGAATGGGCCTAGTGTTAATTATATAAATAATGGTGAGTATTGCGGTGTAGAGTTTAAACATATGAGACTGAATTCCTGGTAGCAGAGTTCGGTTACTATGGTAACATACATGTTACATGGTAATTACATAGGATACATGTTTAACACATGTTAAGTTTTGTCTAGATGTTATATGTTTGTTGTTAGGTTTTTCCAGCAGTGTGAAAAGTCTATGTGCCGGCAGAGTAGTGTGACAGGTGAAGTTACACAGTGCATTTGTTCCGTTTCAAAATAGTGGTACAGAAATATCACTAAGTGTTGTTGTCGTACAACACAAGTTTTAGGGATTTAGATATGACAGTTTGCATGGATAGTGAGGTTTGACTGTGAAATCGTAACTTTGAGTATAGGGACTTGGAGCCCATTTTAAAACTAAAAAAAAATAGTAGAATTTTTCCGAACTTGTGTGAAGGGTAAGATAGCTTCTTTTTTTTTACTGGCATAACAGGGATTCTATTGGTTGGTTAAAGTCCTACTGAAGAATTCATGTATGTATGGATAGGTTTCTCTTTGTATGAAAGCTGAAAAATTGTTTTCATGAAAATAGCGTAGTCTATTTCATGCGAGTGAAATTTCTTGAATGTTTGATAAAACTATCACTTTGTTAGCGAATCGGACAAATGGTTTGTTTTATGTAGGTATTAACTAAAACTCTTCAAAAAGAATTGTTTAAAATGGAGCTGTAAACACATTTTGTAAGGGAGGTGTGAATTTACGGAGTGACACTGACACGCGCAGTTTCGCTGCAGCTGCAGTGTACGTCACAGGGTTCGCGCTGTGATTGGCTGACATACGTCATAGCAAGCGCACTGATTGGTTCACGTGATCAAATCGAGCTGTTAGCAGATTGGTCATTTCTGAAAACTGGTTTCTCATTGGTTGAGCAAGGTGGTGACGTAGCTTAACCTGATTGGCTTGTTGGTGAGTTTCGCGCACGGATTGGTCAGAACAGCGGAACAACAGAAAAATTATTTACGATCTTTTCTAAGGTTTACGATTTAATTTTAAAACATGAGTTATTGGTATAAAGAAGAGAAAAAGCCTTCATGGTTTCAGAAAATTAAGAATGTATTCAATCCGGACAAGAAAATTAAAGCGCGTGGTGGAAAATTGCTTCATAAGTATAAAACACCCGCAGCATATATGGAAGGAGAATATGGATATCATACCGTTCTCTGGTTTGAAAATTGGATGCAATATACTACGGGAGATGGTGTTTTAGCCTGGCCGGAGGATGGGTCATTTAATGTTAAAGTTCTAAGAAACTTAAGAGATAAATTGATGGCTCTTTCACCAAGACCCAGACCCATTCAATTTGAAGCCTTAGTTGAATGGGAAATTGAAATGATGGAGCTTGAGCGAGAAAATTGGGGAACACCAAGGAGTTAATATAAAGAAACTCATCAGGATAAAGTACGTCGTTGGAGGAAAGGTGATATGCAGGAAGGATTATATCCGGTATTAGAAATGGTTATGGAAACAGGTCAAAAGAATTCTTAAGAGAAAGGTAAATTAGATCAAGAGTTTGATGCAGTTTTAGAGGATATGTTAAACCGTCCTCCGCCATATCAACAACCAGGTTGTTCACATTCTACTCCAAGAAGTTTTTCAGGTGTTTCTCCTTCTGCACCTAGCGAAGTTCAGGATTCACCCAGGTTCATGAGACTACCTGATAGAGAAAGGTCAAGGAGTAAAACAAGATCCCCGAGAGAAAATTCTAATTCTAGAAATAATTTTCCGAAGAATGATAAAAAGACTCTGCCTGATATTCCAAATATAACAGATTATCTAAAAGCAAAGGGAGAATTAATTCAACAATTAACAAAAGGCATGGAAGCAGTGACAGTTCCAGTTACAATTGGTCCTGTTGTACCAGTTATTGATCAAAATGAGCACAGGCAGTCGATAATAGCGAATCCTTTGAATGCAGAAATTCAGAAAGTGGCTGAGAAATTTTATTCTGAATTAACAGAGATTCATAAAGATAAGGCAATGCCAAATTTTACTATAAATCAAGGATTGTCAAATGTCACACCATCAGTTGCAGAATCAGATTCTGGCTCTGTAAATAGAACAGAGTTAACACAAATTCCTGAATCAAAACAGCTGGATGTTGCTAAATTAAAAGCAGATTTAGAGGAATTGATTATTGGCACAATTGGTACTGATTGTTTGAAACAATATCAGGATGATGAATTGCTTTTTATATGCAAGAGTATACAATGGAAAACCAAGAATAAATATGAACAGTTTGAAGAGGTGGCTGCTGAATTGGAAATAGATTTAACTCATCAGAAACAATTACAAAAGCATTACAGAGTGGATTTTTCTGAAAGGGATATAGAAAATCTTAATACGACAGGCAGAATAACTCACATAAAAGAATTAATTGTGTTCTTGAAAAGATTAGGTGATTTAAGCAAATGGAGAGTTAAATGGACAAAAAAGAGAGAAGAAGAAAAGAGAGACAGGGGAGAAGTTTTTGGTGAATTTCCAATGAGAGAAATAGCTGGTGGAGGTTATGTTCATGTTCCGTGGACAAGACAGGATATATTACTATTTACGAATGATTTCCCTAGACTCAGAGAAAAGCCAGTGGAATGGTATCGACAGGTAGACAGGTTTATCAAAGTTTCCAAAGTTCTGTGGATTGATCTTGATGGTTTCTTTGACATTATTGTCCCGTCAGATCTTTGGACAGAATGCAAAATTTCTGTGGGTTGGCCGAAAGAGGAACCACAACGGCATAGAGTAACAGGCACTCCTTCAGACACTGTCATGGATTTCTATGACAAAGTAATTGTCTGGTTGAAAGACAAAATTCCTGCAGAAGAAGTAAATTGGGTTAAAATTGACAGAACTAATCAGGAACCAAAATAATCAGTTCATTCTTATTATGAAAGATTGCTCCTGGTATTTAAACAATACAGTGGCTATGAAAAATTAAGTGAAAGTGACCTGAGCCACTTCATTTACAGATTTGTTTATGGCCTGAGACCTGAAATAGGGGACATGATTAGGACTGGAATTGTTGGATGGCAAGCACTTTCAGTTGATGACATCCTGAGGAAGGCAACATATTGCAGTGATGAGATAGATGCAAAACAAAAGAAACTCAAGGAAAAGGCAATGTGGGCGCAAGTGAAGGTAGCTGAGCAACAGATAGCAGCTTTGGAAAATAAAAATTTTCAGCAGAACAAGAATCCTGGCAAGTTTAAAGGGAATTTTTTACAAATAAGCCAAAATTTAATAAAAACATTGAAGAAGTAAAAACAAAAGCTTACCTGTTTTAATTGCGTGGAAATTGGACACTGGAAGCGAGAGCGTAAAAATCCGCCCAGAAATTTAAAGAATTCACTATTAAATCCACAGACGCAGAGTGAGATAAATCAGCAGCAACAGCAACAGCTTCAGTGACAGTTAAATGAAATAAGTCAGCAGCAACAGCCACAGCGACAGTTAACTAATCAGCAGCAGAATCAATTCATTCAGCAAAGCCAAATTCCACAGCCACCTTTGCCAAATTGCATGAATACACAAAGATACAATCCAGAAACAGGTTTCTGCGGAGCTGAACAGGTAAAAAGATCGCAAAATTTGTCAAATGTTTCTCAACAATTTTGGTTAAAGGAAAACTAGAGCAGTGATTCGGAGGATTGCTCATGGCGGTGCCTGAGGGGGGAAGAAGAGTGTGTACTTGGAGCCACTCTAGAGGTAGATCAGTCAGGTCCATTTGTAAATGGTAAGGTGAATGACAAAGATATCACTTTTCTTGTGGACACTGGTGCTACCCGTTCTACTGTTACGTCAGTGGAAATTGAAAATCTTCCTCTCTCGGGTGATACAATCCAGGTTGTTGGTGTAGCTAATCAGCATATTAAAACTAATCTGACAAATCCTGCTGATGTAGAAATAGGAAATTACAAAGACAAACACAGATTTATTGTCTGTAACAGCAGTCCTGTTAACCTATTAGGTCGGGATCTGTTGTGTAAGATGAATTGTAAAATATACTGTTCACCTGAAGGTATTGAGCTTCAAACCTTAGAAGAAGATGGGTTGTACTAATTAACCTTGTTAATGGTTGATGAAGAAAACAAAATGTTTCCTGCTTTTGATAAAAACAATTTACCAGAAGAACTGAAAGAAGCAGTGAATCCAAAAATTTGGGATTTGACAGGTGATGAAATTGGTTTACTGAAACATGTAGACCCAGTTAAAATTACTGTAAGGCAGGGAATAGATTTTCCAAATGTTCCTCAGTACAAAATGAAGCCTGAAACAATTGAAGGTGTAATTCCTTGAAAAATTCATTAAGCAAGGAGTTTTAAAAGAAATTGAGAGCAGCCCATGTAATTCACCGATTATGGGTATTAAAAAGCCAAACGGAACGTACAGAATAGTTCAGGACCTGAGAAGAATTAATAAAATAGTTGTTCCTTGCTGTCCAGTTGTACCAAATCCAGCAGTAATTTCATATCAGATTCTACATGATGCAGAATGGTACACGGTCATTGACCTGTGTAATGCTTTATTTACAGTTCTTTTACATCCAGATAGCCCGCAAATTTTTGCATTTCGGTTCCAGGATCGAATATTAGCATGGTGTCATATCCCTCAAGGGTATACAGAGAGTCCATCTATTTTTAATCAGTTATTAAAAAAGTCCCTGGAAGATCTAAAGTTGCCTGGAGAGTCAACATTAGTCCAGTATATTGATGATCTTCTTGTTGCAGAAAAAACAAGAGAAAATTGTGTGACTGACACTATTACACTTCTGAATCGTTTGGCAGATGAAGGGCATAAAGTGTCGCCTGCAAAACTACAGTTTTGCAAGCAGGAGGTTAAATACCTAGGTCACAGGATTGCAAAAGGAATTATACAAGTGACAATTGAGAGAATATGAATGGTTCGAGCAATACAGCCACCAACAACACAGAGACCGATCAGAATGTTTCTAGGAATGGTTGGTTATTGTCGCCAATGAATTTGTGGGTTTTCAGTTATTGCAAAACCATTACAAAGATTAACAAAATCAGACATTAAAGATCCAATTGCTTTGACAAAAACAGAATTAGAAGCTTTTGAAAAGCTAAAGAAAAGTCTTTGTGAAGCACCTGCGCTGGGTATGCCAGATTATGATAAAGAATTTGAACGGTATTGCAGTGAAAGAGAAGGTTGTGCTTTGTCAGTTCTAATTCAAAAACATGGAAACATGAGAAACCCTATAGCCTACTTTTCAGCTGTCCTTGATCCTGTTGCAAAGGCTTTGCCAGGTTGCTTAAAAGCAGTGGCTGCAACAAGTGTGAGTCTTGAGCAAAGTGAAGGAATCATAATGGGATTTCCTGTAAAAGTATATGTACCACATTCAGTTGAAACACTTCTTACAAGAAGTAAGACACAACACCTGTCTAGCAGTAGATTAACGAAATATGAGAAAGTTATTCTGGGATCAGATAACGTATCTATTGCGAGATGTCTGAATCTCAATCCAGCCACACTTTTGCCAGATGTGACTCCTGATGATGATGATGATGTGGAACATGAGTGTCTGGATATTTTAGAATACTGCACCAAACCCAGGAAGGACATTAAAGATGTACCTTTAACAGAGTCAGATATCGTTTACTTTGTGGATGGCTCTTGTTTAAGAACAGATGAGGGCATCCTGAGAGCAGCATATGCAATCTGCACAGTTTCTGAAATAGTTGAAGGTTCAACTCTTGAAGGAATTCGTTCAGCACAAATAGCAGAATTAGTTGCTTTAATTTGTGCCTGTGAAAAAGCTGAAGGGAAAAAAGTTACCATAGTGACTGATAGTCAGTATGGTTATGGAGTGGTCCATGATTATGGGCAACTCTGGTCTCAAAGAGGTTATTTAACCTCTGCAGGGACTCCGATCAGAAAAGTAAAATTGATTAAAAGACTAATTGATGGCATTCAATTACCAGAAAAAATAGCAGTAGTTAAATGTGGTGCACATAAAAAGGGTCAGGACTACATTACTAAAGGAAATGCTTTCGCAGATGAGACTGCACGTTATTGTGCAAAGAACAATCTTTCACTTAATCGGGAGAGGAGTAATGAACATGTAATGAATTCTCTCATGCTAATATCTGTAGTAGAAACATGGCAGGGAGTAAAAGATTTACAAGATGAGGCTGAGGATGAGGAGAAAAATACATGGCTCAAGGAAGATTTCAGACAGCGAGAGGAAGATGGAATTTGGGTTTACAAAGATGGAAGACCTGTTATGCCTAATTGCATGATTGCTGAAATGGCACGGATGTACCATGGACCAGGTCATTTAGGAAGAGACACAATGATCAGACAGTTCAGAGAGACTTGGTATAATCCAAAATTTAGGGTCATTGCAGAGTCACTTTGCCAGCGTTGTTTAATCTGTCAGCAAATCATTCCAAACAGAAAAACAGTGGTAAGCATGGGAACCATAGGTCGGGAGGGTGGTCCTTTTACCAGGTTGCAAATGGATTTTTATTGACATGCATCAACACAATAAGCTCAGGTATGTTCTTGTAATTGTTTGTTTGTTTTCAAGATGGGTTGAAGCTTTCCCAACTTGTCACAATGATTCAATCACTGTGGCAAAATTGCTTTTGAGGGAGATCATACCTAGATATGGATTTCCAGTGAGTATTGAAAGTGATCGCGGAAGACATTTTGAAAACAGACTAATTGAACTAATTTGTGAAGCATTTGGTATTAAACAGAAATTGCACTGTGCATACAGACCAGAGGCATCAGGTGTTGTAGAACAGATAAATGGGACAATTAAAAACAGGATTTCAAAAATGTGTCTAGCTACAGGAATCAAGTGGACAGATGCTCTTCCACTTGTTTTGATGTCTTTGAGAAGTACTCCAGACAAGACAACAGGTCTTAGTCCTCATGACATTCTTATTATTATTATTATTTTGGAATTTTATAAAGCGCTTAGTTACGCTCACCGGCGTGTCCCTGCGCTAGAATTGCTTTCGTGAGGGAGGAGAATAGGGGAAAAAGAACTAGGGCAGTGCTAGGCGGAACAGATGTGTTTTGAGGGCTCTGCGGAATTTAGGCTCAGAGGGTTCCAGGCGTAGTTCAATCGGCAGTGCGTTCCAATTCTTGGCAGCAAGAAAACGGAACGATCTTCCACCCATACGGGCTCTGCGGATTTTGGGGACAGTGACCAAGCCAGTGTCGGAGGATCTAAGCAACCTCTCAGGTCTGTAGGGGGTAATAAGGCTGTTCAAATGGGCGGGTGCTTTGCCTCCTAGGATACGTTGGCATACACAGAGGGCTTTGTATTTGATCCTTTCACAGATTGGTAGCCAGTGTAAAGATGTTAAGGCCGCTTTAGAGGAGGTACGTCTCGGGAGCCTTAGCACCAGCCTGGCTGCTGCATTCTGCAGAACCTGGAGACGGTTAATACTGCTGACCGTGCTACCTAGGTACAGGAGATTAGCATAATCCAGTCTTGATGTTACCAAGGCATGTACGAGGGTCTGTCTGTCTCCAACAGGGAGCATATCAAGAACCTTGTGCAAGGTTTTGAGTACTCCAAAACACATTCCCACTACCCGATTGATCTGGGGCGTGAACGATAGTTCGGAGTCAAGCAGGACCCCCAAATTCTTGGCCTGTTGAGCTGGCCTAGGTGTAGGGCCCAAGCAGTCTGGCCACCATGCAGAGGACCACACAGATGAACTCCTCCCCACCACGAGCACCTCAGTCTTGGCGCCATTCAACTTCAGGCAGTTGTTAGACATCCAGGAGGCAAGCTCCTGCATGCAAGCACTGAAGTTGACGGCTGCAATGCCGGGCGCCCGCGATAGGGAGATGGCCAGCTGCGTGTCGTCAGCATAAGATACAAGATACAAGTTGGATATCGTATCTCTCCACGATAGTGGCGACAGGAGTAGCATACAGGTTAAACAGGGTGGGGCTAAGGGCAGAGCCCTGGGGAACCCCTTGGTTGAGATAGAATATCTTAGAGTAGCATTCACCCTGTCTAATCTGGAAGCCTCTTTCCATCATAAAGGATTGAAGCCATCTAAGTGCCCTCCCGTTGATTCCTCCTTTATTGAGACACTGTAGCAAGATGGAGTGTGCTACAGTGTCAAAGGCGGCACTAAGGTCAAGTAAGATGGGAAGAGTAATGAGACAGGCTCATATTCCAGTTGGAAAGTTGCTAGCAATAAATGACAGTGCAATTTTAGACTACTGTAAGCAACTCTCTGACGTGGTAACCTCTGTATTCCATCAGGTGGGAACAGATGTGATTTCAAAGGAAAAGGAGCAATCTCATGATCTTTTGCCAGGAGACTGGGTCAGAACAAAGGTTCATCGAAGAAGGAATTGTTTGGTACCCAGGTGGCAGAAAGCAAGGCAAGTGATTTTGGTCACAACTAATGCTGTTAAGTGCAGGGGCTTGAAAAGGTGGGTGCATGCTAGCCATACCCTTCGTGTACCTGCACCAGAGAACCCTGAGGAAGACAGTGACTAAACTACATCAGATTCAGATTCTAAGGAGGAAGAGAATCTAGAAAATCCAGATTCTGAAGATCGACATTGAAGTCGACATCTGTAGAAATCAGAAGCAAAACAAGCATCAAATGAAAAAGAAATAGACATCGTTGTTGTTGATTCAGAAAATGATGAAGATGTTCTAGAAAAGAGAACTGAAAAGGAAACTGTGTCAGAAGAGATTCAAGGTCAGGAGAATATTGAAAAGCAGATTGAAAGCTCTGAAAGCAGGAACGGAAGTTCTGAAACTGGGAAGTTAGAAGTAATTCCAGAAGAAGAAGAAGACAAATTGCCAAGTACCAGCTACAGAGATGTTGTTCCTAACGGAGTGAAACTGCCAAGTAAAGAAGTTCCTAGATACAGTATTAAAATCTCTGAAACTGACTCAGATGACAGTGATGAAGAATCTGAAATAAGAAGATTCAGAAAAAGAGCTTGGAAAGCTGAAAGTAATGAAATTGAGCCTAAGAAGAAACTCTTAAGAAAAGGTGATGTTTGGCCTAAAGAAGATTTGAAATTCAAATTGGTCAACAAATCAAAAGAACAGATCAATGAAATAACAAGTCAGAAAGGTGATACAGACAAAAAGGGACAAGTTGGAAAGAAAATTAAAGTTATAAACAGAAAAAATAAGAGACCATTGAAGCCTAATCAAAAATATAAATCTCCATATTGGGCCTATTTGATAATCCCACCAATAGTTGAAGTGAGTAGCAGTAGCCAAGAAGATTTAGAAGAAAATAGTGACAATGATTGAGGTTTAGTTGCAGTTAAGGTTGGTTTCCTCTTTGGCATAAGGCTGAAGAAATTGTGTTAGGTGACACAGGTCGAAGAAATTGTGTTAGCTCAATACTTTTATGGACGCAAGGTCGAAGATAAGCTGTTAGAGGGTTACTTAAAAAAATTTTTTAAAGGGGAGGGTGTGTGTGTTATACAGTTATACATATTAATTTCTGTAAAATCTTTTAATTTTTGTTTTATTTGAGCAAAATGCCTAACGCTGATAATTCTAGGTGTGCAATTCTTAAAAGATGTTGCAAAATGTCTTTTATTTGTGTTATTTTGATTATTTTAGTTTGGTTAATTTTAGCAGTTATTTTCCCTTTTGGAATTGATAAGGAGCATTTTAGAGTAAATATGACAAGCAAATCTGAAACAAAACAAGTTGATCATGATGTTGCAGGCAAAACTAACAGAATCATTCAGCATAAACCAGATGTCCATTAGGACAGATCAGTTGGAGATTTTTCTACTAATTCATTTTCTAGACTTCTTTTAGAATATGTTAGAGTCATGGATCTTAAGGATTGTTACGTATGTGTTAAGCTTCCTACTTCTGTTTCTGAAGGGGTTGAGTACAATATTCTTTCCCTTACTTATGGAATAACATGCAGTGTTATATCAAGCTTGTTCTATCAAACTGGTTGTCTGGAATACTATTATTCAGACTTTGACGAGATCTTTGCTAATTTGAAAGTTGTGAACAGTCTTAACAAAGTTAAGCCTGCCAAACAGATGAGGGAATTTTTCCTGGTTACAAACAAATTAACTTACGAATATGCGTACAAGAATAATTTAACTTGCAAAATGAGGGATGAAGAAAAATCTTTCCTTGATCAGGTTGAGGAGAGAAGAGCAATTTATAAGAGGAATGAAATGCTGAAACAAACTAAATCAAAGTTTTGGCAGATAGAAGATGAGAAACTTAATGGTGAAAATAGATTTGCTGCCATTCATATAGATGAACCAGTTAGTGGAAAGCTTTGTATTAGAAGAGATAATACGCTTTATGATAACTATTTTGTTGGTGCTAGTCAATGTGAAGACACTTATCGAATTATTGGGGGTTGAAGATTTAAAGGTGGCAAAGACCCAATTTCCCAGGGATTTATTTTGTTTGTGGAAATAAAGCATATTTCAGTCTTCCTGACCATTGGTATGGCACATGTTACCTTGGTCTTGTTTTTCCTAAAATTTCCCATGTTGACAGAAATGGAGAAGGATCATTTGAAATTGGCAAACACCTGAATGGGATGAAAAGAGAAAGTTTTTCAGAAATTATGGGAGATATTTTTGGTGCAATAATTCCTATGGTGGGAATTACCCTGAATGCAATAAAAATCAGAAAAGTTTCCACAATTGTTGATAGATTGTCCACTGATACTGCAGGTGGTTTCCAGTTGGTCAATACAGAGCTCATTGCTACCAGAAGCATGGTTATGCAAAACCGGCTTGCCTTAGGTATCCTCTTAGCAAAAGAGGGAGGAGTCTGTGGGATTTTGCATGTTCAGCACTGCTGTACATATATCCCAGATAAAAGCCAGAATATTGAATCATTAATTAAGAATATTACAGAATTTCATACTGAAATAGAACCTATGGAAGATGACAGTTTTTCTGAACGTTTGGCAAAAAGATTTGGGGCAATCAAGGAATGGTTTGCTGACATTGGCAGTTCAATCATTGGCAAAGTACTCTACCCTGTTATAGTTATTGTTATAGTGACTCTCTTGTTAAAAATTAGTTGCATGATTCACAAAAGAAAGAAGCATGTGAGGGAAAAGAAAAGAATTTATAAACTCAGAAAAGCTCAGGAGAAGGAGATAGAACTGGATGAGTTCCGTAGGGCTCAACATGAAAGTTCCAGACAGAGTCAGACTGATGAAACAGGAGTTTAGATTTACAAATACTCAGAGAAATCCTTATATGTCATTTCTAAAAGTAAAATTTAGTATACATTTTTGGGTTTTGTTTGGTGATTTTTAAATCACCAGATGAGGGAGTTGATGAAGCAGATTTTCAGATTTATTTCTGAAAGGTTTGTGACAAATGAAACTCTCATGATTTTTATTTTTCATTATGTGTGTCTCATGATTTGCATGTTTACTGACTCAACCTAGAATAGTATACACCATCACCAACACGCGGGTTTAATCATTTGTGCTCTTGTCATGTTAGTTATTTTTGCTTTGAATAATATATTTACTTTGTCTCTTGTTTTGTTATTTATTGACTGCGGCTGTTTTTGTAAATAATAGCATGTGCATTCTTTTAAATGTGATTTTGTTTATGTATTGTCGTCTCATGTGTCTGTGTTTGTTTGTTTGTTTGTATGCAAAACTAGGTAACATAGCTAATGGATTAATTTTAGCAGAGGGGGTGGGTAACAGAATAATTATCATTTCTTGAATTAATTATTGTCTTGTGTTTTCTTGCATACTAGACTCACGCTCACGCTAAAAGGCCTGTGGCCTACTTCTAAAATGGATGATGCCTGAAAAGCTTAGCCAAAGTGGGCCTTGCACAGCTACGCTGGAATGTGAAAATGTTTTTCTACATTAATTCTTGGAGAAAGGCTTGCGAACAAAGGCTGTGTGGAAGCTTAGGACATTTGGTTCAGATTGCTTCATGGTCAAGGCCGCACTTGTCGTTCGGCAGCGGAAAAAGCTTGAGCAGACGAAGGAAGTGATATTGGTATTTGTCAAATGTAACTTTCCTCAGAAGCTGCTGGTGACATTAACTAATAGACAATGGCACTTTTAAAAAAGCGTGACTCTGGCTATGCGAGAGTCGGATGACTGCATCAGAGGACATTCGTTGACCAATGAAATCTTGTTCTGCTCAAATATTTGTATTCTTTTAGTTAGTTTTAGATAGGAAAATACTATAAGAATTGCCCCCTTGCTAAGAGCACCGTTCGTTCATTCCTGTGCTCCAGAGACGCTGCCAGATTTCCCTTTCATGTAAGACATAGAGACTTTTCTTTACTTACAGGGTTTTTCTTTAGCTAAGTTAGGTAAATAGGGAAATAGGTTATGGAGAAGTAAATAAATAACTGTTTGAGCTTTTTACTCATGCTGATGTTGGTTCGAACTTGCTAGTCTGTTGTGCCTTTAATGAATTAATTTGCTGAAATAAAATTGCTAATGGAAGAGTAATGCTTCTGCTTTGAAATAAAATTAATAAAATAGATTTTGAAATGACAAGCTGGTCTTGATCGTTTCTTTGACTTACCATTAGTTTAATCCATTACCTAATTATGTGACTTAATTAAAGTGTTAGCTATATTTGATTAATTAGGTCATATGATTCAGTAGGTCAAAATACAAGTCTTAGTCGAGAATGGGCCTAGTGTTAATTATATAAATAATGGTGAGTATTGTGGTGTAGAGTTTAAACATATGAGACTGAATTTCTTTAGACCCGCTGGATCAAGCTTATGGTGCATGGTGCCCTGGTGTTTGTTTGAGTGTGTGTGTAAGTGGGGGAGATGGTTGTGATTTGTCATTAAGTGGTACAGAGGATACAATTGGCAAGATCACCATTAAGCCATGTTTGGTCACCTTCACAGGTTCTGACTCACAGGTCCTTACCTGGCCCTTGAAGGGAAAAAATAACCTCTCAATTTCAGTTCATCATTTGCAGTGGCTGTCTGGGTAAAAGGATGCCCTGAAACTGCCACAGAAGTAGTAGAATAAGGTGGCAGGTCTTGACTGAGTACCACAGACCATTTCTGGTGGGCTGAAGTCCTGCATTCGGAACATAAGTTTGTCACAAGCAGAAGCCACTAGAGTCAGACAGCAAGGAAACTCGTAGAGCAGAGCCATCTGACAAGAGCCCACAACATAAAGAAAGAATTTGGCTAAAAGTGCAGCCTCATTAACTGAGTGTGAGTTTCATATTTTCAAACACAACCCATTCATTCAGTATGAGCCTCAATTTATGGAGCACAGTCTTCTTCATTGACTGTAAATTTCACTTCTTGGATTCCAGTTTCACTCAATCAGTGGAAGTCCTGCAGCTTGGCTCACAGACTCTTTCAGTGACTAAAAGCAAAAATATATTATTCTCTCAAAATATTCTAATTGCCATCATAGTACTACCTCCAAAAAGAACGATTGATGGACTGAATGCAGAACAATGTCATCCATTCACCCCAGTACAGAGATCTGGGCCTAAATCCATTGTTTTTTTGCTCACCATGCCATTCCAGTTTGGACCCAGCCATAAGCAAATCAGTTTTGACCCTGCGCCCACTGGGAACAGTCCAGCCTGAACTGCCAGGCCAGGTCCTCCCTGGCATGGAAACAAGCATCCTAGGACCTGTTTCGGGGTTTCACCCCTATTCAGCTAGGATAGCCTAAACCCGGTCCCAGGATGCTTGCTTCCGGTCCTGGGAAGACATGGCATAGCAGTTCGGGCTGGGCTGTTCCCATGAGGCACAGGGTCAGACTGATTTGCATATGGCCATGTCTGAACTGGGGTGGCAGAATGAGCTAAAGAATGATGATGGATTAAACCCAGATCAGTTGACTGGGGGGGAGTGCTTGTAATGTTCAACACTCCATCCATCATCCCCTTTGGATTTGCATCATAGTAATACCTAGCATGAAAGGGAAGTATTTTGTGTTTGAATGTGCTCCTTGTGAAAGAGCTGAATGCTGTCCAGTAGCGGCTGGCATCATGGCAGAATTGTGGGACCAGGCCAGGATGGGGTGAGGCCAAAGACGGATGATAATACATTAAAAAAAAAGAACTTATCTGCTGCCTGCTGCATCGCTGCTCTTCAGCTTCTCACTGCAGCACAGGCTCCGAGTCTCCTATGCAGCCAATCCGGACACTGCTATCATACATGAGAGCAGCAGGATTTGCCTGAGCGCTCAGGATTTGTGCTACTAGAGAGACTGGGAGCCTATGCCTGCTGTCTTCAACCTGTCAACACAGCCCATGTTGGAGAAAGCTCAGTGTGCATGTTGGTATGGTCGTCCTGAGACAGCCGGCCATACTGACATATGCACTAATAGCAGTGCCCACCACTCCCCCTTGTGACTGCCTCCACAATGGTCAAGGCTAAGCCCGGCCCTTAGAACTTGAAAATTGAAACGATAATAAACATTTTTTATTATCGTTTTCTTTTTCAAGTTTTGAGGCTGCTAGTGGGGTGGGGCCCCATCTGCCATAGTGGAGGAGCTGTCCCTGATGCTGTCACCTGTCCCTCACCATGAAGTTTGCCACTGGCTGATGTGGGCTGACACATTGCCCCATGATATGACGAATGTAGCTGGAATGTAAAAGTAAATAATGCAACAACAAGCCAATGGCTAAAGAGGGCTGACTGACTACCCCTTTAAGTAGGTGTAGCCAGGCGTTTTAAAAATTACTTTATTATTATTTTTATTAAATAACATTTTAGTAAAATCGCAAGGTCTTGGCTATACCAAAGAAGCATTTATTGTTCCAAGAGGTCAGATGCCTAAATGCTGGGTGTCACATGATAACATTCTCTTACTAGAGCAGGAATGTAAATGTACTTGAAAAGTACAACCCTGGCTTGAATATCACTGGCGTTTTTGTGTGGAAATGTAACTGAAATTCTTGCCGGCCTTTTCAAGAAAACTTTCTCTGTGACTAACTTGCAAAGCAGAATCGCTCAACCATGCTGGTATTGCTGTTGACACACGGTTCAGTTAGATTGAAAAATATGTGACAGAACCAAGGGGCTCATTACAATGGCGGAGGGTTTGCCACTGCCGGCCCGGCGGTGGTGGTCCCTCTGCCATCTGCATGCCTTTTCTGTTAGTTGCCTCGTGACGGTGCAGGGGATTCGCGCTCAAAGACGGTTTCATATAATATGCTTTACATCAGAATAATATATGCCACCAGTCAGGTAATAACTGCCAATTTTCCAGCTCTTTAGTAGGCAATCGTTACAATTGCCAGTGGTGGAAGCGTGGCAGGCATGCTTTGCGCCTGTCACACTTACAGAATAATTCCCAGTGCCATTCTGAGCTGGCGGGGAAATGGGCATGTTATTTATGCCCCCATAACAAAAGAAAACCACAACAAGCAACCATTGAGAGAGGCAGATACAAGTTGCCAGAATTGAAAGGACAAAACAAACCTCAAGATAATATTTTTAGTACTTTTTTAATATGGTCGTTCAGTTGTACATAATGCTTTTTTGGCCATATCTAAGGTAACAAAAATGCTTCCTACACTTCTTTATTATAACTTTTCAGCATGCTGCAGACTTCTGCACAGCACAGCTTAAAGACATAGGTAAAGTCAATATCTCTGACTAAAAATGTATAAGTTCCCAAAGGCAAGACCTATTACGTATGCCAGTGCTTGTTATTATTTAGTTGTGTAAACCAGATGCTTTAGCTTTAGAACGTTTGTGGCGTTTCCTATTCATGCCTCCAGTACTTTTCTTTGCACTTCGTGGGTATTATGTGATTGTTTTTTTTCAACTTAAGCTATTTGGTCATTATGATCATATTCTAAATGTTGTAATAAACATTGGATGTTAAAAAAATAAAGTTAATACATAAGAACCATGCGATATTTTACTGCTAAATAAGCAGTCACAATTGCAGTTACCTTGCATTTGAAAGGGACTTGATTTAAATAGTGCAGCAGGTGCAGTGGCACCAGGGCCTAAAGTTGTCATAACTCCACTAAACACCAAATATTGCTATCTTTTATTACTAAACAGGCAGTCCCATGTGCAGTTATCTAGCAAGCACTAGGGCTATGATTTCAATAGTGCATCAGGTGCAATGGCATCAGGACCAAAAGCTCCAGGCACCCTACTAAACACCAAGCATTGCTCTATGTTATTCCTAAACAGGCAACCACAAGTGCAGTTAGCTTGCAGGCAATAGGGTCATCATTTCAATTGTGCAGCAGGTGCAGTGACACCGGGTTCCAAAGCTCTAGGAACCACTCTAAACAACAAATATTGTAATATTTTACTACTAAACAGGCAGTCACAAGTGCAGCTACCTTACCGACAATAGGGTCATGATTTGAATGGTGCAGCAGGTTCAGTAGCACCGGGGCTAAAAGTTTTCTGAGTTCCTATAACATCAAATATTACTATGTTTAACTACTAAATAAGCAGTCACAAGTGCTGTTACCTTGCAGGCATTAGGGGCATGATTTGAATGGTGCAGCAGGTGCAGTGGCACTGGGCCTAAAAGTTGTCAGAACTCTACTAACACATAATATCGCTATTACATCAATTAATTCTCTTATTTCCCTCTTTAATTTTTCAAAATTTTGCTTTGATTACCAACACTAAACCACTAGTAACATCACAATATTTTGCCTTTTTGTACATATCAGAGTCATAACACTTTAACAGGCTTTCTGTAACTTATATTGTACAACGACTCGGCAACCTACAACTCACAACAAAAGCAGCCTACTATTGATAACATAGGTGAAACCTAATGCTTTTACCAATGCTTGTTTTTGTTGGAGTAATCCGCTCTGAAAACAAACTTAAAAACTGCTGATTTCCTAACTTCTTGTGTATGCAAAGGTTTACACATTACTATTCCAGATATATGAAAAATACATCAGCATATTGAAATAGTCACGCTGTAAGTAATACAGCCAGAACCCATCCTAAGGTAATACATCCCCATCATGAAGTCATCATCGATCAGTAGTCCCATTCTAAATATATTTTGGAATCATCCTTGAGTAATACTGCCTCATTCTGAAGTCATCACAAGATCATTCTGTAATAATGCAGCCCCATCCTGAAATATTCATAAGGTCATCCTGGAGTAGCCCAGACTAATCCTGAAATCATTCTGGGATCATCCTGCAGTGGTAAGGCATCATCACATATATTCCAAATAAATAATCAGGAACCCATCCTGGATAATCCAACCTAATCCTGAAATCATCATGGTATCATCCAGCAGTAGTACAAGATCATCAAATGTTTTCCACTGAAGTAATCGGGAAGCAATCCTGGAGGAGTTTCTCTGATGACTCTAGACTCATCTCATTGAAATATTCTGGCCTGTAGGCATACTCAGGATGGCTTTGGATGACTTCCCCAGATAATTGCAGGAATAGCCTGGCTGAAGTCATCGGATGACTTCCGAAAGACTCCAGGATGATCTTCCTTTTTGACTTGGGCTAATTTCTTACTGCTTTCCTGGCGGTCGGATGGGTTTCCGCGTCTCGGAGAAGGGTGGGCTCCTGGGCCGTTTTTATCAGTACCGGTCAGCTCATGTTCCACTTCTTTCTTCTCCTCTGGCCAGTGGACCAGGGTGGGCCCCTGGCTCCGTCGTTTGGCGTTTCTGGATTCCGGTGCACACGTCGATCTCCTCACGCGGTGATGATCGCCAAATGAGGATCCCACCCTCGTTGCCAGTTGTCATGTCCCATGAACCCACAAAGGACACGGGACACCGGTAAGATATTTGTAGTTCTCCATGCCGAGCTGGTCACATACACATCTGCTACGCTATCCCCTGGAATGCCCATCCACACGCCCCTTGACCGGATGTGGTGTCCGGTTCTTCCTGCCCCTTTTGTCCGGGGCAGAGTCCTAGTGCCCTTCCCCAGGTCACTACAGTGCAGTGCCTGCCATGTTGTGCATGGAAATATACAACATGGCCATTTGACATTGCAGCGGGTGCTGCAGCCAGCAGCACGCGCTGCAATGTGAAATTGCCAGATGTGACCGCCGCAGTGGCGGTCGCATCATGATTAGGGGTGCGGGACCGCCGCATGACAGGTGGGCGGTCCCATTACCGCTAGGATGGCGGGCACACTCAAGTCCGGCCTCTATCCTAATGACCCTCCTAGTTCAGTGCCTTTCACAGTCTTCATTTATGGGTACCATAAAAACAACCAAAACAACCTCTAATACCTTGTGGCTTGTCTCATCACTGCAATGCAGTGTATGGGGCTGAGAGCACGTGTTTCTAGTGCATATCAGCAGGTGTCATTACCAAGGATCGTTTGGCAGTAAGACCAAGTGTGAAGACGTCACTTTTCTTTTTGCAGTTCCAGCCTATGCTCTCTTTTCTCGCTTCCAGGCTCCCTTCCGCATTATTCTCATCAGCTCTGTTCAATCGTGGCTTGCCACTTTAGAAGGATTTTTTTTTACAGCTGGTAACGAGTTCTTCCTTTGAACTCAAAATATGTATGCTGGAAAAGCACATGGACCGGCTTTCCTTAATATGCCCAAACATGATTAGTGTCAAACTGTGAAATATCACATCCTTATCTCCGGGAGCCAGCAGACGGGAAACATCGAGGCATCAGGTCTTATTTTCCGACTTGGCAGAAGGTGCACTTTGAGGGAGATGGTGTACACATTCCTGGGCGGGGCCTGTCATGTTGTTTTGCTGCGGCCTCCCGGAGCCTGTCTGCGTCTTCATTTTTTCTGCGTGGCCTGACATTCATACCATGATCAAGGGACATCATTCCAAAATGGCAGCCAGCGCTCAGCGCCAAAATGTAGGCCTGTGGCGGCCACTAACACCCTCCCTCTGCCCACTGCCTCTTTCATCCCCTTTAAGTATTTCCTCCTCCCCCAACCAACTAAGCGGCAACCTTTCAAAGCCTGACCAGCTGAGGAGCTAATTACGGGGGCTGTTGAGGAAACCAAACTGTTGCTGCTTATCTGTCAAGAAACGCTGTTTTGGCATTTTTCATGCTAATGTATTTACATATTAAAGATCCTGCATGTCAACAACTGCGAGCTCCGGATAAGGCAGTTTTTGGATGAAGCTTTTTCGACTCCCAGGACTACACAGACGGTTTAATTTTCCCCAGCGAAAGGCAGGCATAGCAAAAATATAAACATTTGTAAAGTTTGCAGCGGACTGATAGGAGAAGTTAAAGAAAGCTATTTTGAGGTTTAACCTGTGGCGCGCAGAGTTCATCGCACTGATTATTATGTTTTTTCTTACTTGGTGCTATCATACTGTTGTTGCTGATCTTGAATGAAAAATCGTCCGAATAAAATGAAACTTGCTTAATAAATTAGAACTTTGGTCTGTACATATCCAAAGACAAGATAATTTAGCATAGAGGATTTTTAAGTCTAAATTCTGTTCCTTTATGTCAGATACATTTACAGTAGCAGATATATTTTCTATGGTTGCAGGAGTGCGGATAAACAGGGAAAAATGATAACAGGAAATTCGGTCATTCGAAGTCTGTGCCTTGTAGGGATTTTTGAAAAGGCGGTTACCAAAAAAAAAATCGAAAAAATGATCAGACACGTCCCGAAGCCGCCCTACAACTTACAGAGTGCAGAAAGTGTAGCGTTGAGAGAACTCCGAGAAACCAGAATCTCACTGTCAAACCTTGTGATAAAGGTGGTGGGATAGTGGTGTTCAACACGTCCACCTATATTGAAAAAATGAACACACTTCTCTCATCCACCAGACATTACCGGCGAATAAGGATGTGCCCTGAGGAAGCTTTGAAACAGCGCATTTTGACCTTGGTCAACTCGGCGGTGGCAGAAGGATACATCTGCACCAAGGAAGCAGAGTACCTTACCCCCACATACATGAGAATGCCCATTATTTATGGCCTACCCAAGGTTCATAAGGACATCATGGACCCCCCGATGCGACCTATCGTATCCACGATAGGGGCGGCCACTGAGCCACTTTCTAAATACGCTGACCGTTTTTTAAAACCGTTGGTCAGCCAACTCATATCATTTGTAAAAGATACTGGTCACTTCATTTCTAAAGTGGAGAAAATATCCTTTGACCACAAAACTGAACTGCTGGTAACCATGGACATGGAATCATTGTACACTAACTTACCCCAGGATGGGGCTATCCAGGTCCTAGAGGAAATCCTGATAAACCAGAGTGACCTCCCCAAATGCCCCCTTGATTCTGAATTGTCTCAGGGTTGTACTGGGTGAGAATTACTTTGAATTCAATAAGGACTACTTCCATCAGGTTCAAGGAGTCTGCATGGGGGCCTCTTGTGCCCCCAGCGTCGCCTGTCTGTACATGGGTAAGTTTGAGGAGGTGAACATTTACAATGAAATGGCTCCTTTTTTTTAGAACGTGAGAGCCTGGTCGGGCTTCATTGACGATATTTTTTTCATATGGAGTGGGGACCGTGAACTTCTGAGTGAATTTGTGTTATGGATAAACTCTGCTAATCCCAATCTTAAATTCACCGCTAATTTTAGCGATACCAAAGTGGAATTTCTTGATGTCTGGGTTAAACATGCAAAGGGTGAATTATTGGTGTCACTGTACACCAAGCCAACAGCCAAAAACACTCTTCTTGAATAATGGAGTTTTCACCCCCGCTGCCAACGAGATTCCATCCCTTTTAGCCAGTTCCTCCGCCTCCGGAGGAACTGTACTGAAACCAAGGAATTCCTGTTGCAGGCCGATATTTTAAAAACTAAATTGGCCCAACGCGGATACCCATCACGCCTCATTCGAGATTCATTCAAACGCGCACAATACTTCAATGGCCCACCCCCCCTGTTGAGGGCCATCACCGCTGTGGGACATGCCAAGCATGCCCACATGCATTGGTGGGGAATAACTTAGCAATTGATAATCGCACCATTAAACTGAGCGGAATGAGTAACTGCCGCTCATCCAATGTTGTGTACGTCGTCTTATGCCCTTGCGGGTTGCCCTATGTAGGCGAGACAGGGCGTGAATGCCGACATCGGATAGGTGAACATAAATCAAGCATTAGAAACATGAAAAGAGGGGCTCCACTTGTTCAACATTGGACGACTGCAAACCATACTGAAGCGGACCTTAAATGGTCCATTCTTGAAAAGGTACATACCATTGCTGGTAAGGACAGTACTGCCCTTAGAAAGAAAAGGGAAGTGTTCTGGATCTTTCTGTTGAACGCTGTTAAGAAGGGCCTAAACGAGCATTGTCCCTGGGAAAATGCTATTCTCTGATGGATCACCTTTTAGAAAGGATGTGCTTGTTCTGTGCTAGGGTTCTCCCCTCCGTGTTTCTGCACGTCCACCTTTTTGGACTGTACCGGGTAGAAAGGATCGTTATTTTGGTCCCTGAAATTGAATTTGTTAGACCTCGCGACGAGTTTTTTAGTTTATGAAATCGCAGAGAAAGAATGCGGCAGGTCATCGTCAAGGGTGCCTGAAAAAATCTTTAAGAATTCTTCAAACTATGCGTTAGAGGCACTTGTGTCGCTTCTGTTTTTGTTGGAGGCCGATTACAATGTCCTGTTTTGGTCTGTGGCTTGGAAATTGAGCCACTGTATAATCTGGTCTGCGGTATGCAGGATATCTTTTTAATCACCGGTCTGCGTGTTTACATATTGCTGCTCCATTTCGGCCTTTTCTTGTTGCCGTCTGAGTGTGAGCCCCTTCTCCCTACCTTCCTTATTGGTGTTTGAAAGTATTGCGTGTTCTATTTAAACTACGTGGGCCTCGGTGCCGCATACTTCCGGGTGACCCCCTGCCCGTTTGTCTCGCGTTTTGCAGCACAGTGGTGGTGTGTCGTAGCTTTTGACCACCCAGGTACCTGTATTATAGCTGTCCCCTGACTCTCTGGGCTTATGGAACCATGTTGTGCCCTGAGGGCGTTAGATCCTTTGGAATTTTTCATATCGCCCTGCTCTCTGAAAATGATGCCTCTGTACCGCTGTGAGGGGGGTTTGTATCATTGTGTTAGCTGTCACCCTATTGAGTTTCTTCCAATGTGTGCCCATGTTTTTGCTCGGGGCCATTTGACCCTGGTATGATTTTCTCAGTGCTGCTCCCAGCGCTTTATACATTTAAAACTTGCATGGCACATGGAGACGTTTTTACGAGCGTTTAATTGCTCGAGGGGCGGGTGTAGTCGATCCGTGGTGTGTCCCTGAGCCTCCGAGACGTGGCCTATTTTGGATTGTGGCCTATTTTCACTCAGTTCCCTGGAGATATTGTCCGTTATTTCCAGTTCTTTACCTTTTATATGCGGTTTAGGAACGGAGCTTAAGAACCAATAATTCTTACCATTTTGAATATCCCTTATTCTACGGCAGCCCCAGGATCCTTATCAGGTAAATCTGCGGCCGTGGTTTTGCTTTACGGTTCCTGCGTTGTTTTGTTTAGAGAACATGGGTTTATTAAGGGATATGTTTTCAAAACACCTTGAATTTCCAATTTTGCCCCTTGCTTCTTTGATATATTCCGCAACGAGTTGGGGATGGTAACTGACCCTCACAATTGTGTTCCCTGAATGAAATGAAAAACAATTTATATCGCGCAACTAAGCCCGGTGGGCGTCAAGGCGCATAACCAAATAATACCAGCTATCAGAGTATAATCCTAATTACGGGTATGCCCTGACAAAACACCAGGTCTTGAGCGCTTTTTTAAAAGAAGACAGAGAGGGTTGCATCTTAATCTCACGAGGTAGCAGATTCCATAGTTTGGGGGCAGCAATGGAAAAAGCTCTGTTTCCCCAGCGTACCTTTTTAGCACGTGGGACAACCAACAGATTCATCTCTGAAGATCTCAAAGATCTACAAGGCTGGTAACGGGTCAGCAAGGCACCAAGGGGATCAGAAATACCCTCTGCCAAAGCTCGATAGACAAGGCATAGGATCTTAAACGAGATCCTGAGGTGAATAGGGAGCCAATGAAGGCTCTTTCTAGCCATTGTGGCAGATGAAGCGTTGGGGAGTGCTAAGACAAAGCGAGCAGCCGCGTTTTGAACGACCTGTAATCGCTGAATGAGCCCCTTATTGGAGTCTACATAAAGCGCATTACAGTAGTCCAACCTTGAACCTACCAATGCCACTGCCACCTGCTTACGTGCTGAGGGAGAGAGATAGTGAAGGATCCTCCTAAGAATCTTTAACACCCCCCAGCAGGTGGCCACCGTACGGTTGACCTGCAAAGTCATGGATAAGGAGGTGTCAAAGATTACCCCAAGATTTCTTGCAGACTGGGAAGGAGATGGACAGGTTCCCAGTGAGGCCGGCCACCACTCATCCGACCAGATATTCTGGTCTTTGCCAAAGACCAGGATCTCAGTTTTGTCGCCATTCAACTTCAAGGAATTCTGAAGCATCCAGTCAGAGACTGTCTGCATACAGATCCTGAAGTTGGTGGCAGATGTTGAAACTGAGTGGGCCAGTCACACCATAATTTGGGTGTCATCGGCGTATGACACCAATTCCATCCCCTGAGATTTTACTAGCCTTGCAAGAGGGGCGACATAAATGTTAAATAGGGTCGGACTAAGAGCCGACCCTTGTGGCACCCCACATTGCAAGGACATAACAGGGGAAAGGAATTCACCAAGCTTGACTCTTTGCTCCCTATGCTGTAAAAAGGAGTGCAGAAGGTTCAGAGCCATGCCGGAGATCCCTGCCTCCCCCAACCGAGATATAAGCGTTGAGGGAGACAGGGTGTCAAACGCCGCTGTGAGGTCCAATAGCACCAACACTGTAGTTTGGCCAGCGTCCACCTTTATACGGATGTTATTTGCCACCATAGTCAGAGCTGTCTCAGTACTATGTGCCTTTCGGAACCCATGCTGGGAGCTGTCAAGATACCCAGATGATTCCAGGAAGGCAGTAAGATGGCCGTTGAGGTGTGACTCAAGAATCTTAGCAGGAGCGGGTAACAGTGAAATAGGTCTAAAATTTTTCAACTGTTCCGGATCCAGCGTGGGCTTCTTGAGTAGGGGCTTCACTATCGCCCTTTTCCATATTAAGGGGAACATTCCTTGGGTTCATGACTTCCAGGAGCGGTGGGAGCAATATCGCTCTGCATTCCTTCAGTGTCCTCAAAGGGCAAGGGTCAAGAGGGGATGAGGATTTAATCTTATCGAGCAAAAGCTCAAGTCCCTCTCGAGTAAGTAGCGGGAAGACCGTTAGACTATCAGGATGATCTCTAGTCCAGGCTTCTAACTTGCTCAAGGTTTGGAGAGAAGAGTCGGCTAGGGACTTTCTCTGAGTTTCCAGCGCAAGATGTATGTCCTCAATTTTCTTGTGAAAGAACTCTGATATGTTATTGCAGAGTTCCTGCGTGGCCACAACTGGATCAGGGACCTGTAGGGAGCAGAGGGAGTCGACAATCTTAAAAAGCTCCCTAGAGGATGTAAGGGAGGTGGTGAGATTCGAGAAGTACTGCTGCTTTTCCCTAATGACACTAGATTTATAGTCGGCAAGCAGACCCTTATGTACTTCCCTTTCAATAGGATCCCACGCGTTCCTCCATTTTCTTTCCTGTCTTCTACAGCCTTGTCGAAGAAGTCTTAATGCATCCGTATACCACGGAGCAGTGGGCTTACGGCGAGCCGAATATCTAAAGGACGGGGGAGCCAACTCATCATGGTGATTGAGTCAGAGAGCAGTACCGCTGCTTCCTCCACATCTCCCAGGGAAGAATAGGTAGACTTCTTAATATATGGCTCAAGAGTGTCATTAGTGATGTTCTTAACACTCCTTTTAGGACCTCTGGTAGAGAGTAATGAGTTGGTTGTTACTTCCAATGGAAGGGTCATCAAAAGAGGAATCGCTGAATGATCCGACCAGACCAGAGGCACCGGAGTGATTCCTGATTATTTTCCTTAGATTTGGGTTTCCTTGATGCGTTACCGAGGAACCCCTGTGTGGATTTCTTTTCCTGCCCCTCTGAGCTGGACGCTCCCCGCATATTGATCACTCTTTCTTGGAGCAGTTGACCCTTTGTGCGGTGGTATTGGATCCTCTCCTTGGTAAGTATACGCTCGAACTTTACCCCTAGTGTTGCTAGTCTGGGACTCCACTAAGGTGGACCCCAAACTTCGAAAGATTGAACCTTGATGACTAAATCTGGGCCATTTATTTGGTTTTGTCATTTCCTTCAGCATTCCGTGATACTAAGCCATAGCCTTGAGTTGAGGTTATATCGCGTTGTACCCCTGAAAGCTACGGGTAAAATCAACGTTGAGTCCCAGTCTGTGGACCGAGACTCCGATACTCCTTGGCTGGTAAGTTAGTACTAGTGTCAGCCTCCTGCATTTTTGGGCCTGTCTTTAATATTGCTTGTCTATCTAAGTAGCTTGAGAATATTTTCGAAAGATTCAGGGGATTTGTTACATTCTGTCCAGCCTATTAGCTTCAGAAATCAGGCTATGGCCTTATCGATCTATATGAAGGGTGTTCAACTGGGCCTTTCATTTGCTGAAGAACGGGTTGGGCTGCTGGGGGGGACTGCTATTTTCCGTTATCCTCCCCACTCCTCTCTTTTTTTCGGTTGAGAATTCCAATGTATATATGTGTATATTTTTTGTGTGTCTTTTTGCCTTGGTCCTTTGGGATCCGCTTTCCTCTAAGATTGGTATAATAGTTCATTCTTTGAAACCTCTCATGCAGTGTTTTGAGCTCACTGTTTATGACCAGAATGTTGATTAAATCGACTAATGAATTGCATTTATCTTTAAAAACAATATGTCGAAACTGTCCACATTGAGAAGATATTTAGAAAAACATGACTTTGTTTACTTATTACAGATTGTATGCCGTGTTCCTTTCTTCCCCCTGCCTCTACTCTGACTGCTTTGATGAAGGTGTGGCCCTAGAACTGGCATTGCACCGAAATGCTCGTTGGCGTTTTGTAGTCTGTCCTGCTACTCTGACATCTTGTCTCTGATCCCGTGCCGGGGAGAGCTTCCAGGACCGAATATTTGTGCTACATCTGACTCTTGAAGTATGATGAGTTTGGAATGTGTACAGATTGTTTGGGTATGACTGAGAGTATGAAACTTGTGAGGCTCCTGAATGAGTGTGTTAGGTGTGTTTGTTGATCGAAGATGTAGGTTTGTTTGGGGGTCGTGTATTAGTTCATTTGTTGTGCTATATTATCTGTGTGTTGTTATCTCCTTTTATTGAAATTATATGTCTTTATTGTAGAAAACAAATAAAATGATCTTGATATTTTTCTAACATGGTGTGATTTTGATTATGTGGTCTGTTGTTCTGGTGTCAGTGAGCTCATCCCTGCTTTTTGTTAATATTGGACTCCAGCTGAGCCTTTGGATTAATTAAGGGGGGCAGACCAAATATTGTGTTTTGAAGTACCGGAGCCTCTAGCACCATCAGAGGACAACTCGGGTTCACTTCAATGTAACTGCTTGCCAAGAAGTCATGAGCCGCCGCAAAAATATTCCAACGTCCCAGGACTCCATGCATCGCTGCAAAACCCATAATCCTGGAGGGAAGCCACCTTCAATCAATGGAGGGGTCCGTCGGTCAGCAGAGCGAATCTGCAAACGACCGACGGACCCCTCCATTGATTGAAGGTGGCTTCCCTCCAAGGCATTTCATACCGCGGCTGTGGTTTCGATTGCTGCCCCGACCCCACCAGTGATCAAACGGACACACCTTACACCTCATGGTACCCCTGACCTATGAGGCAGCCCGGATCTCGTGGTTACATACATTGGAACGTCTAGATCCTAATCATATTATTCTTTCGTTTTCCACCTCATTTGGAGCCGGATGGCCCAACACAATTCCAACGGTTTCCCATGCCCTTCACTATCCCTTCACCATCACCGTCCTGATGAAGACCCCGCTTTAAGGTTGCATTGATACCTATCATTGGGGGCGAAACGTCGACAACTGTCCTTCCCCCAACCAGCCTGCACCTTCCAAGTAGAGAACATTGATTGCAGCGCATGTAGCATGGTTTATGTCTAAATATGTTTTGAACATTGCTGGTTCACATAACCATTGGCTCTTTTGATGCCTCGAAGGAATCATCATTGTGATGTTAATGAATATTCGCCTTATTTATACTTGTGACAATACTGTACATATTTCGCCATATGTGCACTTTCTCACTCCCTTGGGGCACCACCTTCACCAGATTTGAAAAAGCAATGTGCATATAATGAAACACAGTGTGATTAAAAACAGTGTGTTTATTCTAAGGTTCTCTTTCTCGCATAATTGGTTATAAATGTTTACATGTATATTTTTTTTCTTTTCCCACTGGGACCCCTCTCTTTTGTACCATTTAGCACCCAGGTCCCAGTGACTGTTATGGGTATACCCTTCTACTGTAACACGGAGTACCCTTTAAGACACAGGCCAAATTAGGTGCATTTTGATTACACGAGCCATGCAATTGGATATTCCTATACACTAACGAGTGATCAGGTGTTGTTGTGCAGTCTTCACCATTCAAATAAACCTCTTTTCCCTCCCTCAGGCACCTATAGGTAAATGGTAGTGACCAAGCTTTATGGGAATAAGAGGTGCCCAGAGGCTCATACCTACCAATTGCATAGTGCTTCATGCAACCTTTACATTTTAACAAAGGAAAAGGTAATGTTATTAACCCATGTACGAGCCACACAGCAGAATTTGTCTCGGCCACAAAAAACGGCAAAGGTTCTAACTTTTCAATATGTAACATAGAAAAAGGTGCATCTTTCATAGACATAAATTGCAGTGTGTCAGTCAAATTAAAAGGGGCAAACAATGAGGACGTGTTCATGTAGTCCCAAGGCACCTTCCCTGCCTTTAACATTTGTAAAGTCCATGCAAACTGCATAATGGAACGCAATTGATTTTGACCATGGTACAAAACAGAGACATCTTCTTGCACAATATTAACAACAGACGAAACAATATTATCTAATGTGTAAATGTGGGAAGAAAGCGTGTAAATGCTATTATCTACAACTGCGGGCACCTTTTCTAAATTAGCTTGATCTATAGCTCTTAACCGGGAAGCAGCCTCAATCTGAGACAGTTTCCAAACTTTGTTGTAGATAGCATATATCCACCTTTTGGATCTGCTGGAAGCAGGGCCCTTGACAAAGTCATTCAGATCAACATCGTCAGTCAATTTAGACAAATGAAGCTTAACTGACGCTAAATTGAGCCAATTCTGACACAGCTTGCCTACGGAATAGGTTGTTACAGAATGGTCATTTTCAAAACGGGGATCCACCCTAACCTGTGTGTAGCCAGACGCTAAACCCAGAAAACGATGTTGGCAAGAATATGCACTTCTGTGCCACAACAACCAACCCTTAGGATGTAAACTGGATATGTTAAAAGTAGAATTCACCAATAGGGTCTGTAAGTCCCTGATAGAAATACTGGTATTATTATTCCAACCTGGGTACTCTTCCAACTCTGGAAAAGAAGGAGCATTTAATTTTTTAGTAGTAGCCAATCCAAAGCAGGTCGTTTGTGAAATAGTGGAATTCAAAAACAACATATGGTTCGGGATGAGACATTCGCGATGCAAAACCTCAGTGCCTTGCACTTGCCAACTCTTAGAACCCCAAACACATTTAAGATCAATAGTATCTTTCCACAGTTATTAGCCCCCAATAGCCAATTGGTCAAGAAAGGACTTATAATATAACAATTTTGTGTGGGTAAGTCTAACTTTGGAAGAGGACTTTTCGGTCATCTTAAAATAAAATGCATTGGGATTTGACTGATTAAAATCAGTAAAATATGTGAATCTCTTTAAAAGAGAACTGGAGCTGCTTTCAACAGGATCGGGGCAATGTACCCATTGCGTATAATTAACCATATTCGTCCTTGTATTTGCCCTATGCAGGTAGTGATTGCCATAGTGTTGGTAATAGAAAAAATCACCATAATTAGCCGAATCTAAATATAAATCCTCAGCATCAAAAGCAGCATAATATTTTAAATCTGAAAACAAAGCCTTTGCGGCTTGGACATCCCAATCATCAGAGCGTATATTTTGTTTAATCACATCCCCCATAGAAACTCTTAGGGCATTAGGGACATTTATAACCTCTGTGGGACCATGAATTTGAAATTTAACAGCATCCCAAACAATCCCATCTAAGATGGGCCAAGCAGTAATGTTTACAAAAGTCAGGTCCCTCTTCATTCTGTGTGATGAGGAAAGGGGTGCCAATCTTCCATTAATCAGTCGAACAGATGTTCTCTCTTCAACTTAGTGTCCATTCACAAGACGGAAAAAATACACCACAAAGCCATTTGACATAAACAAAAACATTGAAAAAAGCACCAACCAGATGTAAGTCCAAGGGGGAATCAAAAAATGTTTTTTAAACCATGCTGCAAAAACAGACATTTTTGAAGGGGACTTCGATGTGGTAGAGTTAGTGTCAAATGACAATCTGGACTCAGTTGCCAAACACGTTTGCAAATCGGGCATCGATAAGTCTGTGGGGTAAGTATATTCAGTATCATCACAATGATCATCAGGTGGGGTATTCAATAAAGGACTTGAAACAGCAGGCATCTTGATGGTAACATCAAGCCTGTTGTTAGGAGCCGGAGCCAAAACCGAATTTCTCAGTATCGATGGACAGGAGACCGCAGGTGTCATACTAAGAAGAATCGGCCACTCAGTGTAATTTGACATTGTCAATGGAGATGTACCTTTTTTCTTTTCGACCTGGAAGTGGAGGTAAAATGATTGTTCTTGTGCCCTGCACACCAAGTACAGGAACTGGAGCTCGATATGAGGGACCAAACTCTTTCTTGTTCTCTATCTTCTCTCGAACCAGTTCTCCAACTCGGGGTAGCCAGCCAACTACTGGAATCTGCAACGCAGCATCAAATGTGGAGGGCAAGTGTTCCTTTGCAAGACTGTCTCTCGTCTCCTGTAGAGTCTGTAAAAGATACAATGTTCATCTACGTCAAAGGAGGCAGCTGCCGCTGCCTGGTCTAGCCCTTCAAGGTCCAGGACAAACATTTTGATACCAAAGAGCATCTCGTATGGGGTCCGCCCACCCAGAGACCTTCTAGGGAGATTATTTAGTGCACGCTGTACGCTATTGAGATGGACTAGCCAGTTCCGGACGGTATCTATAACCATAGCTGCCAATGATTGCTTTAAGTCACGGTTTATCCGCTCCACAACACTACTACCCTCAGGCCGGTATGGAGACGAAAATTTGACCTGGACCCCCAATGAACTCATGGCATCCTTGTACGCCTTAGAGGCGAACGCTGGACCCTGGTCTTAAAGAAAGGTGCCAAATGCATTTTTCCCACAAAGACACGCACATCTCTTATGACAGTTCGTGAATCAGCACTTCGGTGGGGCCACACCCATACAAAGCGCGTACAAGAATCAACTGCAACTAAGATGTACTTATACGCAGTATCTGAGGAAAAAGGACCGCAGTGAACTACATAAACACAACCAAGTGGTTTATTAGAAATGTACAACTGTGTCTGAGGTGGACGCGTAGCTGTCGAGGGATTGATCTGCTGACAAATGTCACATTGAAGGACATAATAATGCGTCTGTTTTTACAGTCCCCGCCACCAGAAACGCTTTTGTAACTGAGATACAGTAGCCAAAACGCCCTTGTGTGCAGCTGTAATCAGCATTGACCTGCGGTCTGCATTGGGAATCAATCTGTCACCAACGTCTGGTATTTTCACATAAGGAACTTTATCAGGTCTTAAATGATAAGAATACTTTGAAAGAAATCCAGCAGGATATTTACTTCCCTTCTCAGTAGCGGCAATTGCTGCCAAGATGTCATTATCAATCTTACTTTTGGAACGTGTAACTGCTGCAACCAAATATGTCAAATATGTCAAAACTGCAGCCTTCGCGGCCTCATTAGCAAGACTATTGCCAACAGCGTGAACTCCCACATGTTGATGACCAAGCGTATGAATTACATACACGAGTGGCAGTTGTTCTTTAAGTTTAGCCACTCGAACCCAGATCAATTTATGTTTTATTGTGCTACCTTTGGAATCACGATAGTCGTTCTGAGTCCAAAAGAACAGATTGTCATTGTAAGACTGGACACAGTAGTAAGAGTCACTCACAATAAGAGTAGTCACATCAGGATCTACCTACTCCAAGGCAAGCATCAGAGCACGAAGCTCTGCCAATTGGGCGGTACAGTCCCCTAATGTCGGTGTAAGTACGTCATCGGACGTGAATTCTCCATTCACCATGGTACCAACTACAATTGTGCAAGCTGAGACGTATGCATGCTTAGACCCAAGCGCGACCTGCGCTGAACCATCAGTGTTAATGATACAATGGAAATCCTCCAAAGGGCGCATAGTCAATGGGGCAGGATGAACAAATTCATACTTCAGAAACTCCTGCGACTGTAAGGAGGCGTCAAAAATGAACTTGACATCCAGAGACGTCAATGAGGAAGCCCATTGTATCCACCATGGGTGCAAAGCCTTCGTAACTGCCTCCAAGGCAGGATACGATGTAACATCCAACATGCGTTTTCCCAGCAACAGTGCACGCTCTTTCAGAATCGCCATTTGCACTGCTGTCAAAACTTTTTCGACAGTGGAAAATCACATTTTAGCTGAAGTGTACAAGTGTGACTTATAAGCGGATAGGTACTGTGTCACCTTCGTTAAAAGTAAGGTATGTGAAACCCACCGCCCCAGGGATGATTCTTATCACCAGGTTGGTGTGGTTATCACGAACCAGTAAGAATTTAGATTCTAGAAGATCAGCCTGCAAAGATTGCAAAATGGCTGAATGTTCAGGCAGCCAGCACAATTTGGTAAAAGTTGGTTGTATCAAAGCATATAATGGCTTGATACACTGGGCATATTCGGGAATGTATGTACGCCCGAAATTCAAAAATCCCAGCAAGGATTGCAATTTATTCAGTGTTGTAGGAGCACGCAGTTTTGCACATTTCTCCAAGAAGTGAGGAGCCAATCCTCGACCTTCATTGTCGAGCTCATAGCCCAGGAACAACACTGTGTACTCTGCAATGAAAGACTTTGAAAAGTTACGTTTGTAACCAAAGTCCGCAAAATTACAAATTATGCGGTCAACGCGGCACAGATGCGCCTATATCTCGTCGTCTGTGAGATAAATGTCATCCACAAACGAACACGCATCTGGGTCGAGTCTCTCTAGAAGAGAAACTACACGGGCAGTAAACACACCTGGACTATTCTTATATCCCATAGCCAAACATTTACATTTTTTCTGTGGGCCACCACTGGTAAAAGCAGTCCATTGACTACTTCAATGACAAAGATTGTGGGCAAAAAAACCATTGGATATGTCAAGTGTGGTTTTAAACCTTTTACGCACAAGACCATCCACCAAGGCAGAGCCGTGGGTATTCTGTAGTGCACAGGTACGGAAATGCGAGTTTAAATGTCGGTAATCCAATACCAAATGGTAAGAACCATCAGGCTTGGTCACAGTAAAAAGAGGGTTGTTCAATGGAGACACACAAGTTTCAATCACTCCTTGATATTCCAATTGTTCAAGGATTTCCACCATGGAAGCTTTCGCTTTACCCTGCATGGGATATTGAGGCTGAAGGTGGGGGCCAGTCAGCCTCCGCTAACAAAATGTCATAGGTAGTTGTAAAATTTCCCCAAAATACCCCTTTTATGGTACTTTGCTCGTCACATTCAATTAAAAGGTCAATTTCAAAAAGCCTATCAGGGGGAGCTACTCTAGTATCAGCTGTCTCTTGGGGATGCTTGCCCATAACCGCATTAACCATCACAGGACTAAGCTTCAGTTTGCTTGGTCCAACTGGAAGTGCGGCAACACCAGGGGCCCACCCTCGAAATTGCGGGTAATATATTGAACTAGGTCCCTGAAAACCCCAATTGGCAGAGGCATACAGGGGCCGTAATTCAGCAACGGGGACTGCCCCCGCATGAGGATGCGGGGTAAATCCAGCCAACACAGGCCAAGAGGTGCCTGGAATGGACAAAGGACCTAATCCTTTGTGGTTAGAGCGGCAGACCCTGATGCAGAGGTCTGGCCCGGGACCAGGGTTCAATTCCCACCTTGGCCGGTCTTGGCGGTGTCTTGAGCCCTAAATTCCTCGGACCTGATTTCTCACCCGGTGCCTATTCTAATCATGGGTCCCATGCTGCAACTCTGGGCAATAGCTTGCTTAATCTCCACAACGGCCCCAACAGCCCTGGGATGCCTGGCTTCACCTTGGGGATGCCCAGGAGTGGACATTTCACAGGGAAAAGGCAGGAAGGGTTCCTTAGCAGTATGAGTACAAGCGCCGGGAGACCCAGTCCGGGTAGCTGTGCGCTATAAAAGTACAAAAAAACAAAAACAAACATCTAATCGCCGTCAAACTGTGGGGAAGGGCGCCATTAAAGCAAACATGGTGCTGCCATGCAGAAATCTGAATTTCCTGTGTCCTATAAGGAACATATTCCACGGGCACGACTGTGTGAGTATAAGTGTGAAACACCTGAGAAGCCGCATCCACTGCAAGAAAAGTCCCTCATGAGTAGGAAATCACAAACGGGTAAGCTATCTCAGCACTCACCACCAAAATAACCGCCATGCCCTCCAAGGGGACGTTAAAAGCCTGCAAATGATTGCGGACCGCGATGCGACTATGCTGCGGTATGCCAACTTCACCAATAATGACACAGAAAAAAAGAGGTACAATGCAAAACAATGTAGCACAACTGGGTAGTAATTCAAAAAGGAAACCATTTTGAAAGATTCAAGCTTGAAAAGACCTATGTAACTATAGGTAGGTTTATCCGTCACCACTGTTAACCGGAAACAATAGTGAAGGCGTTAAGGACTGATATAAGCACTACTCAAGCATCATGTAATAAGACCACCACTGTTAGGGCGCCATGTTGCAGGGTTTCTGCTCAGACACAGAACTGTGCACAGAGACTCATGACATCAGTTAATTAGTGTGTACCAAAAACTCACATTAGTACCCAACATCCCCAACCAGACTAGCATCAGTGTCTCATTAGCTCTTCGTCCTATAGCAAAGAAACCAATGATTAGACAACCCAGAACATGCAACTTAGGTTACCTCAGCTAAGGTGGAAAACATGAGCACTCTTTCGGTATACTCTCATACCAGTCCAAAACATGGAGTAAAGGAAGATACGAGCAAGTTTAAAATATGTATTTTAACGCCATGATCTCAGGTGGAGCAGCTTAGCTAATACAAGCAGAAATATGATAAGAAATAAGATTGTCAGCATAGTTACTATTCCATAAAATACAAAGGGAGAAAGCATGTTATAATGCTAAATGGAAACAGGTTAAATATATACCTATATTTCACCCTCCCTTGCTAGTAGGTTATTTTATAACTAAAGAAGGTCTCTTAGGCTTGCATAGGCAACCCAATACCTCAAGATTAGAAGTAGTGAATCACATTGAGTGCCGCACAAGCTCTCAGCATACGAATGTTCTCCAAATGTGTTTAATCATGCCTATACAGTGCATTATTAAAGGCGCCAGTATCTGAGGTGGCCACAGCTGCATATGTGTTATGTCTAGAACGCGCGCTGATCAGTTCAAACAACAGCCACAGTGTTGAGCTAACCTTGAAGGCCTCGGCACTCACTAAGTCTAGCAATGTAGAAAAACAAGTTATTCTCATGTGGAGCAAAACACCCAGCCTAACTCTAAACAATTAATAAAGTGCGTGTCGTGTGCAAAAGACAGCAAAAGGTAAAATAGTGTTTAAACTTCTAATAAGCCCATGCTAACTTAACACTGTGCGAATGCAAGGCTCCACCCCACTACAGTGAATGTCCTGGTGAAACTCAGACCGTAAATGGAGAAAAACATGACCAAATTGGTGCAGAAATACAGATGTGAGCATGTATTTCCACATTGTGTTGTAATTGGAAGTAAGCCCCCATCACGCCCACAATTACCGATCGCCACTGTATCCGTAATTGGGGCCTGGAATGCAATGCTAATTTTTGGCCCCCTTGCAACTGGACTCTGTTTTTGAAAGGTCTACACATTTTTTCAAGGACTCTACTGCCATGGAAGTTGATAATGGAATATGTGCCTAACCTGTGAACACGTGTGAACAGTTGCACATTATGGAATTTCTGTTATGTTATTATATTTGATCAATTGCTAAATAGAACAAATAGTCTTAAATCCAGGAAAAATGTTACTAGCCAAGGATATCACTCTGGATAAAACCTGAAGCCTTGCTAAACTCATTGACCATTCATACACTTTCTGCATCCAAACTTTCACTCCTTTCGTTCTTTGATGTGCGAACTCCTCCTGGTGTTCCAGATTCTACACCCCTTAATACCTCCTTCTCAGCCTCACATCTTACATTCTGGCTGATTATTACATCTTGAGTGAGATTCTTCAAGGATGAGACAGGAGACAGTTTGGTAGAGCAGTGTATCTTCTTCATTTACATGTTACGCCCTTGGGAACAGCTCTGGTCAGAGAATTATTATTTAATCAACTGTAACTATCTACCAGGCGCTATAGTTAGGTGAATATGTCAATGACAACTGTAACGTTTTGAACACAAAAAAAACACAGTAATTCACTGGTTATTTTCAGCAGAGCTAACTATAACTTTAACCCCCGCCATGTACTGCTAATGACATCACTCATGACCAGGCACGGCCCGTGCCGGGCGTTAATCGAAAAAAAAAAACAATTTCGTTGCCCACGCTGCATCACATTTGGCGGTGCAGAGTGGGCAACGAAATTTGTTTTATTTATTTTATTCGATACTTACCTCTAATGGTCCTTATCCCGTATTTTACATCCCCCCACCCTGACCCTCCCCTGCCTGACGTCACCGCCCCAGTATAACGCCCGGCACGGGCCGTGCCTGCTCATGACATATTGTATGACATCTTTCATGCCATCACTGATGTCATCTCAAATTACATCGTTGATGACATCACTAAAGACATAATCTACGCTTCTATTGCACAGAGTTCTCTATAAACTGGTATGGCCCCTGCTTGACAGATCTCCCTCAAAGTTTCCATGCACAAATGCATTACAAAGTAGCACCCTTTTGGAAAGTTTTGTGGAGATTCATCAACTGGGGCCAAAGTTGTTAGCAGCACAAAAACGCATTTCTAGAATTAAAAACGCTTAGAAATTCATTGAAACAACCAAAGGTTACAGGGACATTATAGTTAGGCTCATATTTCCCTTGTACAAAACCAGTGAAATTTAGCAGTAATCGTTAACTGAGCCAACTATAACTTATGCCCTCGTAATGCACTCCTTATGACCTCACATATTACATTACTCATGACATGGTTAGTGACATCACTTATGTCATCCAAAATGACAACGCTGATGACATCTCTGATGATATCATCCACAGAACAACTCACACTTCCACTCACACCCTCATACAACCACTGCCTGCTCTTAAAAAATATTTGTTTTCCAGTCTCAAAGGGGAAGTGGTCCCCTGGGGACCATATCCTATTTGCGAATGGGTTACCTCCTTCTTCAAGCAGTGGGTAAAATCATGTTTTGTGACCGTAATTTGGTCGGAAAACATTCATATATCCCATTCCTATTCAGATTCGGTATTTGGAAGAGACGCCCTAAACATGCCCCTTCCAAATACCAAATCACAAACACAAATTGCAATTTGGTATCGTGTTACAGAGTCACAATTCGTGTTTGTACATATGTAAAAGCATTTTTGCTGATTGGCTGTTTCTGACTGCCAAAATGCTTCGTACATGTGGCCCTGCATGCCATTCTCCTTCGTAATATCAAGTGATGGTTTTAAATCTGGATCTTCTGTGCACAACATTTGTTGCTAGACCTTTGTGTTATTTGATCTTTCAGTCAACTAGTCGGTAAAAATGTTGACCTTGAAGTCATGATCTTTGTAATGGTCAGCTAATTCTCTTAACTCTGCCATGAATGCGTCAACAGGTTTGCCTGTTGTGCTTTCTGTAGGAACTTATGCCTTTCAAAACCGCACTGCAATGATTGAACGGAGAGTCTTATGACAGTGGAATACTCATCCATCATTTCAACAATATCTTGCTCTTCACCAATCCACACTTTTACCTCCTTTAGAATACTCCTACCTTTTCGATCCAATTGTGAATTAGTATGACTTTCTTCATTTTGGAGGTAAAAACATCACTGGGATTAAACGCCCCTCACATGTTTCTTTCCATTGTCTCTAATATAGTGGAGGCATGCCAGGACTAAAGAGAATAGGTGATGATGGATTGACACCATCCATGGTGCTTACTTATTGATATCTATGCTACCTGGCTTCCAGTGAGCTATCCTTTAACACCAGATGGTTTGGTTTGTTCTAACGTATAATGGTATGCATCCATGCATTTAGTGCATTTTCTTTCGAATATGATATGTAATGGACCAAAAGTATGCATTTTGTTTTAACTCAACTATTGTTTCTGACTGGCAAGGTTTGTCTCATAAACAGTCCTGATGGTTATTTCGTCTGTGAGCACAAGTCAAGTATTTCTGATTTTCTCTGCATGTGCTTGTGGCCACCTCTTAGTCCATAGACAAATACAGACAACGAAAAACATAGGGGCAGATTTACAAGAACTGGCACATCTCTGCATATCAGCAGAGATGCGCCAGTTAATTTGCGTCACACAAAAAAACCTTGGGGCACCATGGATGTGTCGCATTTACAATGCGGCGCGCCATGGTGCAAGGATTGATAGATGCTGGAGTCATGTCGCAAGCATGACGTAACTCCAGCAATGCTTCGGAATGCCTATTTCTATTATGCTGCGTCACTCCTTACACCTGCTTCAAGCAGGCGTAAGGTTTTGACGCAGTGTCATCGTAAAAGTGACTCAGTGAAATCTTGTAGATTTCACTGCGTCACTTTTACGAGGCTTTCTTACGTCGGAACCCCCACCCTGCATGCATTATATCTGACACAGGTATAATGTAGCGCAGGGCTTTACAATGTGACGCATCCCCCTAGATGCGCCACGTTGTAAATATGTTGCAACGTGCCACATTGTTTATGACATCGCTGCGGCGGATTAAAGTTGTCGCAAGGGGCTTGTAAATCTGCCCCATAATTTCATGCCTTGGCTATGTTTTACAAAGGTGAAGAAGAGCTTCCTGTCTATGATCTTGGTAAATGAAGAGATTCTAGTAATAGAAAATTCTGAGTCAAACTCACTACCCTTCAGCTGGTGCCCAGGCCTTTGAACCCTTCCTTCATTTTTCCCAAAAGTTAAGAGTCAGGGTATACATTATACCACTATCTTTCTATTCTCAAATCAGCACAAGTGTTTGCTTAAAAAACCTCCAGCTTCTCTTAATCGGCCACCAAGATGTTGAGGTGGAGTCAGTGGAGAGTTCCCTCATCATGGCACACCCCAACTACTGCAACCTCATCTCCTCTGGGTCCTCAAGTAACTCATCACCACTTCAGAATTAGGCAGCCTGCATCTGTTTTACCTGCTGCAAACAGGACCACAGGAAACCCGCAATGAAAGGACTATTGGCCTCCAGCTGACACCAGAATCATGTTTAATGTTGCGTGCATTGTTCAACAAGCATTTGCAATGCAATGGTCTCGGCATCATTAAAGGTAGAGCAATTGGCATTGCTTATGACATTTCTTTTTTTTCTTTAAATCATAAATAAATGGCATTGTCATTTACATTGCCAATACACACCACTCTGCACCTGCACTCACTGCTCTGCACACTCACTACTCTGCACACTCACTACTCTGCACACTCACTACTCTGCACACTCACTACTCTGCACACTCACTACTCTGCACACTCACTACTCTGCACTCACTACTCTGCACTCACTACTCTGCACTCACTACTCTGCACTCACTACTCTGCACTCACTACTCTGCACTCACTACTCTGCACTCACTACTCTGCACTCTGCACTCACTACTCTGCACTCACTACTCTGCACTCTGCACTCACTACTCTGCACTCACTACTCTGCACTCTGCACTCACTACTCTGCACTCTGCACTCACTACTCTGCACTCTGCACTCACTACTCTGCACTCTGCACTCACTACTCTGCACTCACTACTCTGCACTCTCTACTCTGAACTCACTACTCTGCACTCTGCACTCACTACTCTGAACTCACTACTCTGCACTCACTACTCTGCACTCACTACTCTGCACTCACTACTCTGCACTCACTACTCTGCACTCACTACTCTGCACTCACTACTCTGCACTCACTACTCTGCACTCACTACTCTGCACTCACTACTCTGCACTCACTACTCTGCACTCACTACTCTGCACTCACTACTCTGCACTCACTACTCTGCACTCACTACTCTGCACTCACTACTCTGCACTCACTACTCTGCACTCTGCACTCACTACTCGGCACTCACTACTCTGCACTCGGCACTCACTACTCTGCACTCTGCACTCACTACTCTGCACTCTGCACTCACTACTCTGCACTCACTACTCTGCACTCACTACTCTGCACTCTGCACTCACTACTCTGCACTCACTACTCTGCACTCACTACTCTGCACTCACTACTCTGCACTCACTACTCTGCACTCACTACTCTGCACTCACTACTCTGCACTCACTACTCTGCACTCACTACTCTGCACTCTGCACTCACTACTCTGCACTATGCACTCACTACTCTGCACTCTGCACTCACTACTCTGCACTCACTACTCTGCACTCACTACTCTGCACTCACTACTCTGCACTCACTACTCTGCACTCACTACTCTGCACTCACTACTCTGCACTCTGCACTCACTACTCTGCACTCTGCACTCACTACTCTGCACTCTGCACTCACTACTCTGCACTCTGCACTCACTACTCTGCACTCTGCACTCACTACTCTGCACTCACTACTCTGCACTCACTACTCTGCACTCACTACTCTGCACTCACTACTCTGCACTCACTACTCTACACTCACTGCTCTGGTCTCACTGCTCTGGTCTCACTGCTCTGCACTCACTGCTCTGCACTCACTGCTCTGCACTCACTACTCTGCATTACCACTCTGCACTCACTACTCACTACTCTGCATTACCAGTTGGCTTAAGTTCACTTAAGTTATTAAAGATGAGCAAACAGGAAAGGAAATACCTAGGTACTTCTCATGGTGGCAGCGTGGTGGGGACGCTTGATCAGTTTATTCTTAGGGGACCTCTGTACCGAGCATCTGTTGTCTCTGGTCCAGTTATTAAATAGGAGATCTATAGCTACAGCTCGCTCGCCAGCTCATCAAGATGTAATCATTATTATACCATCGACTAATATTGAGGTTGGCGTTGAAGTTCCATATCCCCTTGGAACACTAGAGGATTCCCCAAAATCGCCACTGACCCAAAGTAACATTACAGCCAGCGTCTCTACACGTGCATCTGCCACATCCCCAAATAAAAAAACCTCTACCAAATGATTAACTCTGGAACCGGCAGTAAAAAGGAAGCGGGGAGGAGGACCACAAAGGCCTTGTAGAGCCTTGTAGAGCAAAAGTGGCAAGGTCGAACAAAACCCGTGACAGTGTCTCACCCGAGGAGGGCAGTCCTATAATTAATGCCGATTTGGTTGATGGTGATACCAATTATGCAGCGGGAAATGGTATTAACTCGAACTGTGATTTAGAACAGTGGAAGACATTTGAGAGTATTTTAACTACCTTGCTATCTCCTATTACACAAAAACTAACCAAGATAGAGGAATGTTTGGACAATTACGAATCTCTGGTGAGGTCAAGGTTTGTTGTAAAAAGGGATAACATCTGCAATACACACACACTTGGATCGACAAGCTTTTATACCCAACGAGCTGCAAGCGAAACCTAACGTGGGGCGGGACTGAGAAAACGAAACCTATCGTGGGGCGGGACTTCCGTTTTGTGAAGCCCGCGCCCACGGAGTGCCTGGAGGAGCACCGAGGGAGAGCCCCGCGGTCGGAGGGCCTTTGACCGGTGAGCGGAGCGGAGGGGGGGGGGGGGGAAGAGAGAGAGAGAATGCCTGTATGTCTGCGTGTCCGGAGGGCCTTTGACCGGTGAGCGGAGCGGGGGGGGGGGGGAGAGAATGCCTGTATGTCTGCGTGTGTGTGTGCGCGACGGCGGAGGGGTGGGGGGCGGGGTGCGACGGCGGAGGGGAGGGGTGCGACAACGGAGGGGTGGGGGGGGATGCTCGGTGCACGTGTGTGTGTGTGTGTGTATGCATGCGACGCTGGGTTCGCTGTATGTGTGGGTGCGTGCGTGCATGAGCGCTCGTGTGTGTCTGTCGCTGTTTCTGCGCATGCGCGTGTGGTGTAGCTGCTTCCCAGGAGACAGCAGCTGAGCGCGTTCGCGAGCGCGTGGCCAGCGGAAATCGCCTCCAGAGAGGCAAAGCGCGCGACAGACCCTGTCTCCTGGGAAGCATCGTCCCTGACATAAGATCTCGGCGGAGACGCGCTTACGCGCGTCTTTTAGCCGAGACCTAAAAAGCACACTCGGGCAAATGCCGTTTGTTACGTGCGTGTAAGCACCTCTTTTGATGGAGCCTCGGTAGTCCATTCCAGGTGGAAGATTATTCACGCTGCAGCCAAATTAGAAAACTCATAAAGAGTGCAGCTTTGGAAGCAACTCCAGCAGTTCGTGCAGGTCCGAGTTAGAGGTCTTTGTCATGCCTTGCGAGGCCTGGCGGGGACTGACTGCTACAAAGTGTCAATGAGTGGTTTGTCTGTGCCCTTTCCTGTCCCCTGCTGTTCAAATGATTTTCCAGAACGGGTTGAAACATCTGCTGGAAACGGCATCCCGTCTCCCGAGGCGGCTCTCTTTGACAATTCACGGTGCAGGCGCGTACACGCCAGAGATAGCTCGGTGCAGGCGCGTACACGCCAGAGATAGCTCAGCGCTCTCTGCACGTCAGGAGACCTATGCTGTGTGACGAATGGCTTTGATAATGTTACATCCTGGGCTTCAGATGTGGTCATATGGGCTAATTCACATTTTCTGAAGATTTGAATGACCGATGGCTATCAGGCATAGTAAGGTATAGGCTATTTAGGAAAAGCAAGGGAAAGTAAAATGAACAAGTACATCATTTTGTAATAGTTCTTATAGGGATGGATAAAAAGTTTGGAAATCATAGAACAGGCACCATAATCCGTTTAGATGTCAAAATAACTGGTGCAGTAAATTTAGCAGCAGTGGAAGTTTACTCATTTGCCCCTACTGTGTACCTTATGCCTTGGCTCGAAAGCACACCTTCCTAGATCAGTACCTCTGCCATATATCAATTACCGCCTCTCATTTTTCTCTGCTTGTGAGGCAAAAATTCTCATTTGAGCAGCTATACGTGTATGCCATATAGCATCTCCATTCCGTGACTGCTCTGCGTGGTATGCCTCCTTAGATTAGCACACACCTCGAAAAAAAACACTGAGGGGCAGATTTACAAATACTGGCGCATCTCTGCATATCAGCAGGGATGCGCCAGTAATTGTGCGCCGCAGCTCCGCCACCCTGGATGCGCCGCATTTACAATGCGGCACACCATAGGGCAAAAACGGCACAGATGCGTCACGTGTCTGTGCCGTGAAAGCGGCGCATTGCTGGAGTTACGTCGCAAGCACGACGCAGCTCCAGCAAGGCTTGGGGTGCTGTATCTCCACAATGCTGGGTCAATACTTACGCCTGCTTCCAGCAGGGTTTTGACGCAGCATGGGCCCAAAAGTGACTGAGTGAAATCTTGTAGATTTCACTCAATCACTTTTGGGAGGTGTTCCTGCGCCAGAACGCCCCCCCCCCTGTGATGGAACGCCTCCTTCTGGCGCAGGGCTTTACAACGTGATGCATTTGGGAGATGCGTCACGTTGTAAATACGCTGCACCATGGTGCATCTTTTGCGCCGCCGCTGCATCACAAAAGTGACGGAACGGCAGCGTAAAAGAGCTGCAAGGGGCTTGTAAATCCGCCCCATAGTTTCCCCACAACGTTTTGTCTTCGTCCTCCATTTTTGTACTGATCCCATTTTTGCTGGCCTTATGACTGTTTGCATTTTTACCACTGCTAAGCAGTGCTAAAGTGTTTGTGCTCTCTCCTCCAAGCATGACAATATTGATTTATCCCTAATTGGCATATTTAATTTACTTATAAGTCCCTAGTAAAGTGGTAGCACTTGTACCCATGGCTTGTAAATTAAATGCTACTTCTGGGCCTGCTGCACTGGTTGTGCCACTCACTTAAGTAGCTCTTTAAATATGTCTCAGGCTTGCCATTGCAGAGCCTCTGAGTGCAGTTTTAAACAACCGTGCCTTTACAGTCCATGCAGTGTAGGAACCATTTTTGGCATGCCCATTGCGGTGCCCATTTTCAGAGGCACTGCTGTGGGACCGCCAAAAAAAGCAGACCGACAAAAAAACTCACTCAGACACAAAGAAACTTGTAATCTGGCAAGCAGTGGGCCCACAGGTTTGGAGGTGGGGGAGCTGGGTGAGGGCATGGTGGGCAGCTTCGGCACCACCAAACCCATAATCAGGCCTTTAGTGCCTGTAATCTGTCTCTGGTCACATGACTGGATACAACTGAAAGTTGAGCTTTGTGTATTCCTCCTAGACAGCCACACACAGTAGGGAACTTAGGTGTGCAAGGATGGGCCACCACTAGCAGAATGGGAGGAGGCACTGTGCACAGTCCCACTTACACCTGAATAGGCTGTGTCCAGCCTCCACACAAAGGGATGCACACCCCCTGTGGTTAGTCTGGAGCCAAGAAAGGGAAGGCAGGGTACCTGGGGACTTCAATGGAAAACTTTAGGAGGTTCTTACTTCTAAGGCACACGTGGGGATAAATACTGAACCAGAGGCACCAAATCTCCAGTACACTTCTAGACCTGTGGATACTCTGCCAGGAAGAAGGACTGCTGTGCTGCCACAAGGACTGCCACTCTGCTGGACTGCTGCTCTAAAGGAATTGCTTCCCTGCTGTGCTGACCTACTGACTGATGCCCTCTTGCATGGGAAAGACAAACTGGGCCTGCAACTTCATCTTGAACCCAGGATCCCAGAGTGACTACAAGGGCTAGTATGCTGGCCTACTGATCTGAGCCTCATGGATATCCCAACCAGATCCTTTACCCAGCTGCAGTGAGTTCCTGGCCCCCAAGTGGTGCCTCTCAGGTCCAAGACCCTTGGTGTGGCTCACAGGCTTATAATTCAAGCTTTTGGGCTTTTTGTGACCACAAATGGGCCCGTTCACACCAAGACCACCTGCTAATACTGAAATTCAACACGAGCTGCCACCAGCCTGTCTCTTCACACAGCAGCATCAACAGCCTGCGGGGGGTCCTCCAAAAAGAAGCACCAGCCTGCTTGTCCCGGTCTGCTCCTCGTGGAACTCCAACAACTGCCTGTGACACACTCCTTGCTCCTTGCAACCCTCTCCAACTTGAATGGGATTCTTGGCACAAAACTTGAGAAGGTAAACCTTCTGTGGGACTAATCTGAGAATGTATCCGAGCAGTGCGTGATTGCGGTCGGCCTGACCCTTTGACTCAGACCCGGTCCAGCGCGGCCAGATAACTGCAGTAGGCACTTTATGCTTTCAGGCACTATTTTACAGTCTATTCTTTAAAAAATCATAACTCAGGCTTAGATGTTTGCATTTTTTTTCTTGTTTTATTTATGAAATGAAGCTCTATTTTTCTAACCTGGTGTGTGATCTTTTTGTATGGTATTTTCACTGTTTTAATGTTTGAAGTTTTGCACAAATTCTTTACAAATTGCTTCAAAGTTAAGCCTGACTACTATGTGCCAAGCTACCAGAAGGTTGAGCAGAGGTTGATTTGGGGTATTTGTTGCAAAGATGAGTCATACACGCAGATAGCAAGATTTTTCTTTATTCCTTCTTAACACCATCACAGTTTCCAGTCAGCTGGAGTCAGCTGTGGAATGTTCGCATATGCCAGGTAGGACGGTACCAAGGGAAGGAGGGAGGGGGGGCGGGGTGTACCAAATACTGAATACAACACATCTCCTTACCGAGGGAGAGGGAGAAAGGGGAAGGGAAACCGGGAAACAGGCATAATTTCAACAACAATAATGCCTGCAAAGAGGCATAACAGAATACATAGCGGTATACACAAGACTTCAAGTGAAACAATAATCTCTCGCCCATGTGGGCGCAGTAACAGGTCTTGTTGATCTCCTACAGGTTGTATTAGCATTGCCCTCAATGAGAGTGTTCCATTGTGGCCTATTTGACTCTTTGTATGGAACTATTCTGTCCATACTCCAGATTTGCGTGTTAATAAGCGTAACTATGTTCTTTCCCACTTTAATTACCTTAATGGGTTCAGAGAACCTTGTGGCCTCCCTCCTACGCTGTTTGGGAAGATCTACACGGACCCACCCCCCTTCGTTGACTCTACTAGGTCTAGTGTGTCTATTGGAATCATACCTACCCTTGTACTTTGCTTGATAATTGACAATCCATTCACTAATCCTGTCACGATTTACAGTACATGTGCTATCTCTTGGAAGGGAAGGAGAAAGTCTAGTTTTGGGAATTGTGCCCTTTAGGGAACTGAAACGGGACACCCCGGAGACCAAATTAGGGGTTGTGCGATAGGCCCACATAGTGTCGTGTAAGGTGTCCTCTGCAGGAATGCCTAAAATCTCTGTTCGTAGTAAACACTCTTTTATCATACGATTCATGCATTCTTCCATCCCGTTAGTGCGGGGACAATATAGGGCTGTTTTGTGGTGGGTGATGTCCATTTCAGAAAGGAATTCGGTTATGTTCTCTGAAGTAAACTGAACCCCATTGTCAGTTACCAAGGTATCAGGAAGTCCCTCCTGATAGAAGACTTCCTTTAGGAACCTTATCAATGCTTTGGTGTCAATCTGGTGCACCCCCTTGTAGAGCACCCATTTAGTGTGGTAGTCCACCATGACTAGTAGGTACCGTTCCTTCAATGATTTATAGTTGAGGGGCCCAATGATGTCCAGCGCTAGTTTGGAACAAGGTTTATCTGGTACAATTACTGGTGACAGGGGTTGTTTCCTGGTTTGTTGAGTTTTATCTGAACGGCTACATTCTAGACAATCCTTTACAGTTCTCTCCGTCATGGTATCCATCCCTGGCCACCAGTGGTCTAACCTTATTTTTTTTTTAGTAAGGCTGGGCCCCAGATGACCAATATGGGCGAGATCCACAATTTTCTGTCGGAGTGCCACAGGTGGGACAATTTTCTCTCCTCTACAAATAGTTCCCTCTTGTATATATAGTTCTAGTCTTACATCCCAGAACCCGCTCAGGCCATTGGGAACTTTACTTTTCTCATTAGGCCACCCTTCAACAAATCAGGTCTTTGAGCATTTTCATTTCATCATCAGTGCGTACACATTCTTCCCATTCTTTCTTTTTAAGGCAGGAAATATTCAAGATTACATCATCAGTTTCATCATTAGATGGATTGTCATCAACATTAAACGGTGAACGAGATAAAAAGTCAGCCACAACATTTTTTGAACCAGGCATGTACTTGATGTCATAATTGTAGCCTTCCATCCCCAAGATCCACCTTGCTATCCTGGGTTCGGTCTTCTCAGATCCCTTAGTAGTGAAAGCGTACATGAGTGGTTTGTGGTCGGTTTTCACAGTGAAGGGAATACCTTATAAGAAGAAGCGGAATTGTTTGATGGCCCAAGCACATGCAAGTGCTTCTTTCTCTTCTACGGAGTAGTTAGCTTCTGCCCCTTTAAGGGCGTGAGAAGAAAACGCCACAACTTGCTCATTTCCGTTGACCATTTGGGTAAGACTCGCCCCCAGCCCTTTATTACTTGCATCTGTGTATAAGATCGTGGGTTTGGTGGGGTCAAATCTGCCCAACGATGGGGCGGTGGCAATACTCTCCTTCACTGTGAAGAGCGCCGCTTCACAGTCACACTCAATCCAAACGGTCTTCTAGCTTTAAGTAAGGCCCTTAATGGTTCAACTATGCAAGCATAATTCTTAACAAATTAAGCATAATATTCAGCTAACCCCAGGAAGGACTTAAGGTCCTCCACACACCCTGGAGCAGCTGTTCCTTGAATGGCTTCCACAAGGTCAATTTTAGGTTCAATTCCCTCTTGGGAGAGGGTATGGCCTAAGTATTCAATAGACCCAACTGCAATGAGACATTTCTCTTTCTTTAGGGTTAAACCTGCAGCTCCCAACTTTGTCAGCACCTCCCTTAACATGGTGTTGTGTTTGTCTATGTCTTTTCAGTAAATGAGGATGTCGTCCTGGAAACACATGGTGCACTGAATGTCTTTAAGCACGTGTTGCTTGATCCTTTGGAAGGCAGCGGCTGCCGAGGCCAACCCAAAGGGCATACGCTTATATTGAAAGGCCCCCAGCAGGGTTATGAAGGAGGTTAGTTGACGTGAGTGGGGGTGTAGCTCTACCTGGTGGTAGGCGGATGAGAGGTCCAGCACGCTGAAACAGCTTACATCCTTAATTAGAGTGAGGACCTCGTGGATGCGTGGTAAAGAATGTCTATCCACCCATATGCTACTATTAAGGTCCCTCAGGTCCACACACACCCTGATCTCTTTGCTGGGGCCAACCATTGTGACCTCTCTATGGGCTCAATGACCCCTTGAGACAGGAGTTAGTCTAATTCTGCTTTGAGGGGTATTTGCATCATGTGTGGTATGGGCCTAACCTTATGGGCTACAGGTCTAGCTTTCACATTAAGTTTGATGGAATGTTGATAGTTCCTGAGTAGTCCCAGTTTGTTTGTGAAAACCTTAGGGAATTCATTGCAAACCTCAGTTCCCCCCATAGATTGGTCAACTAGAAGGACTTGGTCAGGGCTATTGGGATCTAATTTGATGCCCAGCTCCCTCTGATGTTTCCACCCCAATAGGTTGGACCCCTTCTCTGCGATGTAAACTTTGCCCACTGTATTCCTCCCCTTGAACCCAATGTTCATGGTTGTCATGCCTATTAGGGGTATAGGATCCCCATTGTAACCTCCTGGATGTATGTCAGGGGTTGTATACTCTGTTGCCATGTGGAAAATATCTTAGTAAATGCCCCAGCTTCCACTAGAGTAGAGGGTGAGCAAGAATCTGCGAAGACTGTCACCTCTCTTTTATCCAGTGTAATGGTAGAAGACGGAAAATCATTGGGCTCTCCCTTGTCTTTAAGTTGAAAAACTAGTTTGTTATCTCGCCGAGGTTCTTGCTCTATAGCCATAACAGATTTGGGTTGGTGATCCTTGCACAACCTGGCCAAATAACCTCTTTTTCATCATTTATGGCAGACAATAGCTCAGGCTTGACACCCTGTGAAGTTAGCTAGATGATTAGGGCTACCGCACCTGTAAAATTTTCGTTTGGTGCCTGTAGGTGAAGCACTGGGACTTTTGTTCCTGTTATTATGTATTTCCTATTTGCTTATGGCATGCACATCAGTGTTTCTATCCCCATCCCCTTTCATTGCTAGCATACAATCAGCAGTGTGTTCAACCCCTACCGCTATGTCTATGGCTTGTTTGAGGTCAGGGCTAGCAACTAAGAGTCTTTCCTGTATTTTAGCGTTGTTGGTGCACCTTACCAAGTGGTCCCTAATGAGTGAGTCTTGTAGATTCTCAAACTCACATGCATTAGCCAAACCTTTCAGGGCTGCGATATACCTCTTCACTTTCTCATTCTTCCCTTGGACCCTTGAAAAGAACTTGTGCCTCTCCAAAACAACATTTATAGTTTTACCAAAATATTTTTCTAGTCTGTTAATAGCAGCCTGGTACACATTTTCATCATCATCACTGTCCTCCTCTGCTTCTGTCGATATGTTATCATATGTTTTACGTCCTTCAATCCCCAGGTTATGTAGTAAAGTCTACAGTTTTCGTAGTGCAGAACATTTTTCACCTCCTATTGCTATAATGATAGAACTCTAATAGTCCAAACCACTGTTTCATGGTAGCTGAGGTTCTCCAACTTCATTGAGGAATGGAAGCGGTTGTGACATATTGATACTAGCCATTGTAACTAGGTGGGTTATATGGAGTAGGGCTCAAAAACAGATTGGAAGGTTATCACAGAATTTTTATGTTTCCAAGATCCCACCCTCGTCGCCAGTGTTGCAAAGATGAGTCATACACATAGATAGCAAGAGTCTTCTTTATTTCGTCTTAACACCATCACAGTTTCCAGTCAGCTGGAGTCAGCTGTGGAATGTTCGCATATGCCAGGTAGGACTGTACCAAGGGAAGGGGGGGGTGTACCAAGTACTGAATACAACACAATGCTTTTGCCTTCCCCTGACAAAGATTGTGGTCGCTGCTTGACCATGGCTCATATCCCAGTCAACCAATCCAGCCAATTTCCAACAAGCACCCATGGGCGAATATAAATTGCCCAATTACGTACTAGTAATCTTTATGACAAATTCTAGTCTTCCTCAATACATTCCTAGAAACCTGTTGTCCCTGCCCTGTTGGTTCTAACTACAGGGAAGTCAAGAACCTTTTCATTGATAGGCGTAGTTTGTCTTTATGTGGTATGTGTAGTCTGTCTTTTTGAGTCATAGGGATGAGGTGGAGCCTATTTTGGGGACTAGGTACAAGTATTTGTTTTAAAATTTATTTTATGGCTAAGGTAGACAAATCCTTTCTGTGTAACCAGACAAGCCTATTGATGTATGGGATGGGGAGAGAAAGAAGGCTGAGGAGGTAATGGAGTCTCTGCTCATATGCCAACCAGAGGACCAATTCCTCAAGGAGGTTCAGATGTAATTCATGATATCTGCTCACCGATAAACAAGCCTAGAGCCTACTGAGTAAATGAGTGGGTGTGATTTGGGATTCATGCTCGAACCGCTGACTGTCCATGAAGGAAGACTCTTTCAGCACAACAATATTATGCAGACTCTCAGAACATATTTTGAGGTCAAGAATGTAACCATTAGTATTTTTTTTAAGTACATTTTTTACACATTCAAAGTACTTATCACATTAATTTATTTAGCCTGCTTTCTCTCTACGTGCTCATAGTAGATCAACAGTGTATGGCCTAAGACGTGTGGCTTTGCTGCAGTTTAACTAGAAATGATGGCTGGCTCCAACAAAATATGATGAGGGAACTCTAGGATCATGTATTGCAGATTAAAGAAACAATCTGGACCATGCACTTTCCCCAGTACACACACTCATTTTAAGACAATGGGGTCCTAAGGAAGTATTTGTTTTCTAAAATGCTATTACACATAATTTTCATTAGCTTACCCATGTAGTTATCTTTGTGCAAACTGGAAACCCCATGGGCGAGTTTAGGCTTTTCCCCTTCTTCAGGGGCATTCTGTAAACTATTACCTGAAAGGGTGTAGTGAGTTCTAGCCCTTTCATTCAGGAAGGACCGTTCACATACTGAGCCTTGCAACTGACTTTGACTATAGATGCTTTTGATAGATTTTATAGATGAAAAATTGTAATCCTAGTTGGTGACTTCAAACACATCTGCCCCTTTTTAATACACATATTTTGGTAACTTGTTTAAAAAAATTCTTGGCACCACATAGGTAAAGTGAAAGATATTTTGATAGGTAGAGGTCCTTAAATAGCTAGCAGGCATAATACAGGACTGATTCAGCCACAGCCCAACCTGCCTTCTAACAGTCTGTTCCAGTGGGTAGGTTGGGTAGGTTGTTCCCTTCTGAGGGAGCCCACTGTTCTCCCTAAGTGCCCCTCAGAGCTGGACAAACTTCCTTGTTTGCGTTTTTTCCCCAGTGCTTCTTATAAGTCCATTATCTACCCTCTTTTCTTAGCCCTAATTACTATATTTGTGGGGTGAGCAGCAGTGACCTGGACTTCTTACTTGTATCTGGAAACAGATGTGAAACCAGCAGGGAAGGGATTAAAGCTGGTGTTGTTATGTCTCTCCTCCATTGCACAAATCGCGGGTAACCTACAAGACTTCAGATTAAAGCAAACGGCAGGACTTAAGCTCCTGCAACAAGGTACTGGGGGGACAAGGACACTACTATGGCAAACTATCTCTTTAAATGTAAGTAAAGTGCTTTTGAAATGGCAACAATGTTGGTCACTTTTGTTGTTTCTTAGTGGTGTGAATCCATTCTTTGCATGTTGTGCTACATAAACGCTTAATTAAACTAAAGAAAGGGCCAATTACATTCTGGCATGTGGAAAAATAATACATGTTCTTCATTAATTCCACTCAAGGCACGAAATTTGCATATGTAGATATGTGCTAGTGAAGGGCATTCTGGAGGGATCAACATGGAATGTTTGGGACACACAGGGGCAGCTTCTTCATTGGAACAGAGGACCGTTGTCCCACTTAAATGCCAACCAAAGCGCCAGAGATGAAAAATAAAATCGTAATTTATTATAATTTTATTTTTCATCATCCCGTCCTGAACTGAGTGTCAGGATGGGGCGGCCCTGTTGGATGGTAGCAGAAAGGAGTGGTGGGCAGAGGGCTGCCTTTGCACTGCTTAAAGTGAGTATGTCTCTTTGCCCAGCCATTTTGTGGTGGCCAGCCAGACATGCACACTTTCAACCTCTCAACTGCAGCTTGTTTGAGAGCAAGTGCAGGTCTCTCACTGTGCTAGGGGGCACCGAGAGAGGCCGCTCCCTCCATTAGGGCACTGCTCTCATACTGGTTAACAGCATATGAGCAGCACCAGGATTGGTCAAGGGAGTATGCTGGGTCCCGCACTGCAGTCTCAGGAGAAGAGGTCCGGAGCGAGGAGGACGTTGTGACGTCTGGGATTCTGTAGGTGTTTTAATTTTAATTATTATTTAAATTTTATTTGCATGTGTGCACACCCACCCGTTCGCATGCCCCCACTCCACAGATGCCAGTCGGCACTGGGAACACAGCTGTGGATCCTAATAGGACCATTCCAGGCTTCTAGCCTCCTGACGCTTCTAGACTGAGGATCACTGAGCTGACTGATAGGAACCCCTGTTGTTTACAGTATTGTATTGTATTGTATGTTGGATTTATATAGCGCTTATAACCCAGGGGTCTCTAAGCGCTTGCCTTGGGAACCCGTCCTGGCTTTTCCCTGTGAGATAGCCCCTACAGGGCATCCCCAAGGTGAAAGCCAGGCATCCCGCCGCCGGGGGCCGTTGTGGAGATTAAGCAAGCTTAATGCCCAGAGTTGCAGAGTGTGAACCCATGATTAGGTCAGGCAACGAAGCGAGAATTATCGAGTCCGTGGACATTTGAGCTCAAGACCCTGCCGCGTCTGGAATTGAACCCTGGTCACGGGTCTGACCTCTGCTTCAGGGTCTGCCTGCTCTAACCAGTGAGCCACACTTCTCCACAAATGACAAAATCTGTTAGATATGCCAAATGTATATACTTGTTAAATAACCATTGGAAGTTAAGGCTACTTTAGGTGTAGAATACAACACATGAAAAAATAATGAGTCTCAAACATACATCAGACACCAGTTAAGATCATTTTTATTTATTATTCAAATTGATGTAAGGCCTCTCAAGGCTACTTTGATGTGTGTTTCTGATGATTTTTGAAGTAAATGGGTTGGACACACTTCTGGAAGCTGGTAGAGGTAAGTAACTGGATTTATTGAAGGAGCAGATTAACAACATGCACCTCGTCAGCTTATTAGACTCCAACTGTCGAGTCTGGAATCTCGCTTAGCTGAGGTTAGACACTAGAACCAAGTTAACATTCTAACAATCTACTTAAAGGGAAAGAAAGAGAATATGTTCATGACTATTACAATTTGAAAGAAGTATTATTTTACAACTCACCTCATTCCCTTAGTGTAATGAAGAACAGAGTAAAGAACTTAACATATGTAGTCATTCAAATAGACAGGTAGTCTACGAGATCTTGAACTCCTGATATTAAGTGAAAAAGAGTGATCTTGAGAAACATCATTTTGAGAAAGGGTACCATTATTATGATTGACCTGTTCATCAACAGTTTCAAAGGCATCACCACCACTTTCCTCCCTTTGACTTAATGTAGATGGAGATGAATTAAATTCCTCTGGAGTGGAAATCATGTAACCACTATTATCAAGTGAATCATGAACTTGTTGACTTATATTTTCCTCAGAAGAAGTGGATTGTGTACCATTATCTTTTATAAGTGTACACGGAAAACCTTCATTCAAAAAAATATGTTTTTTTAAATGAAATCTATAGTGGAATCAGTAGTGATTTCTTTAACAAAACTGACTATAAGCCACTTTGAAAATACATCTATTGCAAAAATAGCAAATTGATGAGAAGATGGTAATTCATCCATCAGACCTATCACATCTAGACACACGCTGTGCCATGCATGACTAGGGACAGCAATGTGACCTATATTAGAACCTGACCGAACTTTCAGTCTCTTTTCTCCTTCCTTACAACATGTGTATCAATACCTGGCCACCAAAAATCTGCTTTAATTCTCCGTTGGGTAAGTGTTTGCCCTAGACGACCCTCATGTGCAAGTTTAATCAGCTTTGTTCTCAAATCAAAAGGTGGAATACATTTATCACCCCTCAAAATTATATTGTCACCATGAATTGAAAGTTCATCCAAAATTTTAACAAAATGTCGTACTGGAGGTAAAACACTGCATTCACGTCTAGAGCCTAATTTAACTAGATCAACCACTTTAGCCAGCACTATGTCTTTTTTTCATAGCTGCATACTATTCCTCCTTGGTGAAGGTGCATTCACCTAACTTCACAATTTCATGAATATAAGAAACCGCACTTTCTTCCTGAGTTTCAAAAGCATCTTCCACACACTCTACTGGAAGTCTAAAAAGACAGTCAGCGTGTATGTTGCGCCAACCTTGAATGTAGGAAATATCATATTGATATTCTTGTAATCTAGAGGCAAGTCTTGCTAGCCTGGGAGAACCTTTACCCGCTCTGCCAGAAGACAAAACACTAACTAAAGACTTGTGATCTGTTCTAATTTGAAATTTCGTCCCCCACAGATAAGTCCTAAAATGTTGCACTCCCCAGACAGCAGCTAGGGCTTCTTTTTCTATAACTGAGTAGTTTTTTTCCGAAATGGTAAGAGGACAAAAGCTATGGTTTTCTCTCCTTCCGAAGGTTTTTGTAGAAAAACTGCACCTAAACCAATACTACTTGCATCTACCATCAAAATTGAACTGGACTTACTGTCATAAGGAGCCAAGGTGGAAGAGGCACATCATCAAGCACCTGGGTGACTAAAGGAATGGGTGGCCTTATTCAGGAAGAGGGTCTGCATGTGTTCTTATGACATGATTCAGATGAAGTGATACAGGGCCCGATTCACAGAACTAACTTAAGACAAAATCCTAAACTTACTACCATTTTTGGTATTCACAGAAGGCACTTACTCATTTCGGTATTCACAGAAGTTAGGACTCCTAAATGCCTTCTGTGAATACCGAAACTCTTAAAGTTCATATTTTTCGCAGTTTAGGAGTAGTAAAGTTAGGACTCATAATTTTAGGACTCCTAAACTGACAAAAATCCTAACTTTAAGACTTTTGATATTCACATAAGTCATTTAGGAGTCCTAAAGTTAGGACTCCTGACTTCTGTGAATACCGAAATGAGTAAGTGCCTTCTGTGAATACCAAAATGGTAGTAGGTTTAGGATTTTGTCTTAAGTTATTTCTGTGAATCTGGCACCGTCTGCCAGCTGTGTATTTGTAGGAGGAGAGGGTAAAGATTTCTCAATGTGCTGTGTGCTGGATTTGTTTTCATTTCGTTTAACTAATGTACAAACAACAGTTTCTAGCATTATAGTTATGTTTGTTTTGAACAATTTAAATGTCATGCGCCTTAGGGGCATTATATTTATTGCCTTGTGAGTCATTGGTCACCGTAGACCACTGTGGACAGAATTAGTTATTTATTGTATGGTTTATTTTCCTGTATTATTGCATTGCGGGATAGTGGAGTTTATGAAATATTTTTTTTGAATAGCATCTAGAAATATAAAGCACTTTGTAAACAATGTTCTTTATACAATATGAAATTCGCCCTTGTATTTTCAACCCCTGCTATGAACATCTGCTCTTTGTGAGACCGGGATTGTGGATCTGCTATGCCCTATTAGGCGGTCTGCAATTCAGTTGGGATAATAACGCCTGGTTTGGTGATCTAATTGCCATAGGTAAGTAATATGGGAAATAGGTCACCTGATCATTTTGGAAAAAACATGGACACGGTTGAAAAGTCAAATGGTTTTTCCTACCCCAGTTGATGGTTTTGGATTGGTTTAACTTGCACTGAAGAAATAAGTATCCTTACGTTCTCGATGCCCTCTCTGAGTGGTATTTTCTCTGCCAACAGCTACATGTGACCAAACTGCTTGATATCAGTGGTTCAATGAGAGGTTTGCATACCTGTCTTGTTGGTGGGACACCAGACGTCTCTTTGTTAACATGTAGGCTTCTATATCTATGTAGGCCAAGAATTCTTGGTACGGCCACTTGCCATGCCTGCTTCCCCGACTCTGGAAAGAAACTGTTAGTCATCCGCACAGGGCAATCTAAAGATATTTCCATATTATATATCTTGGTCCCATGTGTGAGGAATATGAGTTGCGCACCTATCCTATATTTGAGCCACCAAGATATGGTGCTGTTTGTGGCTGCCAGGGCATGGTGCCGAGGTTGTCTGTGATGCATTCTCAGCAAAAGGGACCATGTTTGTGGCTTCTACATAGAAATGGACCTGCCTCCATATTGAGGCTAAATCCATTATCATCTCCATGAAAAATGCCCTATCACCTTCTTCCTCCTCTATCCGGTAAATCCCCCCCATCCCCCCACCCGCCCTGCAGGAGAGGACAATCTCAGATTGCAGTGGGGTTGTGTGATAGTGCGATGTTTCTACCCTACTAATAGATTCTTGAACGTTGTAGTCGAGAAAACCTCCTGACTCATCTTTTCTTCCAAATACTCTCCCTGTCATAGCATCTATGAACCATAGTACCTTGGTGTTCAGCTTTATCCCGATTGTCCCTTTACGCTGACAGAATTTGTGATTCCTGGGCTTCTAAAAATTATATTTCTGTGCTTCCTAATACTTCCATATTCTTGTTATTCACATTTACTAGTAATTTTGTTTACAAATATTTTTAGCACTCACATGTTGCATTCCAAATAATTCAGTTAAAGGTATCTGCAAAGTTTTTGTTTAATGGGTTAGTATTTAATATGTGTGAAATAAATTTTATAAATGAACATATTATTAAAATGTTTTGATTAAATAGTTCATCTTAGATAGTGTGGCGTAAGATGCAAAAGGTTTGGGCGATAGGAAAGAGGAAGACTTAGGAATCTTTCGTCTTTAGGTCTGGCGTTAGCCACAACTGTTTCTTTGACTGAAAATATATTGTATTTTATTGTATTTCAATGTTTATATAGCGCTTTCCATCCTTATGTGAGGGGTTGAAGCGCTTGCTTACATGGGTAGCATGGAACACCGTGTAGGGTGTGTGGTTTGAAGTGTGTTGTCTATGCTATAATCCTATATGTGAGAAGTATTTGTGACACAGTTCACTGGGTTGACCTCTCTGAGATATTTTGTTTAAAGTTTATGTTCTGGAGCATGAGTAGGTTCGACATTAATAATATACTTAGTTATAGGGACTTTAACCCAACCCTCTTCATCTGTTCGTCTATTATTGTCATTCATATTTTTCTTTCACCCACTGCAACATACAATATGGGGCAATGGATCCGTTTATTAAGCCACTGGCTAACTTCACAGTGAATGACAGCCTTCTGTCCTTTCCTAAGAAGCATATCTGCACACAAATTAGTTCCTTCAGTGCACTGTGGCAAAAACACATACATGTGCTGTTCGCCACAGTTCTTTTTGGAATGATGAGGGCCCAGAAATTTTCCATACAATAAAGTTTTGCAAAAACCATGGCAGAACAACAAGCATTGAGAAAGCCAAAAGGGTAGCAGCCAACAACAGACCTATTAGCTTTGCCAATGCTTGTTTTATATTAGGATGGAATATCTTGACTTGGAGGTCACTCTGCCTCTTTTAAAATCGAAATGCCAGCACTCACAATGAACACCCCTCCCACAGGTGAGAGACAAGAAATCTCTGCTTCACACCACAGTACATCCTAGGACCAGCAGACTGCAGAACTTTTATTTTAATTAAATCTCCTGCACTTGGCAGCTGGATTTATTATCCGGGGTGAAAAGAAAAGATTTTATGATTGTTCAGTCCTGTATCCTGTCATTTAAAATAATGTTGGAACGGATAATGCCTTATTTGAAAACCTGTCTCTCTAAATAATAAGGACTTGTCAGTCTGTAATTTTTCTCCCCCTGACATTACAGTGAGTTGTCACCGAGGCAGTACATCATGTCGTCACGGAGACGGATGGCCCTACACACAGTATTATTATTTTCCGTTCATGCAATCAATTCACTCTGTGCCCCAACATTATACGTGTGCTTGTATTCGCAATGGAATACAGAGAGCATCTTTGAAAGTACATTTTTTATGTCTATTCCAACTTGTCACACCAATCTTGACATCTACTAAGTAGAAAGCAAAATGCAAGAGTTTGAAAAGAGCATTTTGCCCTCGTTGATACACAGTTTTTAAGGTAGGGGCTGAGTGGGATATTGCCCAGGGCCCTATCTTTAAAGGGGCCCACTGGTAAAATGATTGGGGTTGTGGCAATACTTTCTCTTTCACTCGCTTTATCCTGTCTCTTTCTCCATCAACCTACTGCTTCCTCCCTCTGCCTACCCCTACCTGTCCACTATATACCTTCCTATCGGATGTACGATGGAAAAACGCATGTCTTTACAATGTATGCCTTTACTGTTATATTGTATGTATGATGTTAATGCACCTAGCCTGTTTCCCCATGCTGGAAATGTTAGAATGTTCAAACCTTTATGTTTGGTATGCCTATTTCATATGTGTTTGGGTTGGTATTACTGCAATTGTTACCTTCCTTTCCCTCCAATTGTAAAGCGCTCTGATATCCTTCGGGATCATGTTCGCGCTATATAAAACTTTAAAAATAAATAGGGGAAATTCTAAAATGGAGGAGCTGGGCTGGCAGTTGACAGGAGGACAGGGACTTTCAGGGGTTGTCACAAGTACCATAATAAAGAACGTATTTACTCTATGACCCACATGATGTCTTCCTAAAAGTTACCACCCATCATTTGCATGCATTGCCTTTACAAAGTATGTATTTAACACACATATGCCTTTTCCAAGCATACCGTCGCAATGAAATGGTAAGTATATATCAGGTAAGTGAACCACCTATTTTTGATATATATTTTTTTTGGGGGGGGGGGAGACCCCCACATCCCCTATTTTTTTTTTACTTTACCACCCTCTTTTCTTATCAACCCCTAACCCCTAAACTCAACCATCTCTAAATCCTGAACCCCCCGAATCACCCAATACCCTTACCCACCCTTATATCGTGGCCCCTCTCCCCATTCTAGAAATACTTGGACACGGGGGATTGGGTCATTGGGACCAAATACAGCCCAGGGAAGGGGGGCCACACAACCCCCTTCTCTTATAACTAAAAAAAAAGCTACCGGCTAGACGCCGGAGGCCCCGTCCCCTTTTTGCAGTACTCTGCAATCACGCCTCGTGGCGCACTGCTGGGTGGAGGTGAATCCCCCTTGGCTGCCAACAAGATCTCCTGTTACGTCCAGTAAGTCCCACAAGTCCCCTTGGCTGCAGAGGGTCCTTGGGGGCGAACAACCCCTCCTAGTGACAATCGGTGAGTGTCTGTTTACACTGAGTGTATCTAAGGTTATATTAGAGTCTGAAGAGGTTCATCGTATTATCACATGAATGATGTCATCAGTGATGTGATCAGTGGGGGCGTGGCTTGGACGGCAGTGGGAATGGCCGCCTAACCGGGAGCTCCGCACCTCAGGAGAGCGACACCAATCCCTTTCGCGGCGATACCGCGACGCACTGCAGCGACTCTTCACGGGCTGTACTGCTAAACCCATGGAGGACCCTCCGGTATCCTGATCGGGAAGTTCTGACCCTCAGCTGAGAAGAGAACTGGGTTTTTCGATCCGACACGCGCCGACAGCAATGTGCACTAAAATGGCGCCTTGATGTCCGGACGGAGACGCCTGACGGAAGGCTGTGTGCTCACGCCCTACCATCGCGGGCTAGGACCAAGCACCTGTGGGGACATGAGCCGCTCCAAAGACGATCAGATCTCCCCTATTAAGGTGAGGATTACCATCTACCCGCCCGCATCACCTAATTGACCAGAGCGCTTTGCCTGACCTTAAAATGGCGGCTCTTTAGTAACGCGAGCAATTAAGAGCCAAACACCGGCAGGGCAACGCTTGTCTCGAGCTCACCAACGCTTCTGCATAGCTAGCTACAGAGAGAGAGAGAGCACCTCGCTGGCCCTGTTATTCCTGTTATTCCTCACAAGTCAGTAACGTCGTCATCAAGACAACACGAGGAAAGAGCGATGAGGAGTGGCTAGTACTACCACATGGAGGCGGAATGCTGGGGAAATGTACGCTAGAATATCGCTATATCACTATTGGTATTGCTTCCACACGGAGGTGATCCTCTATAAGTGAGTCCCCTTAACTCTAACTCTTTCCTATTTGATACCGCCCTTGGAGCTGTGTGCCTTTAAGCACCTGCCCACCATCTCCTACCCACGCATTGGACACTGCCCACAAGAACAGCGAGGTTTAATAGTGCCAGCCATCCATAGCACAATGGCATTCAGAGAAGACAGGAACACCATAAAAAAAGTGAAACCAGATCCTTTAATTTCCGACTCACCAATCAAAAACAAAGCTGATATGGCAGCCACAATGGAGATGATCTTGAAGAAACTGTCAGACCTTACGGATATCTCCAAATCAACCAAAGCCAACACGGACTCAATGCAACTTGAAATGACCGCAATTAGGGCCGACATGAGCGCTTTAACCTCGGGCCTGGGAGCCGCAGAACAACGGATTAGCGATGTGGAGGATCTATCGCGACAATCAGCGTCCAGGATCCAACGCCTGGAAGACATCACAGACTCCCTCAGACGCCATAATGCGGAGTTAGAGGACCGCAACAGACGGGGGAATGTCAGAATTTTCGGCATACCAGAAAACGCGGAAAATGATGCTGATTCTTGCGTGGCGGTCCTAGAGTCATGGATCCCCATGATTACCAAGACTGAGTTCCCACATGGCCTCGAGCTCGACAGGGCGCATAGGATCCCTACCTTCACGAGCAGGAATGCTAAAGGCCCCAGGCCAATGATCTGCAAGCCGCTCAGATATCAGCATGCTGACCTGATTCTCCAATATGCGAGGAAAAATCACTCCATTACATGGGAAGGTCATAGGATCATCTTCACGCAGGACTTCTCCAAAGACACAGTTGATGTACGCAAGGGCTTCCTGGACCTCCGCCCTAAACTTAGATCCAAGAACATCCCCTTCTCTTTCGCAGGACCAACCAAGTTCAGAGTCATGATAAATGGCCACCCGAGATTCCTCACCGACCCGAAAGCCCTGGCGCATATTCTCGAAGAATGCCCAACGCAAGAAATGGACCAATCGACCGGCTTTTCCAACAAAAGGAAGACCACGTGTCCGACTCAACAAGATGGGGCAAGTTAGTTCCATGTCACTCTTCATCCATCCAATGGACCGGCATCGGTTGCCTCGACGGAATTCTCCTCCATAGAACTTGACTCGACTTGTGTCACGGGTTCCTAAGCTCCTAAGCTCTGCATGCCAGGCTCATCGAATCTACAGTACCGTGAGTTTGTAAGCGTGGCCACCTTTGGCCAGCATAATGACTTCATATAGCATGTGACTGTTTACGATGTGTGGATGCGTATGACTCACGCAAGTTATTGCAATTAATTATTGCATTTAGACCAATGGGTACTCTTGTACATTTTTGCTCATCTCAAAGTAGCGCCTCCACTCTGGATCTTGACATTCCACAAACTTAACACATGTTGGGGGTAGCGCATCACAACGAGTATACCACGGTCGCATCTATTAGATGCTCTCATAATCTCAAAACTGCTCTTTACCTGTTTACTCCATATTAGGTCAATCTTGTTATGGCCTGTTATTCGTATTTTGCTAACATTTTCCTCTAGGCCACTTTCCTGTTGGTTATACTGTTGGTTATACTAACCGTCTACATTCATCTGGGATTGATAATATGCACTCATTATTGTTATTGTTATTCCTGTTTTGCGTAGCATGGTACTGTCGTCGTACTCCCTACGTACGTATTTCGGGGGGGGGGAGGGGGGAGAGGGAGGGATCAGCTAGAGGGAGGGGAAAAGAGAGAGGATGTAGGAGCAGTCACTTGGCAGAGTCTCAGTAGGTTCCTTTTCATTTTGTATTGCATTCTGTTTTTTATGCTAATACTTATGTTTCTCAGAGTTACCACACACAACTCGCCACACCAAATCCACTTTATCCCTTATTGTTTCCACAACCCAGGCTGCAGGTACGCATCACAAAACTTGTATTTATGCATATTGTCAAAAAAGGTTGCACTGAAATGTATCCGATTTTGTCGGAATAAGGCACCTGAACTCGTCAAAACACCGCGTTTGTCACACATCACGCCGCCAGCCTCCCACCGAGCGATGAAACATTTCACCGATGGCTAACTCCAACTCAATTAAAGACGATCTTAAAGTGATTTCACTAAATGTCAAAGGACTTAACCACCCGGTGAAAAGGCGGAAAGTGTTCGACTATCTAGCAAAAACAAAAGGAGACATCATTCTTCTACAGGAAACTAAACTTTCTGAGGAGGACTTGCGATTCCTTAACATACACTGGTCGTCCCACGTCCTGTCCTCTCCTGCGCTAAAAAAGAAAGGTGGTGTAATCACACTGTTGTCTAAGAATGCCAACCTGACACTGCTATCACACACTCACGATACAGATGGTAGGTTACTAGTGACTCACCTACGCAGAGAGGACAATCCCATCCACGTAGTGAATATATATGGCCCTAATTCCGACGATTCCACATTCTGGGACTCAGTCTCTCGGTCCATTCAACATATCTCCCAAGATGAACTACTAATAATGGGGGGCGACTTTAACCTACCCCTAGACCCCTTACTGGACCGACAATCCAAGTGCTCATTCCATCCCTCACGGTCACATGGGGCCCTTCTCCGTCTCTGTGAGCGCTACTGTCTCAAAGATTCTTGGCGACTACAGAACCCCGATGGGAGAGACTACACCTTCTACTCTGCCCCACATAACTCCTATTCACGTATTGATTTCATCCTATTATCCACCTCATTCGCACACCTGATTGAAGAAACTGGTATTGCCCCCAAACTGGTGTCCGATCATGCTTGTATTCACACCAAACTTGCAGGCTCCCGCTCAATTCGCCCGCCTAGAAGGTGGCGTTTTAATGACGAAATCCTTACCAACCCAGAGGACAAACTCAAGATAGCGAACGCCATCGAGGAATACCTACTCCTAAACGATACCGCTGATACCAAACCTAACACTCTATGGGACGCCCTTAAGGCCACAATTCGTGGAGTCATTATAAATATTAGAGCTAAAACCAATAAAAAATTAAACAAAGACCTGGAACAATTGGAACGAGATATCACAAATCTAGAAGCCCGGCACAAGGCCAACCCTCAAGACCTCAATCCCCTCGACCTTCTCACTAAAAAGAAGTATGAGTACAATGCCATAACTAGTAAAAGAGCGGGCGTTTGGATTAACCGCTTCAAAGCCCTAAAACTTTGTGAAGGAAATAAAGCAGGTAAACTGCTGGCTTCGTATCTCAAACATAAGCAAAAGCTGTCAACCATTTCATCAATAAAAGACGCCACAAATACTACCCACACAAATCAAACTAAAATCCTTGATACATTCAAATCCTTCTACGAAGAGCTTTACAAGAATGACAAATCGCTGGACATAGCAGCTTGCACCGAATATCTTGAGTCTCTAGACCTTCCTAAACTTTCAGAATCTGACAAAACACGATTAGGTTCCACCATCAGTAAAACAGAGATCGCAGAGGCCATCAAATCTCTAAAAAATAACAAAGCCCCCGGCCCAGATGGCTTCACTGCTTCTTTTTATAAAGCCTTTGAAAACCAACTTATCCCCACCCTCCACACTGTTCTCAACTCTACGGCGTCCAGTGGATGTATCTCACCCTCTATGAGCGAAGCCAACATAGTCGTGATCCCTAAAGAGGGGAAAGACCCGCTCCACACCAAAAACTACCACCCCATCTCTTTGATAAATCTTGATTGCAAGATATATGCCAAAATCCTAGCGAACCGACTAAACGCTGTTCTTCCCAAATTGATAAGTCCGTCGCAAGTTGGCTTTCTGAAACATAGAATGTCAAATGACAACACCAGACTTCTGTGCCATATATTAGAGAAAGCTAACAACTCCCAATCCCCGATGGTTGCGATCACCCTGGACGCTGAAAAGGCCTTCGATAAGGTTTCATGGTCTTTTCTTCAATACTGTATGCGCTCTTTCAATCTCGGACAATCGTTCATCACAATGGTGATGGCCCTGTACGCCTCCCCCTCGGCTCGGATAGCAATTAATGGCACCCTCTCTGACCCATTTCGCCTCTACCAAGGTACCAGACAGGGCTGCCCACTCTCTCCGGCTCTCTTCCTTTTGGCCCTTGAACCCCTTCTAACTGACATCAAAAAGAATGAAGATATTCAGGGAGTCTCCTTTGGAGATACTCAGATAAAATTGGCAGCGTATGCTGATGATATATTAATTGCAACAGAAAACCCGGCCAAATCAATCGAGGGTCTCATGACCTCAATCAGCAAGTACTCGTACCTATCGGGGTACAAGTTAAACAAAGACAAGTCCGAGGTTAAACCACTAAACATCTTCACCACCAAGGAAGTTCTTGGTACCTCAGGTCTAACTTGGCAAACAGGAGCTATAAAATATCTAGGAATAGAGTTTACCGACAAATTAATGAGCACCATCACGCACAACGAAACGTTGGCATTAACAAAAGTGAAAATAATCCTTGACGGCTGGTCCCCACGATTTATTACTTGGTGGGGAAGGATTGAAGCTATAAAAATGATGATATCACCGCTAATCAACTACCTGAGCACTATGCTGCCCCTCACATTCTCAAAAGATTTCCTCTCCAAACTTGATAAATTAATTTCCTCCTTCCTTTGGCAAGGGAAAAAAGCCAGAATTAGCATAAAAAAACTAAGGCTGGATAAATCCCTAGGTGGCGTCAATCTAGCCGACTTTAAGCTCTATCAAACCGCGTTCTTAGCTAGACAAGGGGCTTTTTGGCTCACCCCACACCCAGACTACACCCCAGTGTGGCTGTTGGTGGAAAAATCCATTCTGCGTGGCCTTCCCCCTTCCACCCTCCTCACTACCAAACCACAATCCACTGTATCCTCAGGTACCATCTTCAGAAACACGAAGGCTGCCCTTCTTCATGTAAGCAAATTTTTACCGCACCAATTTTGTAAATCAAGATGGGAATCACTGTGGAACAACACCAGACTGCTATACAAAGGGAAACCAATGAATAATCCTACTTGGATAGAGAAGGGTATACACTTCCCTCATCAGCTGTTTGATGGTCCGTTGCCACTCACTTTCAACGACCTACAAAACAAGTTTCAACTCCAGAACATAGACTTCTATTACTTCTTACACATCAAAGTAGCCCTCTCCAAAACAGACTTATCCAACATCACCCCCTCCCTTCCTGGCTACCTACATACGATTAATAGACTGGGTCATCAGGTGTCCAGAATATACAAACTGATCCGCCCACAGTCCACAAATCTGACAACATCCACACAGTCCTTCTGGGACTCGTACTCTTCCACACCAACCTCGGAAGCAGAGTGGGCCAGAATATGGGAATCTACCTCACGACACAAAATCAGCCCTACATTATCCCAATCTAAATTCTGGCTTCTCCACAAAGCTTTTTGGACTCCTAGGAGACTCTTCCTGCACAACATCAAGGAAGATGACTCCTGCTGGAACTGCATGGCAGAGGGTGGGGACCTTGAACATCTAATATTCAAATGCCCCTGTGTATCTGACTACTGGGATAGAATCTTCGAATTTATCACCAAAGTGCTGCATGTCTCGCTCCCGAGGGAATTTGCAACCTTAGTCATGGGCTTCACCAAAGCTGTTAACCTCAATGAAAATGATAAAGCCCTACTTGACTTACTTTTGACAGCAGCGGTCAAACTCATACTGAATAACTGGAAGGACACTGGCAAAGCTTCTTTCCCCCACTGGCTCAACTGGGTCTCGAACCTCAGAGGAGCCGATAATATTGCGCTGGCCGCTACACCTTGGCGCCCCCCTTATAGGAACCTATGGTCCTCGTTGGACGCTCATTTCGACCTATTTAAACCACCATGATTACCTGATGTACATATGCACCATGCACATATACACCCTGCCCATAGTTCGGGTTGCCTACCTGCCCAGGCGACTAACCTCATTGACTTATATGGCTATCTTGCTCCACCTATGACTGTAACCTTGTAAATGTACTGATGCAATGCCTGTGTTTTACATTTTATTATTAGTTTAAATTGATTATTGTTTTTCTTATCTTATCTTAACTTAATTTACCCCTCCTTTGTTCCCGTTATACTTGCTTACTTGCTCTTGTTGACACCGGAACCATGCATGATTTATGCTCATGTCTGTAATGCTTGCTCATCTCTCTCAATAAATTTTTTTTTTGTGAAATCAGTGATGTGATCAGTAATGTCAAATGAGATGTCATCAGTGATGTCATCAGTGATGTCACTGACCATGTCATGAATGATGTAATATGTGACATCATCAGCAGTGGATTGCGGATGCGCGATATATAGTTAGTGCACCTAACTATATATGCGAATTTCAATGGTTTTGTGTGAGTAAAATAAGGTTTTGTAAATGCTAATCCCTAACTATATATGGTCTTTAACCTATGGTTTTTTAATTGAATTTTCAAAGTTTTGTAAATGCTAATTCCTAACTATATATGGTCTATAACCTATGTTTTTTTCAGTGAATTTCAATGGTTTTTTAATAGCAAATATCAAAAGCTGTAAAATGTATTATTCTTTTAAATGAAAAATATATTTTATATGTTTTCCACAATTTGAGAAAGCACCGAAACATGTGAATAAATCTGTTTCTGCTTACATGAGAGACTATGGAATGGGTTTAATATACAACAATAACTTGCGTTACAACATTCAAGACATCTACAGAAGAGATGGTGTGCACTTCTCTGATGAAGGGAATAGAATATTCGTGCTTTATTTAAAAGTGTGCATTGGAACCTACTTGTAGGTACCTAAATTAGCCACAAAACCCAATAGCTCTTTTCAGAGTTACCCTACCTCTGATCATTCAAAACGTTTATCTTTTTCTAACTTTTTTTTTTCACCAAAGTACGCTCCCCGGGTCGCTTACCGGTGCACGTACCGTGCGCTCCCCCCGCAAAATCTTTATCATTTTATTTTTTATTTTTGCATATATCAGCGTCCTAAGCCCCCCTCAGAAAACCTAGAGGTTCACAAAGTGTGTACCGTGCCCCCTTCTACCCATTCCGAACATTGTTTGTCCTCCATCTTGTGTCTCAATTCTACCAATATACAAAATGGAGGACTCCCGTAACGCTGCCGGTTCGCGTACCGGGGAGCGCACCGGTAAGCGCTCGATAAAAAAAGGTGGGAAAGTAATTTACAGAAAAACCACTACAGACACTTTCATCAAATATAGAATAGGCCCTACTACACAGCAGTCCCTGCCATTTACCGAAATGTGATGGAATTCCATTGAGAAAATTATGCTGTAAGCCTGACTAAATATCCTGAGGTAAATTACCTAACAAAAACACTTATGAAGTGTTAGAATTGACAACCAATCAAAATGCTACTTTCAATATCTTCTATTATTTCATGACATTTGATTTGTTATGTACCTGAATATATATAAAGAAAGAGAGAGAAACACAGCAATTTTGACTACTACTTCCTGAAGTACATATCAAGTGCATTTCAACTGAGAACTTAAACTTCTTTTTGAAAGGTAAGATGTTATTTTAAAACTGAAGTATGTTCTGCACTTTAAGTTAATTAGGAAAACATTTTCTGATAGTTATATACTATCCCTCTGTAAAAGGTATAGAATAAGATAGACTTCTCTGTTTTAGTTATGGATGGAGTTAGGCTTGTCTTGTATAATTAAGTATTTACTTAGGCTTTATCACAAACATTTTTTTATATTTCTACTTCCAGTCTGATACCATACACTGCCCAAAGATAAAATCACTGTTTAAAAAACCAAACTACCTGTCTGTACTTAAACCCAACAGTGCCCTATCTCTACTGATATATTTTTTTAAAATTCAATTTACAGCACAAAAATGGAAGAAGAGCAAAAAAATACCATCACAATTGTTCTGGAAAGCAACAAAGATACAGAAATTGAACCCAATGACTCTGAATTCTTTGATGAATCACAGGACTTTGAACTTCTGCAATGTGTACAATCAGTAGATTACCTGTTTGAAAATGAGAACATTTCTGACAATCAATTATTAGAAGTTCTTTTAAATTTTGAAAACGAATCAGAGAAATACATTTATATTTAATAATTCAAAAATTGTTTGAAACATTATTCATTTTTATATGTATTTTTTAAACTAGTACCAAATTGTTTATAATGTTAAATCAGACTTTAAACATACTGTGCAACTTTTTTGTGTTACATAGTAACTTTGCTCATAGTTACTTCCTTTCTCCCACTATATTATCTCCAATGTGTATTTAACATCTGTTTATCATCTCCTGCCTCCATGGTGTTTCTGCTTTCCTGACAGACTACGCTATGAATTCCATATACCACAATAACTTCTGAAACAACATGCAAGATATCTACAAAGGAAACGGTGTATTTTTAGACTCTGCATTGGTACCTACATGTTGGTACTTAAATAAAAAATAAAAAAATACAACAAAAAGAACAATCAATATACATACATTATTTGAACATTCTTTCATCCTATTTTCCCTATATTACGCTTCCCGGTCCGCTTCCCGGTGCGCGTACCGAGCGCTCCCCCGCGAAAAGAACGATAATAAAAATGATTTTTTTTTCCCCGCGGGGCCCTTTTAAAGCCCCCTCATCAAACCTAGGGGGTCAGGGAGGATGTACTCTGCCCCCTTATGCTAATTTCCCCCTTTGTTTTGCCACATCTTGTGTCTCGATCCTACCGAGACACAAGATGGCGGCCGCTCCGGACTGTTTAGAATGTTCACAGTCACCGGGTAGCCAATCCGCTTCTCCTAGCGAAGTTCCGTTACGCGTCAGGTACCCGAACCGGGGCGCTAACCGGGACGCTGTCACAGATATATCTGTTTTTTAAAACATTAATTTCTCAAAATCCACTGGAGCACATATATTGAGACATAGCAAAGGCACGTCGGGCAAACCATATCTACAATTTTGCCAAGTATCATGTAAATCCATTCAGCCGTTCGGGCTAAAAGTGATTCCAACCGCCCTATGGAAAAATGAATGGGAAAAACGCGTTTTGGGACCCCCCTTTTTTCCCGGCCCCCCCTTGACGAAACCCCCCAAATTTTCAGGGGCTTCTCAGAAACAACATGTGCCATTTTCCTGAAAATTTCTGCCAATTCCGTCCACAAACGCCAAAGTTATTCGACATAGAATTTTCAGAAATCCCATAGGAAAAAAATCCTAACTATATATACCTACTGGCGACCGCAAGTAGGTAATATATATATTCGTACCGGGTGGTTCCCTTTCTCCCCAGTTAGGCACTGCTTCAAAGGTGCGTAGCTCTCGCGGTTGAACCAAACCACCAATAAATCCAACAATTAGTCTACGCAGGAAACCAGGAAAGAGCCGCAAACTCCAGTCTCATTTGTTTCTGAAAATTTGATTTATTAATCAATCCATTACGTAGTCTCTGCACAGATTTAGACCAACGTGTTTCAGTAGCTCTGTACTACCTTGATCACGGTTAGTTAATTTCGCAGGAAAACATAATTTAAAACCCTTTTACCAACAGGAAGCCATCATTACCTAGCTTACTGTGTGTCAAGGGAGGGGAAGGAGGCTACCCCAGGAATTCTGGGTCTTGTAGTCTCAATTATTCCTTTCGTGACACAAAATTACGTTTTATATGCGCCTCGTTCTCCAGCAACATCAGTGGGAACAGAATCAAGCGGCGCAAAAACAACCACGAGGAAGAGGGAGGGGAAAACCCTGGCAACAATCCCAAAAAAACAGAAATCAACAACAAGAAGAGGGTGGAGAAGCAAGCGCTTCAGGTGAAAGGATTGGTACCAAGACCCGGAGTATGAGGCAGAGGAAGGACCTATGAGGGATGAATTACAAGTAGTGAATTTATCAAAGAGACAAATAACACCATCGGAAATTTCATTATTAAAAAGAGGTATCAATTACTGTCCCATTCAAAGAATGGATTTGGCGCAAACCAGAATTGACTTTACCTCTACATCCGAAAAATTAAATTGGCTAAATATTTCATGGATAATAAAAGCAAACAAAAAATTAAAGAGCTCCCAGAACCTACGTCAATGCTTCTAGCAAAGGAAGCGGAAAGTTATCTGACATTACTTAACCTGAACTCTGAGGGAGGCACAGAGATTTCCCTGGATTCAGCGATACCTCAATTAGGAGCAGGCACAAGCAAAAATAAATCAAAATCCAAATTCTATCCCCAGTTACCCCCGGGAAATAAAATTTATATTTTCCAAGAAGCAGTGACGCATGATCTGTACAAAATGAAAAAATCAAAGCATAAGAATAATTTGAGCATTAACGAACAAGAAGCCCTACAAACCCTGATTAATGATCAAAGTGTTGAAATCAAAATAGCGGACATAGGGGGCAATGTGGTGTTACGGGATCGTGAGGCATACACCACAGAAGCAATGAACCAATTAACCAATACTGACTTTTATGTGAAACTACAAGCAAACCCAACTGATCAAATAAAGAGAGAAATTGACAACAAATTAGCAATATGGGAAAACAAAAAATTAATTGATTATGAAGAAAAGAAATATCTGACTGTGGATTTTCCAAAATTAGCAACAATGTATTTCCTTCCTAAAATACATAAGGACCCCATGAAACCACCAGGGAGGCCGATTGTATCGGCAAAGGGTTCACTTTTAGAACCAATGGCCAATTTCATTGACTATTTTTTGTTTCCGTATGTGGAACAACTAAAATCCTATATAAAGGATACAACAGATTTCCTTGGAATCCTACAAAAACTGACTTGGCATAAAAAGTATTTCCTGATAACGATGGACGTAATTGCCCTCTATACAAATATTGACAACACCATGGGCCTCAAGGCCTGCCAATACTTCTTAGAGGAAAGAAATATCCATTATAAAGAACACAATGACATGCTATTGAGTATGATTTCCTCATGCTTAACCAACAACATATTCCTTTTCGGAGATCAATTGTATTGTCAACAAAATGGAGCTGCAATGGGCTTTTCCTTCAGCCCAAGCTATGCGTGTGTAGTATTGGGCTGGTGGGAAAAAGAGGTAGCCTGGAACATCAGCAATAAACGCTTCACCAAACATATAGTTACCTGGCAAAGGTTTATAGATGATCTTTACATCATTTGGGAGGGAAGCAAAAGTGAGTTTCAGTAATATTTTGAAATTTTGAACACAAGTACTCCAGGTCTAAAATTCACCTATGAGCAAAGCAATAACAGGGTGGTATTCTTGGATACTGAAGTGTATATCAAAAATAACTGCATAGGGGGGAGGAGCCAAGCTTGCGACCGTGATGGCCGCACTGTAGCTCGGCTCCGCCCACTTTCCTGCCTGAAGGCATATCCTGACATTCATCCTGCCCCGAGGAGACACACTCGGCAAGAAATGGGAAGGTGAAACACTGCTCGCACTTACCGTATGTCCCGGGGGCTCCTGTGTGCAGCGGATCTGGAGTTGTGCCCTCGCTTGCTCCGGGGCCTCCGCGGCATGCAGGCCGGGGACTCGCCTGTGACGGTCGGCCGGAGTGGGGTGTCTGTGCCGGCCCCTGGCGGAGGAGAGGGGTCGGCTGAAGAGGCCGTTATGCGGTTGTGCCGGTGGCGACTGACCGGGCCGGTCTGGCGGCCTGGGGGCCCGGTGGCAGGGCGCGGCTCGCCTCGGATGGGGGTAGACCGTGCAGGGGGCTTGTCCCCCTCTGATGCCTTGCCCGGCCATCTTGAAGCCCTTCGCCCGGATTTGGCGGGTGGCGTCCGTGGGACAGTGGCGCCGGTGGCCCCCGTTTTTGGTGGCCCTTCTTTCTGCACCAAGATTGCCATTACTGGGGCTCGAGGGGACTCCAGCGGTGGGCCTTGCTTGAGAGCCCACTCCAGAAGTTGAGGCGCGGAGAGTCACGGCTGCACCTGCAAGATGGCAGCCAGCGCCCTGAGTCCTGGATCTGCTCGGGGCGGCGAACCTGGATTGCTGAAATACACGATGGCCGAGACCTGTGGGCGTGAGCCCACGATTGGTGATGTCCTTGCCGCCCTATGTTCTTTACGTGCGGCCATGGCCTTCGACGCTGTTGTGCAAGATAGCGGTTCTGCCGTCATGTCTGTTGGACCGTCCCACATGAACGCGGCTTGACTCGGAGTGTGTGCTGCTTTGCCCCCCTCGACTGCTGCGAAGAGTGCTGCCACCATGCATTTACAAGACTGTATGTCTGAGGCCCCGAATCTCCAGGAAGCTTTGATTGTGGCAGACATGGGCGGGGGACCCACGTCGGGCCCGTCCATGCCAGTCTGACTGGGGAGCTCGGCGGATGTCGGTTCGAACTGCTTTGGTGAGGTCCCGCTACTGCCTTGCGGGGGAGACCTCGCTTTTTTGGGCGGTCGGACCGCACCCAGACTGTTTGCTGCTCCTGATGTTGCTATTTGAAAGTCTGGTCTGCCGCAGCCATTGCTTACTTTGCCGTTTGAGACTGGGGTCCTCTGGTTTACACCCATGGCCTGACTTGTTTCGATCCTGTGTACACTCCATGCCGAACTATTTGCTGCCTACTACTCTATTACGCATTAAAGCTATGATCAGGAGAGGACAGGGGTGATCCAGACTTGCCTCGGCGGACTATTGGTTAACAGATGGAGATGAGGACTGCCGGCACATGCGGCAATATGGCCGATTCCTTTTCCTGTTCCTGATATTTGAGGTTGTGTCGATCTCGCTTCAATGTGGGTTTCAGTTGTGTGAAGGGGGGTAGGAGCCGAATGACTTGATTGCACTGGATCCCTTTCCCCCCCCCTTTTTCTCTTGTCTGTTGTGCTTTCTTTTCTCACTTTCTGATCTCTCTATACTTCGGGTTCCAATTAGGGCGACAGGCACGCTGCTGGGGGGGTAGGCCGTAGCCTTCTGCAGGGGTGCAGGGTGGGGTGGGAGGGATGGGGTCTCTTTATTGTTCATTTTTCTTTCAGGTCTATGGCTCTTTTGTATCCCTTTATCGGGACGCTGTGTCTGTGCGTGTTTTCCGTGGAGTGTTAGCTGGTAGGGAAATGGATGACTTCCCTGCTTCCACGATATTGATTGCACATATATTATGTCTTACACGCCTTGACCCCGATAGCGGGTCTTTCAGTCCTGCGTGCTTTCCTCGCCGTGGGGCGCGTGGAGTGGCGCTGCGTTCTTTCTTTCCCTCTTTCTAATATTCTTTTCTCTACCCCCCCTTTTTTTCTCTTTATTTGGGTTAGTATAGTGGATGACTATCTTTACGTTGATGTTCTGATTCCTCTGATATGTATCAGCACGCATTTAGGTGGTGACGGGTGTGTGAAGGGCCGCGGGGCGTATATAAGTTGCTTCCTGTCAATCGCTGCTGTTATTCCCTTTTCTCGAATGCCCCTCTGTTTTGATGCTTTACAAGCTGCCCGCCACGGAAATTCAGATGTCAAAAGTTGCAACTGATCCTGCTTTACTTCCTATTGTATTATAAAATTAACCTTCTTCAATCCTGCTTCCAGCGGTTATATTCAGCCCTTTAATGTTTGATCGCTTGCCTGTAAAACACTGGGCGATTGCCGGGGAACTTCAATATTGACTCATGTGCGTTCATACTGTGTCGTGGCCGGCCTGATTGGTTGTAGGCCCGTATATGTATGCTTCCATTTGCACAATAAAGGTTTTAAAAAAAAAAAAAAAAAACTGCATAGAAACAACCTTACACCGAAAGGCGAAAGCGACCAATGTAACTCTGGAAGCCACAAGCTTCCATCAACCATCGTCAATCACAAGCATTCCCTATGGGGAATTTCTCCATCTGCGAAAAATTTGCAGTGAAGACAATGAATGGAAGAGGAACAGTGCGGGAACCATAAAACGCTTTGAACTGAGGAAAAATGGCAAAAACATGATACAAAAATGTTGGAAGAGAGCAAATGAGAAATCCAGGATGGATTGTCTTAAACCTAAAGACAAGGAATTTGCTTCAAAAGAGGAACCAATAAGAATGATCATGGACTACAGTCAAGAGTCCAGACAAATACTGTAAATCATGAGGAAAAACTGGAAGATCTTGCAGCTAGATCCAACGATTGGAGAGAAAATGGGGAGACATCCAGTAATTACGTACAGGAGAGCTAGAAACCTAAAAGATCCATTGATTCATAGTCATTTCAGAAATAAAAACTCAAAAACAACCTGGTTGAAAACAAAGGGATTCATAAAATGCCATAATTGTAAATTTTTTGAAATAACAAACCCAACAAAAGAAACAACGATGGCTAACAATAAAATCTGGAAAATAAAAGAACTAATCACATGCAAGAGTCAATACACCATCAATATCATAGAGTGCCTGCAAGTTGAAATATGTAGGGAGCACTATATGTGAGCTAAAAAAACGAATTCTTGAGCATGTTCGTGCTACGGTGAATAAAGACAGAAACAACGCGGTAGCCAAACATATGGAAACTCACCACAATGGTAACTGGAAACTCCAAAAATTCTTCGGAATAGAAACAAAACCTATATCCGAGAGAGGTGGCCACCGAGAAAAAACCTTACACCAGAAAGAGTCACGTCACGTCATATATTGAATTTCCGCACCATGAAAGCCTTGGGACTGAATCAGTCGGAAGAACTGTATACACATTTGTAAGAACTGGAAACTTCAAAATTCTCCATTAAAGAAGGGACAATTATGCAACATCAAAGCACAAAACTGTTAAACATCTCCTAGTATATAAATCATAACACCACCATTATTGCCCACTGGAGGGCTAAAAATGCAAAGGATATAGGAACTTTGAAAGCGCATTAAATAATATTAACAAATCCATTGGAAAAGGACATATTGAATGAAAACTTTATTGATGCATGGTGATAGAATTAGTAGAACCATGAGCAGGCATCTTTGTAAAGAACTGTAAATTGATCACAGTGGTGTTTTTTGTAAATTGTAAAAAAGAAGCATTTGTATGTGATGAAAACATATTGAATGTTGCATATAAAACGTAATTTGGTGTCACAAAAGGAATAATTGGGACTACAAGACCCAGAATTCCTTGGGTAGCCTCCTTCCCCTCTCGTGACACACAGTAAGCTGGGTAATGATGTCTTTCTGTTGGTAAAAGGTTTTTAAATGATGTTTTCCCGTGAAATCAACTAACCGTGATCAAGGTAGTACAGAGCTACTGAAACGCGTTGGTCTAAATCTGTGCGGAGACTACGTAATGGATTGATTAATAAATCAAATTTTCAGAAACAAATGAGGCTGGAGTTTGCGGGTCTTTTCTGGTTTCCTGTGGAGACTAATTGTTGGATATATATATACATATATCGACATTTTTGATGATTCCCCGGATGGGGGATCAACTGTGACGGTGCAGGAACAGAACACTGCACCTTCAGGGAACAATAGCGCGAGAGACCTATTCAGGCGCATGGAGAAACTGATGTGTGCCGAACAGTCCAAGTGGTGGGAGGAAAAGTCATTAACTCGCTACTTGGAGGTGGGCAGGGTTCCCAGAGGGTTGCGGATCACTCTAGCGCCTAGTTATGAGAACCCTGACCCTGCCATGCTTGGAGAATGAGCGATGCCAATCTCGAATCATCGGCTAAGCTGCTAAGAATACTGGTGAAATATGCAGCGAGTGACAGATTGAAATTACAAGTACAAATCGATGCATTACAGGTGGAAATATCTGCAATTGAAGAGACCGAAAATACCAAAAAAATGAGAGAAGATATGCTAACCAGACTGCGAAAGGACGAGGATGCGATAAAAAAGTGCGAAGCTTTCAAATTTAATAGAGACAAACTCGATTATCAAAATGGTAACGTTTTCACATTTGCCCGAAGGTACGGCGCTGCCAAGAAGAAAAGCAACATTGCCACTCAGCGCAAAAAACAGGGTACTGCAAGTGATAGCACACCCTCGCTCACCTCCACTTCAGAACAAAGTGTTGTCAGTGGAAGCGAAAACGAGGAGGAAGCTGAATGTACTCTGCCAGGATTGGAGAGACAAACTAAGACCCCGGAAGAAACAGCAGCAGCAAAAAGGCGCGCTAACGCCAAGCGGGGGGCCAGGAGACAGCGCAACAGGCAGCGCAAACGGAAGCAAGCCTCTGAAGAAAAAAACTACGAAGGGCAGATGGAACCGCAAATAAATTTAGATAATGTTGCCAATACTGTGATCAATTTGTCTGACATTGCATTAAATAAAGCGGAGTGTCAGATACTATCCCTTGGCCTTTCTTTCAGTCCCGAAAGCAATTTTAATTATTCAGAAACCCGAATGGATGTGTTCCGATTTATTCGGAAATTAAAATTGCAAAAATTTCATAAAACGAAGGGCAATAAGGAAAGCGATAAAACTCCTCATTATGCTACTAGTCCACCTTTAATTTCAGCTGGTGATGTGAACTTATTCTTTGACTTACAGCAACTTCAGGAAGAACAAACTGAACCCACTGATGCCTTGGGGTTGGAAGGTATGGATTTTGGTTGTACCATTAAAACTCCATTCAAACCTAAATCGATTTTTTTGCCAATTATGATGCATGACAACTTAGATCGTTTTCATGAACTTGTAGCCTCGGATTTAAAGGATCTGTACAGAGTCACTAATCAATGTAACACCAAAATGAATTGCAAGCAAAGGTGCTACATAGAACTGATGAAAAAATTACAGGCCAATGAGGAACTCGTTATAAAACATTCTGACAAGGGGGGCAACATTGTCCTTTGGCCTAGACTAATGTACATGGACGAGGCTTACAACCAACTCAACGATGTTTCATGTTACAAGCGTAGTAATCTTCAAATCATGAAGTCATCTTGGTTGGACTATTATGGCAAATTATTAGCATGGAAAAGTAGTGGTCTAATCAGCAATGATGAATACCTTTTTCTGCATGATGATTACCCTGCTGTACCTTCGATATATTTTCTTCCCAAGGTGCATAGGAATATGAAAAAAAACCCTGGCAGGCCCATAATATCGGGTATAGGTAGTTTAACTGGGAACACCTCCAAGTATGTAGATTTTTTCTTACAAGAATGGGTGCTCAAACTTCCATCATATGTCAGGGACACCTCTGATTTCTTGAGAAAAATCAGTGACAATAATTGGTCTGATGATCTAATCTTAATCACCATGGATGTTACATCCCTCTACACTTCTATTAGTCATAAGGATGGGATCAGGGCGATTGAATACTACCTTAATCGTAGACCTGCATGCTTTTCTCTCCACAATAAGATGTTGGTAGATATGGTTAAAATATGTTTAGAACATAACTATTTTACCTTTGACAACACCATTTTTCAACAAATAAGGGGGGTAGCTATGGGGGCCTGCTTCTCCCCCAGCTACGCCTGCCTTCATATGGGTTGGTGGGAGGAGCAGGTCTTGAAAAGGGAGCATGAAACCATCTTGAAAGCACATGTCCCCCTATGGCTGAGGTACATTGACGACCTCTTCATTTTGTGGAGGGGGTCAGAGGAAAGAGCCAGGGAGTTCATTGAAAAGTTAAATGACAATCTACTGAACTTACAGTTTACTGCTCATATGAGTAAAACTTCGGTAGTCTTTCTAGATGTGGAAGTTTACGTTAAAAATAACAACATATGTACTAGACTCCATCGTAAGCCTACGGCTGGGAACTCTGGGGAATATTATCAAGGACAGGCGATACATTATCGCCGCTTTTATCGGCAGGAAACTGCCGATAAAGCGGCGATAATGGCCTTGATAATATGCTCTATGAATTCCAATCGAAGCCCATGTAAGATGTGAAGACATGTAACATGGGTTTCGATTGGAATTCATAGAGCATATTATCAAGGCCATGATCGACGCTTTATCTGCAGTTTCCTGCCGATAAAAGCGGCGATAATGTATCGCCCATTCTTGATAATATGCCCCCCTGTTCTTCATGCCTCAAGCCATCATCCCCAGCATTTGATCAACAGCATCCCCTATGGGGAGATGCTGCGGATCAAACGCATTTGCAGTGATAATGAGGAATGTAAACTGGCACAGAGTAGTTGTAAAGAGCGGTTCCTTCAAAGGGGATACAAACCTGCGATTATAGAGAAAGCTATCAAGAAAACTGAGTCTCTGAGTCGTGAGAGTGTCTTATCCCCTAAAATCCCTGTCATGGCCAGTGATGCCAACAAAAAGGTGAGAGTTATTGTGACCTATAACAAACAACAGGCGGCCATTAGAAAGATATTTAGGAGGCATTGGGATTTGTTGTTGAAGGACCCTGTCATAGGCAAGGATTTGCTTAGAGACAATCCTACCCCTCAAATAACTTTTCGTAAAGCCAGATCCATGGGAAACAGTTTGGATAAATGCAATCCAGAAATCAGACCCCCCTCTAACTGGCTTTCCAAACAAAAAGGTTTTTTCAAATGTTTTCATTGTAAAGCCTGCAAACATGCCAAAAATGTGAAGGAGTATAGTACTCCATTTTTGTCCCAACCAGTTAAAATCAAACGACGTATTACGTGCAAAACTGAATACGTCGTTTACGTGTTGGAATGCCCTTGCGCATTGCGTTACATTGGCAGTACTAAGCTACCCGTGCAAATGAGGATCCTGCAACACCTCAGGGCCATTAATAACAAGGATCAAACATATCCGGTAGCACGGCATTTTGAAGCTAAGCTTAAGATAATACTCTGCTTCAGTACTTTGCCATTGACTGTATACCTCCATCTCGCAAGGGTGGAAACAGAGACAGTGCCCTGAGAGTGTTGGAGACCAGGTACATCTTGGAATTTAATTCCAAAGTCCCAAACGGTCTCAACACCACGGAGGACTTATACACTTGCATATAAAACCAGTCTTACTGTCCCCGTAATAATCGAAAACATGTATTTGGCCAGCTTTACATTACTTAAGAGATTTGATTAACTGTTTGGATAATTTTTACTGGTATAGCACGTCTCTAAATCTCCATTAAGTTTAGTACACAATGCCTCTTTGCATGTCTCTCTAAACATACTACTGCGCTATAATATGTATTTAAGCATTGTCTTTTTTAATTCACGCAACACACAGATGGTTATTTATAGTAATTGAATGAAGTACCTTGGTTTTTGATTTCATTCGGATTGTTTCACTGATTCACGGTTATGTTATCACACTATTTCTCGCCTATACATTTCAGGCAGCTGATAATATCGATCTTTCTATTCTAGGATCATTTTGCCTTATTTTTTGTTGAAGTGTTCGCCCACTTGGGCTGTATTATGTAAACAGCATATTATAGACTGCATATAGAATCACGTATAACGTATGACCAGTGATTGGGTTATATATTATGATTATGTGAGCAGTGCCCCTTATATTATTTTGGAGCCTGTCACTTAAAATGTCTTTATTTATTGAGAGATGTATATATATATATTTTTCTATTGAGATTTATATATGTAGATAATTTTTTATTCAATATGAAGGTGTACATTTATGAAATAACTTGTAAATATGCAGGATTTTAATTGTACATTCTATCGGATTTGATTTTTTTATGTATTCTATCAGCAGTCTGGTCCATATATATTGTGTACGTTGCATAGTCTGTTTTTCAGTTTCATTCTGCAATGCTACAGCTGCTTACAATCAAATGTTACCTGTCACTTTAAATTTGGCATGGGTCCGTGAGTAACGCGTCATGTGATCAAGGTCCAGGTCGGACCGAAACGCGTCATGGCGGCATACTGATGCGTGGCGAAAAAACTTTAAATAAATAAGAAAAGCACGAAAAAATGGGTCCGCGTTTGTCTATCTGAGTCCTGGCTGGTGATTGGATTCTTAAGGATAGAGTACTGGAATATATATATATATATATATATATATATATATATATATATATATATATATATATATATATATATATATATATATATATATATATATATATATATATATATTCTACTGAACCGAGTAACAAGAAAACAGAAAAACAAATGCGTAAAACAAGAAAATGGGGCAGGGTAGAAACACCCTGACCCCCTAGGCCTGCTTAGGGGGTCCCACAAGGACCCACAGGGCCACAAAAAGCTTTTTTTTTTAAATCAACAAATGTCGCGTAGGATCTGCGGATCCTGCCGCGAAAATAAAAAAACGCAGCATGGGCTCCCACCCTTCGTTATTATTTAGCCCCCCGGTGGGCCAAGTCCCGGGGGCATGCTATATTGTGATTGCGGGGGCCCAGGTGGACCCCCCAGCCCTGGGGACCACCGCCCCGTGGCTTTCTTAAAATATTTTCAGGGGGCTCATGGTCCCCCGCAGCCCCGGGGACCGCCACCACCCCGGGCTTGTTTTTAAAATGGGTGGGAGGGGCCTCCAAGGCCCCCTCAAGCGCTGGGGACCCCCACCACAAGTGATTTTCTTAAATATTTGCGGGTGCACATGACCCCCCGCAGCTCCGGGGACCACCACCCCCCAAGGCTTTTAAAATTTTATTTTTTAGAGAACCTCTGTAGGGGGGCTTGAGCCCCCACACGCCCTGGGGACTGCCACCTCTACGGGGCAATAACCATGTAAATTCGGGGGTTTGTTACGGACCCCTGAGCCCCGGGGACCACCAACTCCAGGGGCTTTGCCAATGTTGGGAAGGGGCACGGCCCCCCCTCCAGGAGCCCTTGATGGCCCTGGGGACTGTCACCCCAAGGGCCGGCTCCTGCAGTGTCCCAGGGTGCCCACCCCGGGACACTGCTTTTTCCAATGACATGGCACGAGCCGTGCGGCTCCAACCCTGTCATTACAAACTGCTGTGCTTCATTGAAGCGAGAGCAGGGAAACCTGCTCTTGCTTCAATGAAGCAAAGCAGATTGCTTTTTCAAACGGGAGCTGCATGTCAGCAGCTCCCCATGTAGAAAAGCAATGCCGGCTCCTGCAGGACATGGGGAGCTGGCGGGACCTTGGGGGCATTAGGGCTCCCCCCACGGTCCCCAATAGATAGAGCCTGCCCTGGGGGATTGGGTCCCTGGGGCTAGGAGTGGCCTGGGAGAGGGGCCACATGGGCCCCCTCCGAAAATAAAAAATAAAAATGAAAAAATAAATAAAGGCCGGCTCCAAGGGATGGGGTCCCCGGGGCCAATAGAGGCCTCAGGAGGGGGGCCACACAGCCACCCTCCATAAAAAACAAAAACAATGTGGCCATGGGAGGGGGGCCCATGCGGCCCCCTTCCCGTTCATTCTTTTTTTTTTTAAAAAGGGGTCAGGCCCTGGGGGATGGGGTCCCCAGTGTCCCAAAAAAGGGAAAAGAAGGGGGCCACATAGCCCCCTTCTATAAAAAAAAAGACTGTGATCATCCTGGAGGCCCGCACCGACCCAGCAACAGTCTGCAAACGCACCCTCTGTCAAGTTTTAAATTGGGGAATTAATTGCCCTTCAATACTGGGGGTCCCTGGGGATCAACTAGCCCACCAGGTACCTCCAGTAAGAGCCAAAGGGTTGCGTTGCAGAGAGGTGGTCCAGGCCTTGCCCCTTTTTACACCTCTCTGCAACGCAGCTCTGTGGTGCTTACTGGAGGTACCTGGTGGGCTAGTTGGACCCCAGGGACCCTCGGGATTCAAGGGGACTTAATCCCCAAACTTAAAATGTGCCACGGGCGCGTTTGCACAGTGGAGAGTAAGGGGGCATGGCCTCAGGTGACATACGTGCAAACACGCCATGTGGTGCATTTTAAGTTAGGGAATTAATTTCCCTTCAATCCTGAGGGCCCCTGGGGGCCAACTAGCCCACCAGATACCTCCAGTAAGCTCCACAGGACTGCGTTGCAGAGAGGTGGTCCAGGCCATGCCCCTTTTTACACCTCCCTGCAACACAGCTCTGTGGCGCTTACTGGAGGTACCTGGTGTGCTAGTTGGACCCCAGGGACCCTCAGGATTCAAGGGGACTTAATCTCCCAATTTAAAATGTCCACAGGCACGTTTGCACATTGGTGAAGGGAGGGGGCGGACCTGAGGTGACATATGTGCAAACACTCCCTGTGGCACCTTTTAAGTTAGAGAATTAATTCTCCTTCAATCCTGAGAGCCCCTGGGGGCCAACTAGCCCAGCAGGTGCCTCCAGTAAGCCCCACAGGCCTGCGTTGCAGAGAGGTGGTCTAGGCCATGCCCCTTTTTACATCTCTCTGCAATGCAGCTCTGTGGCGCTTACTGGAAGTACCTAGTGGGCTAGTTAGACCCCAGGGACCCTCATGATTCAAGGGGACTTAATCCCCTAACTTACAACGTGCCAGTGGGCGTGTTTGCAGAGTGGTGGAGAAAGGGGGCATGACCTTTGTCTACCTCTCACCAATCCCACTGCGTGGGGCTTACTGGAGGTAAAAGGTAGGCTAGTTGGCCCCTAAAGGACCCCCAGCAGTGAAGGGGACTTCATTCCCTATCCAAGAGCGTGCCAGGGAGCGTGTTTGCAGAGTGGTGGGCAAAGTGGGCGTGGCCTGGTATGAGTACTTACCAATGCTGCTGTGTGGGACTGACTGGAGGTAATAGTTTGGGAAGTTGGCCCTCAAGGATGTCCTTGGGGGTCAACTACCCCTCTTGTTACCTCCAGTAAGTCCCACACAGTGGAATTGCTAAGATGTTTTCAGACGCCATGGGCCCCTTTCTCTACCACTCTGCAAGCGTGCCTCGTGTAGACTACGGGATGGGAGATGAAGTCCAATTTAGTCCAGAGGGAGATTGGGGGCCAAGAATCCCTGCTGGTACCTCCTGTAAGTCCGACGCAGTGGAATTCCAGAGCGTTGGTTGGACGCCCAGCACCTTTTCTCCACCACTCTGCAAACGCGACTATTAGTTAAAGTAGCATATTTCTGCACCTCTGACTTAGAGGTTGTTTTAATTCCCCTGCCCTATTATGTAGGCCTTACAGAGGAGGTCATGCTAACCACAGGGCACCCAATGCATAGTGTTCCCTAGTGTATAAAGGCGTTTTCGCTGTATTCTAAGTGTCTTTTAGCATTGCACTGGCTCTAGGCCTGGTTAGTCAGAGTCAGTTACCACCAGTACCCGTCTGAAAAAGTTGTGGGCACAGGATGATTTTGCAACAAGGACTCTTTCTGCTCCTCTGTTGGTTCTTTCTGCACATCTCTTCTTCTTTCTGCACTTTTCTCCGTCTTTCTGGACTTCTGTTGCCTCTTTCTGCATTTGTCTTGCTTCTTTCTGCGCTTTTCTTCCTCTTTCTTCACATGTCCTACCTTTGTAGGCATAGTTAGAAATTAGTATTTAAAAAATCTCGGAAATTCACTGATAAAACCATTGGTTTCAGGCACATTATAGTTAGAAATTAGCATTTAAAAATCCTTAGAGGAGGAGCCAAGCAGGCATTCGAAATGGCCGCATAGTCGCTCGGCTCCGTGAGCCCTTTTGCCCCTCACGTATATCCTGGCGTATATCCTGAGCTACGGAGGCATACTTTGATAGGAGAAGGAGAACAAGCACTTACCATCTGCTCCTGCGGCTCCTGTGTGCGGCAGGCCCTGAGAACTGTCCCCGACTGATCTGCGGCCCACGTGGTGATGAGACCGGGGCGTTGACCTGGACGTGCATCCGGCCGCGACTGCAACAACAGCGGTCGTTGGTGGCGGTGAGGAGCCGGCCGGAGGGTGCCGTTGACTTGAGGGACCGCTGATAGCGGCGAAGGCCCGGTCTACTCGGCGGTGACCCTTGAGGGGCAGTGTGGCGAAACAGGATAAGAGGGGGCGCATGACTCCTGCCCCCTCCCCAGTCTCTTTGCCCGGGCATAACCAAGGATTGACCCCGATATAGGCGGGCGACTCCCGGGGTGCGGCAGGGATTTTAGCCTTTTGGTGACTCTTCTTCGGGGAGCCCGCCTCACAGTTTTGAGCCCCGGTGGTCCATCCTGTGTCGCCCCGAATTGGTGCCTGGTCCCTGAGTGTGGTGAGGAGGGACGGGGCCGAACTGACTAAGATGCCGGCTGGTGCCTTTCTTTACGATCCATGTCCATGTGGGACGGCTGTCACACGGATGGGGCCGGGATGCTTGCAATGCACGCAGGAGCCCACATCTAAGGACGTATTGGCTGCCCTAACGGTTTTGCACGAGACCCTGATTTGTCATGCTCAAGTCCTGGGTAGAAAAATGGCCGCCATTGCTGTCTCGCCATTTCTAGCGGCCACGATCCGATCCCAAGGGTCTGCTGACGAACCCGCAGCTATATCCATGGAGGAAGTCCCGGCTCCGCCTAGGTACCGGGAGCCGCTGAAAGATCCGATTACCGTGACCGCTCGGGACGACGTGGTCCTACACGTGGGTGTCTCTTCGGGACACATGTTTAATTGGAGGCTGGGGATACAACGTTTTTTTCCTTATCGGACTGCCCCAGCTTTGTCGTGGCGCTTGCTGGACTGTGTGACTCTCCTTTCCTGGATGGTATTACTGTGTGTGAACTCTGGAAAGTTCCCAGGGTCAACGTCGCTATTACTGGATCTCCACTGTTGACACCTGGATGGGTTTGGATTGTTGTACTTTCCCGTGGCTATGCTCCGGCCTGACCCGCCCAGATCGTTTGGACCTTTCCGGGCTGTTCTGTACACCGATTGACGAGTGGACGTCTGGCGGTACTATTGCCAGACAGGGTCAGGGATGATGTAGCTCACAGTCTATTGGCTTTATTGTTGACAAACGGTGCAGTGGGTATGTTTGACCGGGATTTCATCGCTGTTGGGGTCGGGACTTGATGTTTTTCATTATTGTACCACTTAGTTTCTGTGATTTTCCTGGGTGTAGGGGTGAAGGGCGGGGTCGGGCGGCAAGACCGAGGGCCCTCCTCCGCTTATCTTTTTCCTTTCTTTTCTCTCTCTTTCTATATTTCGGGTCTCTATTAGGGCGACAGGCACGCTGCTGGGGGGGTAGGCCATGGCCTTCTGCGGGTGTGCAGGGTGGGGGGTTGGGGGGTGGGCGTTTGTTCGGTATTTGTTCCTATGGCCCTTTAGTCTTTCTTCACTTTTTAGTGTCGTCGTTGTTCATGGTCTCTGCAATATGTTTAGTTTTGAGGGGTGGGGTTTAGACTCGCTACGTGCCGGGGTTGTGCCTGCATTTCTCCTGCCTTGTGTATCTTACCCCCGATATTTCCTTCATATCTGTACTGTTTGTAGATATCCTGATTCGCGCGCAGTATTGTAGGACTGTGTGCGGTTGTGCGACACCCCTCTTTTTTAGTTCCTCATTTGAAAATGAACCTCTCAAATCCTGATTTCAATTTTGTGCATCTGATTGTTGGATCTGTACTGGTATTTTTTGACCCCGGATTTCGAACTGCTATAACTTCACATATTGCTTGCTGTACTCTTGCTCAGCTTAGCGGCCGGCCGGGATGGTTGTAGGCCCATACTTGTAAATGCTTGTACTATTAATAAAGGTTCACAAAAAAAAATCCTTAGAAATTCACTGAAAATCATAGAAATGCAGTCGTTATAGTTAGTAGATCTAACTATAACTCACACCCCTGCAATGCACTGCTGATGACATCACATATTACATTACTCATGACATGCTCAGTGACATCACTGATGACATCACTGATGACATCTCAAATGTACGTAATGCAATGGCATTGGCATTGTGTGCTAATGCCTGCATTGTAAAGGCTGTTTCCCTTCCTATCATCCAATCCCTTCATCTATCATCTTGTTTTTCTTACTTTACTTCTCTCTAATTCTCTACCTCCCTTTAATTCCCTCTAACTTCATGCTGTCTACATTGCCTCTTTTTCTTCATTATCTCTTCTTCCTATCTGTTCGTCACTTAATGTCTCTCTATCTTGTTGCATGTCCTCTCTCTACCTTGTCCATCACTAAATCTACTCCTTTCACATTAACTTGCTTCTCCATCTCCATTTCTTTCTGAGTAACACTGTGCCCCCTTCATCTACAACCCTCTGTGTCTTTTTTTCTGTTCAGCTAAATTATGTCGGTGCCACTTTTGTCTTGCTTTATTTCACCTCACCTCTTGTGCTCCATCTCTCTCTCTTTGCCCCACTCTCTCCACCTCCTTACCTCCATGCACCTATTTCTATCGATGTATACTTGCTCTCCCTCACCTCACTTTCAATATACATCTCTCTACCATACCTATACCTGTCGCTCATGACCTCACTTATGTCTCTCTACGACTCTGTGTCTACTTCTACATGGGCACCTCTCTAACCACTCTCTCTGTTTCAACTCTATTTACTTTACCCTTCTCACTGCAACTCACTTCTCTCTTTCCATCTCATCTCTCTGCATCCATCCTCCCTCTACTAAACCTCTCTTTGCCTCACATCTCACTATCTGCATAACCACTGTATCAATGTCATACATTCACCCCAGTACAGAGATCAGGGCCTACATCCATCGTTTTTTGCTCACTATGCCAATCCAGTTTGCACCCAGCCATATGCAAATCAGTCTTGACCCTGCACCCAATGGGAACAGTCCAGCCCGAACTGCCAGGCCAGGTCCTTCCTGGACTTGAAACAAGCATCCTAGGACCAGTTTCAGGCTTTCAGCCTTCATCAGCCAGGATAGCTTGACCCCAGTGGCATGGAGAGTACAGGACTCACGTCTGAACATACCCTTCCCAAACAGGGTGACAAATGCAAAAAGAACAATTGATGGAAAGAATGCAGATCAATATCATACATTGATCATTGGATTTAAGCCCAGTACAGAGATCTCGGCTTAAATCCATCGTTTTTTTGATCACCATGCCATTCCAATTTGGAAAACCCTCTGAGCAGGAATTTGATAGCCCTATTGTAATGAGAATGTCAAAGCATAAGCTTCCCGCAAATGTACTCAAAGAGGACCAATGTTCTTGACCAGAGTTTATTAAAAATAACAGTAGCATGTGCTGGGCATGGCAGGATGAATGAAGATGGAAGATGGCTTGGTGAGAAGCTCTGGCACACCGGCCGTTATCCTCCAACTATCTGTGCCATCCTGCTACACGCCATGCACCACTGATCTTCCAGTGCCTTCAAATCCACCAGGATATCGAGGAGAGCTCATGCGTGCCCAGGTGCTTTGTTAAGGAAGCAGAGGCGTGTGGGCATAGCCTTCCACTCTTCTGTTACTCCAGGGTGCCCTGTTATGACCACTGAACACTCTACGGGACCCTGCTGCATGAGGCTCATCTTGCGAAATTCCATCCTTAACAGAGAAGGACTGGGCCGCAATGTGGAAGAGCAGTGACACAGGAGGGAACGGCTGCAATTTCCGGCCTCGTACCCCTACTGAGTGACTTGCCAGGCCCCAGTCTTCACTCTCGCCAGTTGGCCTCACTCATTCTTTGTGAAATGACCTCCCATGCCTGCATGAGTCTGGCTGAAGCGTGAGACACGCACTCACCCTGCAGGAGAGTGCTGCCTGCAGGCGGTCACCTCTGCGTTCTTTCTGGTCGGCCCTACCATAACCGGATGCCCAACGAAGGATCCACATACTGGGGCCTGCCTGGGCCCTCTCTCTCCTGACGTCACCAGCAGCCATGGACTGGAGAGGTCCGGCATTGTGGAGGCAATGCATTTAACACACGTACCTTTCTCCAGCAGGATTTGGTGATGTGTGGGAGGTGAAGAATTGCCTTCTCCTGATCTCCTGCGGAAGAGGAAGGAGGGAGTGTACCCAGGCCTGCACACATTCAATGATGGCTGCCCTCTGCAAACTTGCAGGACTCTAACCAGCTGCCCCCTTTACATGCTTAACTGGTGCACCTGCCCAGGGACGCCATTGCTCCCCCTTCCATCAGCTTCTTCTGGAGTGCTCCTGCTGTGGTGTGGAGCTGTAGGATTACACCCAGCTTCTTGGACTGGGGAGCAGCACAAACGGGTCCGGACAGGGGTCTCTTCCTCTCTGCAGCAGACTAGAAGCTGTCCCTTCCACATCACAGGACAAAAATGGGCAGAGTACGGACAAGCACCTCGAATCATTCACCAAAAGAACTATACCCTTCAGGATTATTCTCCTCTACTGGAGGCACCTTGGGGACAACGGACCTATTGGATTCGATACTGAATGCCATTGAGTAATTACAAACAAGCCTCAAAGCTCAAATAGATGCAATCTCGATTGAATTGTCTCTGCTTTGATATGGCCGGAGGAAGCTATCCCAATCTATATGCAACGCCACTTACATGAACGTCACCCCAAAGTGGATGACTCCCAGAAACACCTATTGGCACTGAAAGATCGCATGCGCTTGCTGGTGGCAAGGACAGATGACGCCAAGGGCTGTGCCGCAGATTCAGCCGCAGGATACTGGGTCTGTCGGAGGGAATGGAGGGAACAGACCAGGACACCTACCTTGAAACGTGGATCAAATCCTTCAAGGTTCCAGAAACAATAACTCTCTTGTTCTCAATAGAGCAGGCTCAAATGGTTCCTTGCAATCGCCCTCCCCTGGTCTTTGTGCCAAGACCTGTCCTTGTAAAGTCCTGCATTACAAATCTGCATTATCATACTGCAAGAGGCTTGAGTAACATGCATGCTACAGAGTGCCAATCACCAAATTATGCTTTTTCCTGACTACACTGCTGCAGTTCAGCAACAATGCACCTTGTTCAATGGAGTAAAGCACAAATTGAATGAGTTGGGACTTTAGTACGCTCTGCTCTTTCTGGCTAAGCTATGCCTAGTGACACACAACATATCTCACTTCTTCGAGAACCCAACAGCAGCCTGGAACTAGAGAGAATACTTTTCCTCATCTGATGCAGCGGCTCCGATGCGGTAATGGAGCCATTGATGGATGAATACCCGATGGCACCTTGACCCCCTGGGACTGTGAAACTTGATCCATCTCGGAGAGCCATTCAGAGGCACGTCAACCATCGGCACTGATGGCAGCGACGATGCTCCGCTCCACTCCTGAGGCACCGGAGGACAATAACCCAGCAGACTCACCTATCGACACTGAATACTTATCCTCTTTACTTTTAGTGCTTACCCTTGGTGCTTCATCAGCTGTCAATCCCCAAACAGGAGAGGAACTGATATAACTGCTTTCCCTGTGACTGTGGTACCATGTTAACTGTGTTTTGCCACTGTTCCTTACATGAAACCAGACATAGAATCTCTCTCCATTATTAGAGGTCTCAATTTTGCCATGGTCTACACTCCCCCACACCACGGTTCCTAATGGTCTACCGATGCGCAGTGCTCGGCCACCCGCTGTTACTCCTAGTTAGCTAGGTGCACCTGCACAGGGCCTTATTGCTGCAACTGTTCTCATAGTCATTCTAAACACTTCACCCCTGAGCAGAGGGATTTTTTTAAGGTTCTATCAGTTTGGGCGGGATGGCGTTGCACCCTATCCCACATAGCTTTGGTTTACCCAGTTCAAAGAGAGGGATGGACCTACACTGTCACTTGTGCTGCTGGTGGGTTGGGGAGTCTGCTCTATTTGTGGATTCTTAAGGAGGGCAGCCACTCACCAGGCAGCTTCTCTACTGCACTCTAGGAATGACTATGAATATGTCTACTTAATGGGCAGAGAAGGACATGTCGCCCTACTGCAGGAAATGCACTCCACAGACCAAGAGGTGCTGCAACTCCAAAAGCAATGAAAGAGTCAGGTTTACATGAAGTCCATCCGCAGCCTACTCCCTGGGTGCAATGGTGTGGATGCGTGCTGGCATTCCATTCCAGATTTCCACATCAGTGATTGACAAAGAGGGCTGTTATGTCCTTTTGTATGACCACTAAGATGGCTCTCCCCTGGTGCTTGGTGGCATTTATGCCCCACACACTGATAAGGCTTCTTTCCTAGCTACATTGTCACATCAGTTAGCTCAGTGGGCACCCCTACCATGGCTCATTGGTGGGGACTTCAACAGTGTACTGGATAGAACCCTGAACAGGTCATTATCCACCTCCTGCTGCAAGTGACTACATCCCGCCCCAATGATAAACATCTGACACAATGGCTTCACCATTGGAACCTTCTGGATGTGTGGCATCACTGCAACCCCACTTCCAGAGTATACTCTTTCTTCTCCCTCTGCCATGACCTCCACATGTGCCTAGAGCAAATCCAAAGCTCCACAGCCGCACGCCCACAGACACACGGCACTTAGTAGCATGGTAACACTATCTCTGACCACAAGGCTCTTCAGGCTAACCTGCACTAGTCTGTTTCCACCTGCAGAGCTCCTACAGCCAGTGACCCTAGAGGATGTGGTATTCCATGGCTCTCTGTAAGACAAGATGTTTGCAACACTTTGAACTCAATCAGGGTACTAATTCCACTGTGATAATAGAATGGCAGGTGTTTAGGGTGTCTGATGATAGCCATTGCATTGGTGAGCTGGTGGGAGCACAAAACACCATAGCGACGCAGCGGACGGAAGTCAAGAACACATCTCATTATTAAGCAGTTGACTTGTGTTACTTTGTACCACCCCGTAGCAGCCGCTCACCCTCAACATGCTAAACTCCTCGAGCGGCTGCACTGCCTCAACTATTCGGCATAGAGTGTGCACACACTCTGAGGCAGGCAAACTGGGAGTCCTTCTGGCCTAGCTGGTGAACAGGATCACACGCAGCAACCCATTACTTCATAAGAGGCACTCCAGTCATATTAAAGATATCTAGATAGCAACTCCACCCCGCATATAACGCTGGAGCAGAGGTAGGACCTCAATGCACCCATCACAGCAGCAGAGATTAAGAATGCTATTCGCTCTTTAGCTTCTGGGAAAACCCTGGGCCCTATTGGCTCCTTCATGTGTTTTACTGCACTTATGTTGATGTTTTAGCTCTTATACATGAACAGCGATTGCAGAGGGACAGTTGCCTTTCATGCTGGTCTCCATTCCCAAACACGGAAGAGATATCACAGATGCGTCCTCCTGCCATTCCCTAGCAATATTAAACACAGAATATAAGATCCTGGGCAAGGTCTTAGTAGACCGATTTCTGCCTCTGGTGCCCCTCCTGATTCATCCAGAGCAGACAGGGTTTATAATGGGCCACAGCACATCCATAAACCTATGACGGCCCATCCGCAGGTTGGAGTTTGCCCCTTCACACCATCTTAGAGCAGCCTGCTTGGTACTGGAGTAGGAGAAAGCCTTTGACTTCTTGGACTGGAGTTACCTGTTCAAAGTGCTCCTACGCCTGGGATTCGAGAGTCGCATACTAAAGGTTATTCAACTCCATTTTACAAACTCTAAGGCACACGGCCGCACAGGTCGCTATGTATCAAGTTCTGTCCTCATACACATGGCCACCAGACCGGGGTTCCCTCTCTACCACTCCTCATTGCCTTTGCGATGGAACCTCTTGCTATCCGGCTGCATTTCAGAGTGGGGCATCCCTCTCAGCTACAGTTCACACAATATGTCCCCGTACATAGTTGACCTGCTTCTAAACCATAGAGATGTGGTGGCTGGTTGTCGGGAACAGAATTGGCCCTCAGTAAGTTCCATGAAGCATCTGGCCTTCAGGTTGACACGCAGAAGTCTTGTATGTTTCCTCTCAACCCCTCTGCTGTTGAAACACCACTAATAATTGAGGGGACCACGCATTGATGGCAGTGCATGAATCCATATATACCACTCTAATAGCGACCTTCTTGACGGGAATGAAACGAGGGCTGCCGTTGTGCTTCCGGAGTAAGTGACATTCTGGTGTACTCTTGCACTCTTAGACTAGAGAACGGACAGTGGATATAAGCCCCAAGATATAGCACCAATCTCGTATCAACCAAAAATAGTGATTAATTCACAAATATGTTCAGTGTGCCACTTGCAAAACCGGTACCCTCTGTCCAGGGGCACCACACGTGAAACGTGAGTCCAAAATGTTTATCATCAAGTTTCAGGGCACCACTCCAATCAAATACAGTCAATTCTAATTTTTCTGAGTCCTCATCCAATTAAGAAGTCTTGATATTTTCTCAATTTGTGTTTATTTTCTTATACCAACTTGTCAAAAGAATCATCAGCCAACACGTTTCGTTCTGAACACCAGAACTTCTTCAGGGCTGGAATAATCCAACATACAGAAAGACAAACTGTCACATGGATATATATAAAAACACATATAAAAATACACATACAACCATATAAATACATATAAAAACATATAACATGTGTGTATATTTAAAAAACACAACCATAAAGTTACATGACAATAGATTTGCTGTGTGTGTAATTTTTAGAGGATTACAACCTCATTTCTCATTTATCATAAAAGACTCTCAATGTTTGTTCATAATGCAACGGAATCTTACAACCTGAATTGACAATTTAAGACTCAAAGTATTACTATAGAAATAACAAGGCAACATTACAAAAAAAGGAGAAACACTAGAAGGTAAAGAATGGGAAAAGAGGAGTCTCTGCATACCGTGTGTGATTGTAGGCAACATATACAGTGATTTCCACAGATGTATATTGGATCCTTCCAAACAACAAAATTATTCTGATTAAAGTATCTGGATAGGCATAACAGAAAGAAGGAAATATATAAAACGAATCACAAAGGACATAGTGCCAATGGCCATAAGTATTGACGCAGAATAAGCGCTCCGCTGATCACATTTGGTTAGCGGTAAATTAAAACCCCCGTAGTGCAATCCCCATGGGTAGAATTCATTGTTGATCCCAAAGCGGGCGATTAAGAAGTGAATACATTTCCAAATATGATAATACTCCATTTGCAACGAAAGGGTTCCAAATACCATGGTGCACCTATATCTGGTGCAAGGTCAGAGAAAATATCAAAATTTACTAGTAAGAAGAACGAGAACATATATATAGGTTCCATATGGTCTTGGCCCTAGACATAGTGCACGCAAATAAGCAATAGCAAAGTCCTAATAACTAAGTAGCTAAATATCACATAATAAAGAATATGATGGTCCAAACGTCAAATATTGTTGTCCCAGTAGAAAGCCTATAAATAACCAAAATAGGCCATTTCAAAATCATATGAGACACTTGGCGTAATTGCCTGTTATTTGGATTAAGCATCTAGAACTAGCGCAATGATAGACTGGAAACAGAAACCGTCATACCTTATTAAGGTTCGTAAATATATATCCTCCTTGGTATTCCAATCGATAATTCAACAGAATATAATCCAAAACCGTAATGCTAATCAAGTTCGTGGTAATAATCACTACCTAAACGTGATACCAGGAAATAATAAAAAAAGGGGAAAACCCGATATTAATACGCATAGTCTAGGGGTATACAATAAAGCTACAAATATCTCAACAGAAATAGCGACCGTAACGGAACTATTGAACCCAAAGACCCCGCGTTAATTCAACAGGAACCCAGCCAACAGGAATCGCGTGTGAAACGTCCTGGGCGGAACCACCATATTTTTACGTTCCGCCCGCGCGTACTCTCGCGTCAACACCGTGTAGCGGCCATATTGGAACATGTTCAATGCAAAAGAAGATGACTAAACTACCATCTGATCCAACAACAACATTACAACACATGCTGGATGACATTTTAAAAAATGCTACAGACAACGAATGGATTGATGAACAAACCTCAGCATATCTCACTCAAAAGAACCCAAAACGTCCAACTCTTTACATGATCCCAAAGATCCACAAGCACCCCATAAACCCTCCACTAAGACCAATTGTATCAGGGTGTGGGTCAATTTTTGACCCCCTCGGTAAATACATTGACCATTTTTTGCAACAGTTTGTTCAACAATGGGGGTCCTACATACGGGACACAACAGATTTTTTGAACAAGTTAAAATGGACAGAGGAAGGATTCCAACAACATTGGATTATGTGCACCATTGATGTGGTGGCTCTTTACACCTCCATACCCCATCATGCAGGATTGGAATCTATTGAATGGGCACTACTACAAATGGACAACTTACCTACACACCTCAAAAGATTTTTTTGCTGCAATTACTAAAATTCTGTCTTCATAACAGTTATTTTTCATGGAAGGATGAATATTATGCTCAACTTAATGGGACTTCCATGGGCTTTGCGGGGGCCCCCGCCTACGCTAATACCTTTATGGCACAATATGAAGCAAACCACTTGATGTCATTAAGAGAATGGACACATGTAAAAATGTATAGCAGATTCATTGATGACGTGTTTCTGATTTGGGATGATACACAAGAAACTCTCGAACAATTGATATCCTCATTGAACCACGTGGATGCCAGAATTCAATTTACTCATAAGATAAGTGAGGAGGTCATAGACTTCTTAGACGTAAGATTTACCAAAACACTAAATGGCTTTGAGACCGCGCTTTATACTAAGTCTACTGACCGGAACAGTGCTCTTGATTATTCAAGCTTTCATCCCAAGAGTCTTATCAAGAACCTACCAGTGTCTCAATTTATCAGAATAAAACGCATATGCTCAAATGCACAAGTTTGCGAAATGACATTAGCCAAACAGACACAAAAATACAAAGAAAGAGGATATCCAGGTGAAGTACTAGAAGAACAATTAAACAAAGTACAACTAATGAACAGAACGGATCTGCTAAAACCAAGCAGAAAGAAACAACATAACAAGATGGTATTTGTCACCAAATATACCACTCTATCAACAAAAATCAAACAAATAATCAACAAAAGATGGGAACTATTATCAGTGGAACCAGATTTCCATGGGATTTTTAGAGAACTCCCAGTACATGCCTACACAAGAGGACCAAACCTGAGAACAAGATTGAAACACAAACAACAAGTTACACAGCCAGTGGCATACAAGGGAACAACAAGATGTCTAAATTGCACCAATTGCAATAATGTAATCACAGGCAACACGTGTACCCATCCAACTACAGGCAAATTGATACACCTTAAACACACCAGTGATTGCAACACACAAAATGTAGTCTATGCTATCAAATGCCCATGTGGCAAGATGTACATTGGCAAAACGGAACGTAAAGTGAAAATACGCATAACGGAACACAAAAGCAGAATCCGCAATCAAAACCTCACGTCACCATTAGTGTTCCATTGGAATGAAGAGAAACACACCATTTCGCAGTTAAGATTTTTCATCATTGAAAAAGTACAAATCCGATTAGGCATAGATAACCATCAAAGGTTGTTGCAACGTGAACTGTTTTGGATCAAACACTTAAAAACCTTAGCCCCAACGGGCCTCAACGATAAATATGATTTATCATGTTATTTGTAATAGAATTCAGATCATGGTGACTTTTACAACAGTCTCACAATCTAGTAAAAATTCCCTATGAATTAAAATAGTGGTTGAGGGATATTAACTATGAAAACCAGCTAGTAAATAAACACAGTAAAGGTTTGAGAAATTTATCACCTTTAGTTCCATGGGGATTAGGAGTAATGATACTCAGGAATTACTACAAAATACAAAGTGTAAAGTACATTATAAATATGAAATAGCAAGTAGACACAGTACAGTAATATGTGCTCAATTTTAATCATTGTTAAAATAATGGATTATTATGTTGTAAACTATCAGCACATATGATTGCTAAATGATTATTTTACAAAGTGATTCAACTTACACATTTGTCGAAACACCACATCAACATAAACACTATTAGAGATACAGTGGGTTTTCCCACAGCAACATGGAACAGAGGAACGTGTTTTTACGTGGCACCTGCAGGCACAGTGAATTCCCCGTTTGTAGTTTACTAGATTTTAGAATAAGTTCCTTTGACTGAACACCCATCAGATTGTTACATAATGAAAAGGACATTGACTAAACAGTTCCAATAGGTAGTATTTCATTTATGAATCGGCTCGCGTTTACATTGCGCAAGTATTAAACCGGAACCAGCACACTTCGAAAATTTATTAGTGCCGAATAATTGCGTATAGCTACAGAAACCCACATTTTTCTCTCGTTTGCGTACCGAGATCTGTATGAGCCAACATTTAGCAAACGGAGCACATTTTCGCCCGGACACATCAATAATTAACGATCCCAATATGGCGCCCGCACTAGCAGGTCAATACCAAGCATAGGATTAGAGTAGTCCGTCGTTAGTTATTATTACCACGCAACCAGGCGGAGTTCACTGAGTTTCTTAACGGAGTTTTTACGGCACCCGAGCGAACACAGCACACACATGACAGCACACTGCGGTCTGATCGTATACGGAAGGAACCTTTGGCTCACCAGGTATGGAGTATTTTGAATAGAGAAGTAAACTCGCGGTTTTAGCGGGATTTCAGAAGTATAATATAGGAAATATTTTCTTTCATCCCACAGAAACAAAGATGTGGTGAAGATAAGGTAGGGTACATCATAGTATGTAGTTTAGACAATGTAGCGTTTACTCTTTTTCTTGGCACCAGTGTAGTTCTGATAGTTTGTACTTATTGTTTCAGAGCATACAGAGAATCAATACAAGGTATGTTCCCTTTGATAGTACAGGAATTGCTTGATCAAAGACCAAGGTGCTCATTCACTTGATTAAGGATGCTTATTATTTGGTATTGATTTACACAGAGAACCACATACAGAGGCGATAACACAGGCACAACCACAACCATATCAAACAGGTATGACATTCACATATATTCAGTAAATACCCCCATGCATCACCACGGTAATGATACTTACATGATGTATATGTTTTTATTTTCAGAGTCTCCCCTGATGAAGGCACCACAGAGGTGCCGAAATGCATTGGGCTCTTTTGTAAAAATGAGAAATGTATGGATGTATATATGTTATGCCAAAGTATTGAAAAAGGAATTATGATTGTATAATTGAGAATATGCAAAAGAACTTTTTTTGTTATGAACTAAGATAATCACAATCAATAAGGTTAAAAACCAGAAATAATAACGAAAATAAAAGTTAAAAGTTAACGTGCACCACTAAGAGTGTTAATATTATGTTGAGAGTTTGAGGTGCGGAGCACCAGGTGAACAGTGCACGACTAGGTGGGGTTAAAAACCCATCATAACTACGTGACAAAACGCAGGAGTGACTACCCTGATTAGTCGCAGCAGCATTTGATTAGCAGAGAGAAACATTATCAAATAACGGAGTGCTCCTCACGAACCCAATTAACATTAAACATACCATTAAAGCAGTACGAGACAACAAATAAACACAATTACAATAAGGTATGGAGCAACACATACAATAATAAATACAAAAGGAATAATAACATAGAAAAAAATGGATATAAAACGGCAATGTACAAATAATTCGTGGATCCAACTTTAAATAGGAGAAAACGCTGTAAAGAATAGTTTTATATTAAAGGAGAAAATAGAAAAGGGGTGAGGTTAAGGGTTCAAGGAAAAAAAACCATAGAAATGACCATATAGTAATTCAGGATTCATACCACAAAAGGTAAAGAGCAGCAATATGGATACTACACCAAATTTGCATTGAGCCCAATGCAATATGTTTGGGCATGAAATGAAGATTTGTCAAGTGCCCCCTACGTAATTAAAACCTATAATAGGCAAAATGTCAAGTCTAGTCTCTCTTTACAAGGGGACTCCCTGAAGGATGCTGCTACATTAACAACTAAGCGAGAATAAGAATATAGGTGATAGTTATACTCTAGAAGAGAAAACAGTGGTACAACCGCAGATCTGAAAGGGTATATAACTAACCGACAATCATAGTACTAGGTCACAAAAAATAATGCATCTCATCATCGGTATTATGGCCCATTTCTATGCATTTAAGACGACAAATCCACATGGCTTCCCTCTTTCTGAGGATAAGTTCCCTATTACCCCCTCGTGGGTTAGGGGGAATGTGGTCAATGCCGTGGAACCAAATTTTATTGTCATTTGCATGATTCTCCCGCATATGATAGGCCATGGGATACTTCAAGTCATACTTTTTAAATGCTCTGACATGCTCCTGTATTCTAAGTTTTAAAGGTCGGATGGTACTCCCCACTTAAATCTTATCACATCCACAGCCTATTACATAAATTACGTGAGTGGTGTTACAGTTTATGTAATGCCTTATGTCATATTCCTTTGTGGTATTGTACCTGAAGCCCTTGGTCTACTCTTGCACTCTTCATAACCCTCTCCAAGATGATTATGTGCCCAGCCTGCTTTACTGTTTTGCCAACTTGTCTCTTCATCTACCTGCTGCATTCTTTCTCTTCTCGGACGCATTATTAGGTGAACTGATATGGAGCAAGGACAGAGGCAGAGTGGAGCGGGCAAAGCTTTGGCACCTGCCTGACAATTGAAGCTCACAATACGCACCTTCACACTTGGCTCACACAGGATGCTTACTCCTGCTTTTGCAAGGCTCTTTGCATCACAAAGCAGACCCTCCTGAACGCTCCAGTCACCCACATTCTTAGTATATTGCACGCTGATAATGTTGTCGCCCTCCTCAAAATTAAACACTGGCACTTTCTGAGGGCTGGGACACTCTTTGGGGGTCATTAGGAGAGCACCGCCCGCCACAATGCTAAAAATGCAGGATGCGCCCGCCACTGTGGTGGGCGCATCTTAATGCCCCCCACAGGACACCAACCCTTATGGCGGGGGCGGTCCCAATCACCGATAGGACGGCGGGCGGACCAAGTCCGTCCCCATCCCAATGGCCCCCTTTGTCTTTGCTGAAGTCTCTCTCCCTACTCTCAAGGACCTCATGGGAAAGCTTAATGTGCCTCCGAAACATGTATTAACTTGCAACAGTCTAACACGCACACTGAGTTGAGGACAGCAGATAGCTGCAGTGGAGCACCTCACACACAAGCTGCTGCAGTCACTGCACACCATAGGCACTAAGCGTCACAAATAAATGGTTCTCTAGTGCCCCGAAGACCTACACGCAAACTCCTCTGGACACGCTGCTGGCTAAGTGGAAAACGGACCTTCGGTGGGCATCTAATGATGCAGAATGGAAATACACCCTCACAAATAGGGCTGAGCCCAACTAATTCTCTGTAGCATAGTTACTCTTTTATAGTGAAAAATGACTTGTAAGTTTGCGTAATTGTATGAGTGACGTAATCCAGCGTTTAAGGCTATTTTCTTGGTACCAAATGAACACTCACATGTAAAATGAGAATGCCTTTTGTGCTAAGAAAGTAGCACTACATGCTTCAGGACATGAACAGCAGTAGCCAGCAGCCAGTGTGTTGTTTCTGTGTGCCAACAAGTACAATTTCCGCCCAAAATTACTCTTAATTACGCATGCTGGAGTAATTGCATAATTTCGGAAATTTCGCATCACAAGAGTAATGTATAATTACTGAAATTACTCAGATTGCTCCGGCATAATCAAAATTTCGCCCAGGCCTACTCACACAGTTTCTAGAAACGCAGGCCTAAACCTCATCCTACACAGGGTTTACCTAACCTCAGGGCGAATCAATGACCACATTGCAGGAGCATCAGGTTGCTCCCGCTGTCATTTACCGGGTGCTCACTTCTAACACATGCTATGGACATGCCCTGGTTTGGCTGCTTTCTGAATTGTATTATTGATCACTCACTGGTGCTTTCAGGGTATGTAAATTTGGGTTGCTGAAACACCGTTGCTCTGGATCTTTTCTAAACGCCCTAAACACTGCACAGCCATGGCCCACTCTCTAGACTTGGCACTCATCTTAGACATAAGAACTATTACCCAACTTTCAAAGATGGTGGTGCCCCCTTAAATAGTCTCATGCAGTGGCTGCTAGCATTTAACAGTGTTGGATTGGTTGCAGGGGGCAGAAGGGGGAGAGAATGAAAAAGAAATTAAAACACTTACCTGTTGCCGCCACCTCTTTGTCCTCTCTCCCGGCTTCCAGGGCAGGAAGCAGAAAACACCTGGCTCCCAGTCTCCCCATAACCAATCACAATGCTTCAATGCAGCGTTGTGATTGGTCTGAGCATCGTAATTCAGAGTTCAGCCAGGGAATGGGATGCTGGGCATGTTCTGCACCCAAGCTGTAATGCACCCTGGTGCACAATATGCAAAGTGCGCATGATGGTTTGGCTGGCCCGAGACACTTTGCACTTGGATTGGGCAAACCACTCCTGCCCTGCTCTGTGAGTAGAGCAGAGCAGCCCTGCCCTGCCCTGCCCCTACGCAGCTGAGCAAGGACGAAAATAAAATGATAATAACAATTAGTTCCATTTTATTTTTTCCTTGTTGGCCTTAGTGAGGAGCCCCCACAGGTAGTGCAATGCCATAGGAAATACCCTCTTTTACTGAGCTGGGATGAGCATACTGAGGCCATATAGTCCAGATTCAAGGACAGTACTTTACCGCGGTAGACAGGCGCTGGCAAGCCACTTACTCAGCATTGACTCATTACCCATGCGCCCTACTACAACTACTCATCTCCCATGGAAGCTTGTTACAAGCTGCTTCCCCATGCCCTTTTTTTACCTTGCACCACATGACTTGGACACTCCTTTCATTTCTAGATGCTCAGTTCTCTCAATTACTAATGGTCCCTTCTCGGCCCCTGGGGGTCCACGGTCGAAGATATAAAACACTATTGCCCCCAGGCCCTTACTTGGCCCACTGCATGTTCCTCCCATCACTTCTTCCATCAAGCGCCCCTCCCAATTGGTATGGTTTCTTATATGTTTTTTACTTGATGTTTTGCATTTGACATTGCATTACTGCTGCTACTCAATAACTGTCATGCTGTACTTGGAAGGGAAAATATAAAGAACAGGAATCAACATTGGCGCTCATATACTTCACCCAATCTCCTGCTCTGTAAGTATCTGAGGTACATGTAAAATTCCTTTCTTTCAATCTGTAGCTGCACATAGTTTTTTGAAAAAAAAAGTAGCGTATGCTGACACTAGAGCTGTCCACATATTCAAACAAGGGCAACTATCTCATATTCTCATCTGCAATGCCACCACAAAAATAAACACATCATCATTACAGTTATAAAGGATCATTTTTAATTCAGGATAGAATAGCCTCAATATAACATCCCTCCCTCTTAAAACCAAAATCTAAAAAACAACCAAAATTAGTATCGTACTCATTTAACCCATAAAGAACTCTTCATTTTTTTGTGTTGATGTAAGTCTGAGTTTTTTTGCTTCTAACTTAATCCCATCCTATGAAGATATGCTTTCTTTGAAACCCCTGTCAGAGCCATATTTAATTACCTAACTACAATCATTCAGCTCCTTCTCTAAGCCGACATTAGCCATATTCTCGACCAAACTATCATCCACGAACCTCCCTGTTGAGTACTTTGAAACATTGGCACTTCTATCAGTGTTTTGACAGTCTTGGTTATAGACATCTACATTCAGGTTACACACTAACAACCTGTAATCATTCACATTCCTTGCTTTCTCATCCCAAAACGTCAACACTCTATTCAAACTCCGCCAAACTTTACTTCTCAACACAGAGGGTTTCATTTATATATTGTTGGATGTCCCGTTGTCTGTTGGGGACAATAGATTAAGTTACTCCATTGCCCTGGTGAAGGGACCGTCTGCCAGGTTTATGACTGCCCAGCCGGCGGTCATTCATAAAGCATTGTCAGGAACCGCCGTCACACTGGTTCCTGTCAATGCATTTTTCTGTTTGGTACCGGGCTCTGTCAGTGGGACGGAGCACTTAAGTTCCTTTTTTTTATTTTCGAAAACAAAATCCTGGATCAGGCTTTTCGTTGTGAAAATAAATAAATGCAGTGCTGCCCTTACCATGGGGGTCCTCTCCCACGGTAAGGGGTGATTTTAGCAGTTTTCACTGCTCCTTACCACTAAGTTTTCCCTGGCAGTGATAGCTAGTGAAAAACGCCCATCTAAATTAGGTGGGCGGAATGACAGGTCAGTCTCCAAAGGCCTGCACTCTGCAGGGCCATTGGAGGGGATTAACCATGGTGGTGACGGAATAGGATTAACCCTAAAGGTCCACCCATATTTAAATTTGGCGGTTGATCCATTATATGCACAGTATGTATACTCTGCCGTCATTGCGATGTATATAAATCACCAAGATATAAATCAGGCCCAGAATTCTTACCCAGTTTAATCACTTGTTGCAGGTAAGTAAACCTAGAATGTCCTTTATTGGCAATGGCTGGATTTCTAATAATGGCCCACTCACCAATCTTCAATACCTTTTTTCTAATTTCAGATGTTTTGTCATAGTTCATGTGCATGGTTCAGGAAAGTCGATAGCAATATTTTTTATGGATTATCAGGCATAGAGACACAATTCAAAATACTTCTGCTACTACCCAGGGTTTGACAGATAACAAACATTCCTTGAAAGATTTAGAAAAACTTACATTCATACTGTCCATTCCAAGCCACCAATAGTGAATTCTGGCATTTATTTTTAGTTGCAGCAATGTCTGAAGGCCCCGTGTGCTCACACTGTAATAGTGAAACATTGTGATGGAATCTGGAGGAACAAAATTCCACACTCTCAAAACCACACTATCTTCCACAATAATTTTTGGTGAAACCTCCTTGAACCCGATCAATGTCTTAGATGTACTCTTTTGCTCTTGAGACCATGACTTCCCTAAATAAAGTTAGATAGTTCATGTCTTTCTCGCTCTCCATCTATCCTTTAGTACGTGATGCACCATTACATTCTTTCATGGCAACAACCCACACAAGAACACACTTTTGTAAACATTTTACTGTCATTAACATCAGATGTAGGAAGTGGTAACCATGACAATCAGCTCATACATTGGTATTTCCCTCTATATTAACAAACTCAAAATGTAACTCTTATAATTTGGAATTCAGGCGTACTAGTCCTGATGAGGCCTTACCAACACCACGCTCCTCCATTAGATACATCAAAGGTTTATGGTCTCTATATAATTCCAATTTGCTCCTCCAGAGAGATGTTTCCAATTTATTTAATACCTATACACAATATAATGCTTTACATTTTGGTTTGCTGTACTAACTATCAGCTCCATTCAGTGTATGTGATACAAATGCAATCTCTCTTTCCTTGCCTTTAACCTTTTGCCAAAGCAAAGCCCCTTTAGCACCTTAATCACTGGCACCAACAGTTACATAGCACTTCTCCCCAGCCACAATGCCCATTTATGATTATTGTTTTAACTTCACTCTATCTTCTTTGCTACCCCACATGAATTCCACTTTTTTCAATATTCTCTTCAAAAGTTTAGTGATGATGATATAAGCGTATACAAAGCAAGCATAGTATTCACTTAGGTCAATGAAGGAACTCAAGGAGTCTTTGTCAAGAGGCCTAGGTGTGTCTTGTATAACTTTCACGAAATCCTCCTTTCCTTTTTTAGAAATTCAGGGGCGTATTTACAAGCCACTTGTGCCGCTGGTGCGTCTCTTTTAACATGGGAAAAAGTGAAGTAAAGGCAGTGCAAGGGGCCTGTAAATAAGCCCCTCAATAACCAGGCTAATCCACCTTATCCACTCCAAATTTGCATTTTCTTTACGAATTGTCATACCTCTGTCTCTCAACATTGTTAAAACTCTACATAAAATAGTACTGAGTTATTCTTGGTTTTCAGCGAAAAAAAATTTACCTTGAATTTTTTGAACAACCTTAGATAACCTCTATTATTTTTTCAAAAACGTCTATGAAAGACTCCATACAGGCTTCTTAATAATAAGTCGTCATTAAAGTGTAAAGGTCTGGAAATCATTTGTAATTTGAACTTGGTGATACACCACCTTAAGGTCAATTGAATTGAAAATCCCAGCATTTCCTAATTGAACAAGTAGTTCACGTGTCTTGTGTAGCAGATGACAGTCAAAAATAATGTCTTTGTCAAGTGGCTTTACATTTACATCCAGTTTCAATCCCCTGAATTGGTTGTGCAGTCACTACATATGAAATCCATTCAGACAAACCTGCTTCTATTATGGATTCGTCTGCACATAATTTGTCCAATAATGCCTTCAGTTCACTCTGCACACTCAAAGGAACATTCATGACTTTATATGTTGTCGATTTAGCATTCTTCTTTAATATAATGTTGTGACAAAAAGCCTGTACCAACCTACCTTGATCAACAGAAACCTCTCTGAACTTGTTTATGATAGTATGAGTACTACTATCGCTCTCTTTATCTTGCTTTTCATAAAACAAAACTTCACCTTACCAATGTAAATCTAAAATTAAGAATACACAAATTACGCGTTCATCAATAGTTTCTTGGCTTCCTTATTTGCTTGACAAAACAAATAAAACACTCCAAAACCACACTGGGTTCTTCACCAAACTGTTTATCAACGGTACTGATAGTTTCCTTAAACTCATTGAGAACTCAAAACTAAGGGCCATATGTATCAACACATTTCCCCATAGACACAGAATGGGCAAAACTCTTTGATACATCTGACCCTAAGGGTGGGTGGAACTCGCAGAGTTTTGCTCCAAGGATTTCCCCAGAAATACATGAAAACTCTGCGAGATTCTATGGAGTTTTGCGAGTGGGCGGAAATCGCCATATTGCTCTACTCGTGCCGGGTTTTTTCAGGGCTGGGAATTTGTTCTGCACTGAAAAATCAACATTAACGGCACCACGCAGTGTGCTGGAGGGCACTGCTTCATTGCTGCCACTAGAGTATATTTTCTATGACGACCCGTGACCACCCACCAACGACCACCCACATTTTGAAAATCTCACTGGGTGCCCTTGTAGCACCCGAAAATGGCACTTGGGGATGCCAATTCTCACTCATGCTCACCAGCTGGGGTGATGTTCAGTATACTGTGCGATTTGTTTTGGGATCGGTGCTCAGCCAGATCACAGGCTTTGCAGCATGAGACACATGGACAGAATTGTGCAGTAATAACTCACAGGACTGTGAGTTATTACTGCGACCTAAACTTCTCCTTGGGGCACAGTTTCTGTGCACTGCACAGGCAGGTATTATCTCAGCGGCCAGCGGTGTTTGATTCTTTTGACTTGAGTGTGAGATGATTAAGAATGTCTCTCTACCCCCCAAGCAGTTCTTTGCACATAGGGCATGTTTGCACCCGGACGTAGGATACGTCGGTGTCCATATTGGTTTGGTGAGATACAGAGTCATGTAACACTGTGATGAAGTATGTGCTCAGTGTTGCAGCCTGCCCACCCCGGTCCGACTCGGTATCCAATACCGTTGAGCGGAGGGCGGGACAGGTAAGAGCCAGAGAGACATGCCCAGACACTTTCTGACAGTCGAGTCAAGCGGTTAGCGCTCTAGCCTTTAAGCTCAAAGGGCTATTTAGGCTGCGAGGAGGCAAGGCTGATCGCGGTAAAGGTAGACAGTGGCAGTGTCTCCCGACCCTGCTTGGTGCCAGGTAAACACTTGCAGAGCAGAACACTCTGTTGGTTTTGTGGATCTTATTTTAAAACTTAAATGACACGCTTTTAAAAATTGATTACGAGACACATGGACAGAATTGTGCAGTAATAACTCACAGGACTGTGAGTTATTACTGCGACCCAAACTTCTCCTTGGGGCACAGTTTCTGTGCACTGCACAGGCAGGTATTATCTCAGCGGCCAGCGGTGTTTGATTCTTTTGACTTGAGTGTGAGATGATTAAGAATGACTCTCTACCCCCCAAGCAGTTCTTTGCACATAGGGCATGTTTGCAGCCGGACGTAGGATACGTCGGTGTCCATATTGGTTTGGTGAGATACAGAGTCATGTAACACTGTGATGAAGTATGTGCTCAGTGTTGCAGCCTGCCCGCCCCGGTCCGACTCGGTATCCAATACCGTTGAGCGGAGGGCGGGACAGGTAAGAGCCAGAGAGACAAGCCCACACACTTTCTGACAGTCGAGTCGAGCGGTTAGCGCTCTAGCCTTTAAGCTCAAAGGGCTATTTAGGCTGCGAGGAGGCAAGGCTGATCGCGGTAAAGGTAGACAGTGGCAGTGTCTCCCGACCCTGCTTGGTGCCAGGTAAACACTTGCAGAGCAGAACACTCTGTTGGTTTTGTGGATCTTATTTTAAAACTTAAATGACACGCTTTTAAAAATTGATTACGAATTTTTAAATCACTTATGTTGTGTTGGAATTGACTAATAATTTTAAAACACTCACCCTCTGTGCACTTAGGCTCATTCACGGAGCTGCCAGTGGCATTAGGGCTCATTTAGGAAGTCTGTGCTCAGTGTTGCAACCTGCCCGCCCCGGTCCGACTCGGTATTCAATACCGTTGAGCGGAGGGCGGGACAGGTAAGAGCTAGAGAGACACGCCCAGACACTTCCTGACAGTCGAGTCGAGCGGTTAGCGCTCTAGCCTTTAAGCTCAAAGGGCTATTTAGCCACTCGTCAGCACAAGCGCGCAGCGGTTACGTGCAGGGGGGCACCCAAGTACGCGCCGAAGACGAGCCAAAGACCAGCCCGTCTGCCCCCGTCCGCGTCCGGACAAGGCCAGAGGCCATGGGGGCTATATCTGCAAACCTGGATTTGCGCTATACTATGCAAAACCACCTATTCATCACAGGTACTCCTTAAACTGCGGGACAAACCATTACAGGGATGCATAAGCGGGGAAAACGTTTATGTAGAGGGGCCTTTTTCCTGCTGTCACTGCCGCACTCAGTTTAACACCCATAAGGAGAACGCTTGCCCTACTGCTTACACTAACAGATACCACCCCACCCCTGTTAAAAAAGATACCATTGAGGCTTGTATGAGGAACAAGAATCTCCTCTGTAATATTAGATCACTTTCAAAACATACAGCCGAGGTATGGAATTTAATCTCTTCCAGAGAACCTGACCTGTGCTTTCTTACTGAGACATGGCTAAAGCCCCATTCGATCCCCGCCATAACTTTAGGCATCCCGATGGGCTACAAAATAGTTAGATTAGACCACCCCACCAAGACAGGTGGAGGGATTGCGATTGTCCATAAACAAGGAATTGCCATTACCATATCGGAGGAACTTAGCACACCCGATTTAGAATTATTGATCTTCAAAATTACCACTTGTCCTAAGGAAAGTCGAATGGGAGCGCTGGTGTATCGCCCTCCTGGACCGTGCACAAACTTCTCCAACACACTGATTGAAATACTCGCCCCATATGTAAATCATGACAGCGATTTTCTATTAGTAGGGGATTTTAATGTGCACGAATTACAAGATTGTTGTGAGGCACAGTCCTACAGGGACTAATACAACGAAATTATGGGCCAACCCATCAGGCAGGTCGCACCCTGGATCTGGTCCTATCCAATTCCCCTTCGGACCTTTGCCTGCCCCCAACACAAGTCAAGTGGACAGACCACTTTATTATTGAATTCCATACCTCCCATTTTAAACCCACCCCCTTCAGGCCCGATCTCTCTGCCCAATAAACAAAGACAGTGGCACAAAATCAATAAAATCTCATTTAAAGAGAGGTTTGTTGAACCCTCCATCACTTCCTCAGACAACGTCGAAATTGCCGTAAAGAAATTCGAAAGAGCAACTAGGGCAGCCATAGATGACATAGCCCCTCTGAAACTGTTCAAATCCCGACCAGCTCACAAACAAGAAGTGTGGTTCTCAGAACAATTGAGAACGCTAAAACAAGCCGCCAGAAAACTGGAAAAGAGGTGGAGATCGTCCCACCAGGCGGACGATAAAAACCGTTACTGGAACTCTCTGTCCATTTATCATAAAGCCATCCGTACAGCACGCAAAAGGCACATCACGTCCCAAATTACAGCTGCAGGAAACTCCCCTAGGTTTTTGTACCAAATCTTACAATCATTCGTAAAACCAGTGGCGTGTGAAAGCTCGGAGTCGCCATCACAACAGTTATGTGATGATATCTCTCAGTTCTTTACCAAGAAAATAGACACAATTTACGAGAAAATAACCAACTCCAACAGGACAACTAATATGATCCCATCAGTCCCTCTGACTAAAGATGAACCGAATCAGATTACACATACCCTGGATTGTTTCCCCCCCATCACTGCAGAGGAGGTATCATCGCTATCCAACCAGATTAAAAGTGGAAGCCCGGACGACACAATCCCAGCTAGAATAATGCCCATTCTTACTGAAGAATTATGCCCTGTGATTAGGAGGCTCGTGAATCTTTCACTAACTTCAGGTGACGTCCCCAGGGAATGGAAACGAGCCCTGGTAAGACCAATCAGGAAAAACACTGCCATACCTTGGATCGAACTAACCAAACTTAGGCCCATTTCCATACTGCGCTTCTTAGGGAAACTGATTGAAAAACATGTTAACCATCATCTGCCTAAATACACTGAACTTGCTGGTGGCCTGGACTATTCTCAATCTGGGTTGAGGCCAAATCATAGTACTGAGTCCACCCTTCTATCAGTCACGGACAATCTGCACTTGTATCAGGACAAAGGCTATGCTGTTATCCTGGTACTATTAGATCTGTCGGCAGCGTTCTACACCGTGTCACATACCATCTTAATTGACCAGTTGGCTAACATTGGAATAAAGAACAAAGCCCTCGCCTGGCTAAGGAGCTTCCTAACTAATCGCACCCAGAGTGTCACCATGGGTGCTTACCGTTCAGAGGAGGTGGAGATTTTGAAAGGGGTGCCACAGGGCTCCTGTTTGAGCCCAACCCTTTTTAACATCTACGTGGCACCCCTGGCAAGAGTGATGCGCACGTATGTCTTCATCCCAGTGTCATACGCATGACACACAGCTCCTCTTCCCTTTCAAAACTCTCTCCACTGAAGTAATAAGCTCCTTTTCATCAGGCATGAAGGCTATAGCACAATGGATGTCCTCCAACTGCCTCCAGTGCAATGTTAGCAAAACAGAAGTCATGTTATTCGGGGAGGCCAAAATGCTGTGGACTCCAGACTGGTGGCCACAAGACCTGGAAACAGTTCCAGAAACCAAACAGGTCGTTAAAAATCTAGGGATACGGCTAGACCAAGATTTATCGCTGAAACAACACAGCAACTTTGTCATAGGCTCTTGCTTTCACACTATTAGCCTGTTGCGCAAAGTTTTCCCCCTGCTCCCAGATTCTTTTAGGAGAACTCTGGTACAGGCACTTGTGTTAAGTCGTATCGACTACTGCAATGGCCTACTACTTTCTGCAAACAAGGGTGTGTTGGCTAAGCTCCAAGTTATCCAGAACACAGCGGCCCGTTTAGTCCTGAATGTTCCCCCAAGAACAGCATCTCATCCTCTTCTGGACCAACTGCATTGGCTCTCAATCCTGCAGAGAACGAAGTTTAAAGTATGCTGTTTAATACATAAAAGTCTTAACGGACAAGGGCCTGCCTACCTGGAAAAGAAATTTACCCCATACATTCCAACCCGCTCTCTCAGATCTAGCGACCAACTTCTTTTGGTGGTACCCCGTTCTAGAAAGGCCAGGCATGGCGGTAAAGCTTTATCTATAACAGGACCCTTACTATGGAACAAACTCCCTTTGTCCCTTAGACAGTGCTCAGAGCATCTAAAATTCAGAAAGCAACTCAAACCCTGATGTTCAGTAATGAGATTTATATTCAACCGTTGATATTCTGTTCTCTTTTGTCCTTGACTCCTAGGCGCAGAGATACTCCACTGGGAGTCGATTCAAGTGCTCTACAAACCCGCAAATAAATAAATAAATAAATAAATGGACACACATGTCTACAGCGCATTAAGGTGTTTACAACTAGATTCTTTGGAAGCAATTCAAGTACACAGAGTTGTGACCTGAGTACACACTGTGACTGTGATATGCACACATTATTACAGCATATCATAAGTGTGAGCTATTATTTACTGTGATGTGCACACATTCTTACAGTATATCATTAGTATGAGATTAAAACCCAGTTTATTCTGGGTATTCTATAGTATTTTACAGAAGTGAATTGCATTATAAGCTTCTGGATGTTTGCCTTAGTCCTACGTTTGTGACAGGTACAGCATTGTTGTGGTGAATAGCGTATTATAAACTGTGACATGCACACAGATTACCAGCTTTTCAAGAAACTGCCACTGAGTATTTGTTTATTTCAACAGCCAATTGTTGCAGGGTTTGTGTGGCCAGCAAAGAAAAAAGTTGACATTGTGTTTTCTTGTATATATGATGACATTGTGACTTCTTATATATTTACCATTTGTTTGTGACAAGTGGTATTTGGTCAATTTTACAGGTTGTGGATTTGGGTTATGTATCTGGGTTCATAATATTGCTCCTACACTCTTTGTATCAATATGCAGAGTATCAATGCACCACCTCCTTTTCTGCAGATACCATGGGACCCTCCCATTTCATGGCGTAATTGGTACAGAGCTTTTACAAAATACCTCAGTGCAATTGGAGGCAACAGATATTGTCCAGACCATAAAAGATATTAGTTGGAGCACAGTTTAGGTTTTGAGGGTCAATCCAACTTTGAACATTTAGGGCCAGATGTAGGTTGCCAAATACCGGTCGGTAACAGCCCAAAATCGGTAAAATCGGCCGTTACCGACCGGTATAGCGAGAAAGAGATGTAAGTGCCAAAAAAATACTGAATCGGTAAAAATCAATCGGAAAAATTCCGACTCGGAATTCTCCGAGTTCATATTTACCGAATCGGTATTCACCGATAGGAAAATTACCGAGTCGGCATACACCGAATCGGTAAATAAGGAATCGGAAAACATGGTCATCGTGATGTAGGAAAGGCCAAAAATACCGAATTCAACCAAATTCGGTATTTCGGAGTCGCTATTTACCATGGACTGAAAGGTGGGGGTAACCATGTGGATGCTATAAAAAGGCTCCCAAAATGCAACCCTCCAGTCAAAATCGCTGCACTCTATGTGATAGCGAGGAGGCGAAGGCTACAGGCAGCAGGACTGAGGGTATGGCAAAGGGAGGAGCAGGTGTACAGGCAGAGGATCACTCTGTTCCAATTGACTGACCCTGAGATACTCCAGAGGTACAGGCTGCACCCCAATACCATCATGGACCTAATAAGGGACCTCCACCCATACCTGGATCATCCAACACCCAGGGCCCATGCCATTCCTCCCCATGTCCAGGTGCTGTGCAGCTAACACCTGCTTGCCTCTGGGAGCTACCAGAGTGTGATAGCTGCAGTAGGAGGTGTATCCCAGAGCTGTCTGTCCCGTTTCTTCAGGAAGTTCCTGGATGTCATGACTCAGAGAATGGGACACTACATACAGTTCCCTGACACACCTGCGGAACTTGCCAAAACTAAAACAGACTTCTATGGACTGGCTCAATTCCCGCATGTGATAGGCTGCATTGATGGCACCCACATTCCCCTATGCCCACCTGCAGCCACAGAACACATATACAGAAACCGTAAGTCTACGCACTCCATCAACGTGCAGGTGATATGCAATGCAGGGAACATCATCACCGACACAGTTGCAAAATTTCCAGGGAGCACGCACGACTCCTACATATTCCAGAACAGTGGAATATACAGACGGCTACTGAATGGCGATTTTGGAGATGGTTATCTGCTAGGTAAATATGTTGCACACACCCTGAAATGGATCTCAGCTCTATGGGAAATGTGTATGAAACTCATGTACCTCTCGTTCTCTCCCAGGTGATAGTGCATATGCCCTGTGTTCCTTTGTGCTGACACCGTACCTGAACCCAACCAACAGAGCAGAAAGGCGATACAATGTGGCACACAGGTCCACCCGCAATGTTGTGGAGAGAACCTTTGGACTCCTGAAGAGCAAGTTCCGTTGCCTCCACAAAAGTGGAGGTGCGCGACAGTACACCCCCCTCCTGTGTTGCAAAATTATAGTGACCTGTGCCATCTTGCACAATCTTGCTACCAAGGAAGGCACAGAGGTGGAGATGACACATCATGAGAACATAGATGAGGACTAAGAACATGCAGAGCCCCAGGCAACAGGGCCAACCGTACTAGATGGCAGATTGAGACGGACTGAAATTACACAACGATATTTCTAGGTAAAGTATGACACACACACAGGTATACTTCAGGACATGAGTAGTTTATTCTGCACTACTTCATGATGTTCACATGACTGTACGTCTATGTCACTGGCTGCACATACTCAGTTGCTGTCACTGTGTGCAGTAGTGTCAGTCCCCTGCATAGTTCAGTGCTTGCGTCCTCGCACTACATTGCGGGATTTAGGTGCCTGTCCTTCAGGTTTCCTGCTGGTACCTGACTCTGCATGGCTGTGCTTGCCGCTCCTGCGCACCTCCTGCACAGGTGTACTGGAGCCACTCCTGCTGGTTGACCCCTCAGTCTCCTCCACACCTGTGTCACCAGCATTGCCTAGGTTTGAGTTCAACATCTGCTCCATTGCAGAGGTCACACCACCCATGCCCCGGGTTAAGTCAGTGCAGCAGTGCTCTATTGCTTCCTGCATTGAGATGCAGCGTCTGCAGAGGTGAGCTGTGTTGGCAGCGAACCTATTCATGGCCTTGGTCTGTTGGCGCATGTACTGCCGTTCCCTGGCACGCTGGAGATGTTCCCTGTCAAGCTTGTCGGAGAGGACCCCCATGTATGTTGATATGTCAGAGATCCCTTGTGCTATCAGATCCAGGCTTGTAGCCATTTGGGTTATGCCCTTGTCCATGTTGGACATTGTTGCGCTCAAACCGCGCACCTGCCGCTGCATGGCTTGCAGTGATTCGGCCTGCTGGCGTTGAACCTTCACCATCATGCCCTCCAGCCCACTGAACACGCTCTCCCCATCCTGGCCCTCCCCACATTCACGTGCCCTCCGGCCAAGGACAGTAGTGCGCGCTGAGCCTGCAGACATAGTTGGTCTTGGCCTGTCAGGCACTGGCGCACTCTTCTGGGGGACATCTTCCTCATAATCTGAATCAGAGGTCTGCAGGATCCTCTGCAGGGGCTCCGCCTGGCTACTTTCCCCTCCCGGCTTGGGCGTGTTTGGGAGGCCAGGAGACCCAAACAACAGAGGGGACATTGGGATGGTGTAGTGGGTGGGTCTGGTGATGAGGGGTCCTGGGTAGGGTCGTCTCCACCTTCTCCTGCACTATGACGACTTTTCCTTTTTTCTTTCTCCCCTCTTTTAGTTGGTGCTGCCCTCTCCTCCCTCGGCGGTGCAGAACTGCGTGACAACTCTCCTGTGGAATGAAATTGACATAGGGTCAATGCTGTTGTTTGTCTGTGTGTGTTTCTTAATTAAATGGTCTGCACACCTTTGCACAGTCCACATTGCTTGTTTGGGGATGTGTGTGGCATGCCTTGCTCAGTCATGTGTGGTGTACTTTGCATCTGTGTGTACATGACTACGTCTACCATGATGCATTGCTGCCACAAATTCTGACCTCTCCTGCTGTGACATGTGTGTACACAGTGGGGTGCAGGGTTGGGATAGCTGGGGGTGCATGTGGGTACATGCCTCTTACCTTGTTTCTTGGCTGCCTTCGCTGTGCTATCCAGGTCTCCTATCCCATGGATGCATTCAGGCTCCATGGTGGATGCAACTTGCTCCTCTATTGGTGTCAGTTTGGGGGCTCTGCTCCTGCCACCTCCAGTCACACCTGCATCCTTTTTCAGTCCTGCAATCTTCTTCTTGGTCACTATGCGCAGGTCATACCACCGCTTTTTGATGCCCTCAATGTCCCGGTGGGTGACTTCTATGGCATTCACTTTTCCCTGAATAGCTAGCCAGATGTTCCTCTTCACAGTCTCTGCAACATGCAGAGACTGCCTCCAAAATATTTGGCTGTAGTGGCTGACAATTTCATCCACAGCCACCTGTAGTTCCTCTGGGCTGAACGTCAGCTTCCTTTTCCTCTCACCAGCATCCTTCTGTCCTTCCTGTGCCTCCATTCTGTCAGTCTGCTTGCCTGTGGATGCTCTGCTCCCCTCTCCTCTGCATATTTGTTTGTTCAGTTGGTTTCCACCTGCATGGGTGTGGCCCCTCCCAGGTACTGGGGTGGGGTGCTTCTCTCTCATTGGTTGGATTCACAGGGCCTTGGCTGTGGGGTGTGTAGGCTCTCCCTGATTGGTTGACAGGCTCACATGGCGTGTTTCAAACTCCCACATCGGTAATTACCGATTCGGTAAATTCCGAGTCGGTGAAATCCGAATCGGTATTTTCCGAATCGGTGAATCCCATTCATTCCTACGGGCAATGTGGCCCATAGGATTGCTTGGGTTTCACCGACTCGGATTTTACCGACTCGGTCAATTCCAAATCGGTGATTACCGGATTTGGCTTACCGAGTCATACCGAGTCGGTAACTTTTACCGACTTTTTAGCTACATACCATTTACCGATTCAGGAATACAGATCTACCGTATGAATTAGTTGAAGACAAAGAAGATATTGGTAAATCCAGTTGGCTGTAAATAAAACTAGGAAAACAGTTTGATATGCAGCCAAGTTTAATTGTTAATAGGCACAAGTTTTTTACACCGGAACAACACCAAGACGAATCGATTGATCGTTATGTTGCAGCTTTAGGGCTACCTTGCCACAGTGTGTGGATTTGAAGGATTCACTTCTCGCCTTATTTGGGATTAGATTGCTGTATTTGCTGGGACCAAAATGTCTAGGAAAGGGTATTGAACTTGAAGAATCCTATACTCATAGAACCAATTAATACTGTGAAGAGCAAATAACTATCTGGTAAGTCAAGCACAGGGTTGACACAGAAAGAGCAGTGTGGGGTGATTGTATTTAAAAAGAATTTGAATTCCAACCAGAAGGGGCAGAGTAAGAAGTTTTCAAAGAAAAAAGAGGTTAAAGTAGGATTTTTTGTTTGTTTCCAATGTGTGTATCTGAGGCATGTGTCGAATGGTTGTCCTTGTCCAGCTAAAAATGTAAAGTGTAGGATTTGTGGTAAATTAGGACACTTTGCCAAGGTTTGTCAATCTGTTGGGGATTAAGAGAAGGTGAATTTGGTACGTGACAGAGAATCTAGCGAAGGGTCAGAGGAAGAGCATATTGAAGAAAAGGATTTGGTTTTGGTAGTACTAGGTGGAGAAACCAACCAATTGCATAGACCCATATGAGATTATCATGGTTCATGGTAAAGTGTTAAATCTGTTAAATGATTTGGGGGAAAGGATGACAATGGCCACTGATGAATTGTTTCACTGAACATGGGGTGAAAGAAAAAAATTGCTCTTGCCGAAGAGGAACCTGGTAACATATGATGGAAGGAACATTGAATGTCACCTGAAATTCAATGACAAAGTTATTTTCTGGAAGGTGTATGTAGACAGGAAGGGTTTGCACATACTAGGGTGGTATAATCAGGATTTGTTTGTAATGACACTAAGACCAGGGAGGAAAGTTCAGGTTTCTTTGGTGATATGCATCTCTTGGGCAGGCGTCTACAGACCAAGTTCAAATAAGTGTTGGACAAGTTTGTTTAAGGAGGTGTATAGTGATAAACTGGGGAGGATTTCAGGATTCAAACACAAAATGAAGGTACAAAGTGGAATCATGCCTGTCAAACACAAGTTAATGAATGTGCCTTTTGCCATTCGTGAAGAGTTAGCTGAGATAATAAAAAATGAGTGAAGACGAGGTTATCAAACCCATCAATTCATCCTCATGATTATCCCCTTTGGGGAGTATGAGGAAAAAAAGGTTTGTGTTGACCTGAGAAATTTGAACAAGATGATATGGGTAGGCTCCCACCCATTTCCTTGTATAGATGACATTATCACCACATTTCCAGGCACCAAAGGGTTTAGTAAAATCGATTTGGTATCGGAATACCATCAGATTGAACAAGATGAGTCTTCTAAACATTTTCCAGCATCTGTATCACTCCTTTGCACATTTCAATTCAAGAGGATGCATTTTGGACCAGCATATCTCACTTCTGTTTTCCAACAGATGCTGAAAAATGTAATCCAGGGTGCCAAAGTGGTGTTGACATCCCAGAAAGACATTCTGGTGGCAGGGGAAGACCTGGTCAATCACGATAACCTTATGCAGGTTGTGTTAAAAAGGTTGCATACATTTGGAAATATTTGAGTTTGCCAGGAGTAGCATAGAAAATTTCGGCCTTGTTGATGAAAAGTTCTTCAATTAAATACAGGAGCAGAAGATATTAAGCACTGAGGTTTATTATTCATACACCCCATCCATCAGCTACCAGGGAGTAATTGACTTCTCAGGGAACATTAATATGTACAAGATTCCAAGTTCTACAGAATCATAGACAATAAAGATAGAGAAGACACTACACATCTTCTTTCTTATAACAAAGTTAAATCTCATTTGATAAAAACACTAAGAGTAGAACAAAGATAAAAACAATACAGAAAGAACACAAAAATGCAAGATACATAGTACAACATAGTTAACTTATATACAGCCTTATTCATGAAGGCTAAATCGGCTCGCAAAGGGCCGGATTCTGAGAATCCGGCCCTTTGCGAGTGCGATTTTTGCATTTGGGATTCAGCATCCCAAATGCAAAAATCGGTAATTGCTAAATCGCTAAATTGCGAGGAATTACATTTAAGGAATCTCTATTTGAGATTCCTTAAATGCAATTCATGAAGCATTTGAAAATTGCGAAAATGCAATTTTGTGCCGCTATTTACCGAGAGGTCAGACCTCTCGGTAAATAGCAAAAACTTAGAAAAATGCTTTTAAAAGCATTTTTCTAAGTTGCATGTTGCACACACACATGTCCTTTGGACATGTGTGTGCGCAACACCTGTTTCAATTTGCATTTAAGGGGTGCTACAGGGTGTCCTTTGGACACCCCTGGCACCCTTTAAATCGCTATCTCATTTGCGAGTAGCAAATTGCTAATCGCAAATAAGGAATACTCCCCATGCATTCCTATGGGCCTTTTGGCCCATAGGAATGCATGGGGAGTATTCCTTATTTGCGATTAGCAATTAGCTAATCGCAAATAAGGAATCAGTGGGAATCGCAATTAATATTGCGATTCCTACATGATTACCGTTTTGCGAGTCTCAAATAGCGATTCCTTATGATTCGCTATTTGAGCCTCGCAAAACGGCCCGATCATGAATCAGGCTGATAGTCTTTGAGATATGAAGGTGTTTTTCTAATACGAGCACAATCTCTACCACAAGAACTATTTGGCTCTTTTGAATCAGAAGACATTCTTGTCACAGGAATAGAATCTAAAATGTTTTCCTTGAGTACAGCAACTCAATTAAGATTCCAGACTTTCCCATTTTCCAATTTTACAGAGTTCTTAAAACATTTAACAACACGCATAGGAGCAGAATGCTTAGACCAAGATAATGCTCCAACTGGTGCTTTAACACAAACTAAATCTCGAACTACTACTTTACCTTCCTTAACTCTTTTCCTTGAATCAAAAAAGATTTTATTCTTGAACTGCATCCTTTCTTCTCTATCTCTCCAAACACCAATACTGTTATTCTTTACACCCTTGCCCCAGAACATCCAACCAGGACTCAAACTAGTATTAGGATTCCTTCCCTTAAATAACTCAAAAGGAGTTTTCTTAGTCGTGGTTTGTGGAGAGAATCTATGTGCCAAAATACATTTCTGCAATTCTTCCTTCCAATCCAACGAATTCACCCTTGAAAGTTGAAAATGCTCTTTTATCACCCTGTTGAACCTTTCTACAGTACCATTTGATTCTGGATGATAAACTGATGTTCTTTTATGTTTAATTCCACAAGATAACAAAAATTCAGACATCATATTAGTGCAATATTGAGGTCCATTATCAGATAAAATTGTTGTAGGAAACCCCTCCCTTCTGAAAACTTCCTTAAGAAAAGAAATCACACAAGAAGATGTGACCTCGGATTCTGAAGAAACTTCTACCCGTCTGGAATACAGGTCAATTAAAACAATTAAATATGGAGTACGATGTTCACCAGAAAGAGGGCCTACAATGTCAATAGCAATATCCTCCCAAGGACCACAAGGTAAATCTCTACACACCGTGGGAACCGTCCTAGGAACAAGAATTGTGTCACTTATTTTACAATGAACACATTCTCTCACCTCTCTTTCAATTTCAAGATCCATGCCTGGCCACCAGAATGATCTGCAAATTCTTTCTTTTGTTTTAACAATACCTAAATGGCCCTGATGTGCCTCATCAATTAATCTTTTCCTTAAAGAATTAGGAGGAATTAATTTTGAACCTCTTAACAATATACCATTTTCCACAGATAATTAATTTACCTCTAAGTGACAAACTTTATCCAAAGATTTATCAAAAACTGAATTATTGAGGATTAAATTATTCACCTTTGATATTTCATCATCTTTTCTACTTTCTTCCAACCATTCCTCCTCAAGTATGACACCAGATATAATTTCACAAACATTCACTTCATTTTCACAAATTTCATCTTTAATCAGCTCACCATTAACATCACCAACTAATCTTGAAAGACAGTCAGCGGATACATTTTCCACGCCAGGAATATAATTTACACTGAAATTGAATTCTTGAAGTGCAATCACCCATTTCCTAATGCATGAAGATACACAGTCTAAACATTTTGTTGTGAAAATGTCTTTCAATGGTTTGAGATCAGAACAAACCTTAAATTCCTGACCCCATAAAAAAAATTACATTTCCTGAGAGCCCAGAATATTGCTAAGGCTTCTTTTTCTATGATAGAATAGTTTAATGCTGCACCACTTCAACTTCTTGAAGCACAGGCAATTAGTTTCTCTTCACCACCTCTATACCGTTTTAAGATAGCACCTAGTCCCTTTGAACTTGCATCAGTTACCACAAACGTTTCTTCATAAGGAATAAAAGCTTGTAGATTTGGAGCATTAACTAAATCTTCTTTGATATCTTCAAATTCTTTTTGACAATTTTCTGTCCAAATATACTCCTTGTTCTTTCCTAGTAGATTTCTTAAATTACTAGACTTACTGGCTAAATCTTTTATACATTTTCCATAATATTCAACTATACCTAAAAAAGAAACAATCTCTTCTTTATTCTTCGGAATTGCTAAATTTTTTATAGTATTAACCAAATCCTTCTTAGGTGAAATCCCAAAAGCTAAAATATTGTATCCTAAATAATATACATCTTTTACTGAAAACTTGCATTTCTCAAATTTCAATGTAAGACCTGCAGATTCTAACCTCTTTAAAACTAACCTCAAAATCTTATCATGTTCTTCTTGATTTTTACCATGAATTAATAGATCATCCTGATAACATTTTACTGACCTAATTCCTTTTAAAATAGAAGCCATGAACCTCTGAAAAACCGACGCAGCAGACACAAGACCAAACGGCATCTTTCTGTACTTGAATGCTCCCATGGGAGTGATAAAAGCTGTTAGGTCTCGTGACTCCTGCGTCAACTCAATTTGATAATAAGCTTGAGTTAAATCCAAAGTTGTAAACACTCTTGAATCACCCAAAGAAGTTAGTAATTCATCTATATTCGGTAAAGGAAATTTATCTACAACTACCTCTTTATTGAGTGATCACAAATCACAACATAGTCTTATGTCGCCATTAGGTTTGTTCGCGACACCAACTGGCGCCAGCATTCTGTTGCTTCCACTGAGGTGATAATATCTTGTTCTTGCAATTTCTTTAATTCCTCTTCTACCTTTCCTTGCAGTGCTATAGGAATCCTTCTAACCTTGGCAATCACAGGATTCACATTCTTCTTAAGCTTAATACAATGTTTGTAACCTTTGAGACATCCCAACTCTTTTCTAAAAAGTCAAGGAAACTCGTTTACGAAAGATTTCTCATCAGACTTTATCTCCTGAATCTGAAATTGTGGATTAGAATTAGGATTCAACATCACTCCCAACATACGTTGATGTGGCCATCCAATCAAAGAATCACCAACTTTAGAAACATAAACTTTTCCAACAATTATGTTCTTTCCTACCTCAATCATAGCATTAAAATAACCTAACATACATATTGGAAATCCACCATACCCTCCTAGATTCACATCCATTTTGAAAAGTTTGTTTTTCGTTTGAAAATATTTCTCATAAATTTCCTTCGAAACAATAGTAATTGTTGAACAAGAATCAAACTTCATATCCATATCTATACCATCTACTGTAACTTTCCCAATAGGATGATCACTATTCATGCTCTCTTTCACTTGACATATAACTTATTTTATCTCTTTTTTAAATACTTTCTTATTCTTAGATTTGCAAAACTTCACAAAATGACCTTTTTTTCATACAAAACTTAAAGCAGGACACATTTTAGAATTTGCCTTATGTCCAGATTTCCCTTATCAGAAACATGAAATTGCATATAAAGATATCTCTTCTTTGTTCAAATCTTTCATTACATTCTTAATATCTTTTACCTGACAAACATTTTCTTTTACATCTTCAACCACAGCTTCAATTTTCGCTTTGTCCCCTTTCAACTCATTTACACATTTTAACATATGTTCTACCCTTTTTGCTATACTCACAACTTCTTCTTCAACCATAATTCCTCTCTAATATTATCCTCTCTACATTTCAACACTAAGTGATCTCTCAAACTTTCTTCATTTGTTGCGCCAAATTTACATGTTGAGGACAATTTGCGTAAAGCAGACAAATATTCTTCAATAGATTCATCTTTTCCTTGTTCCCTCTTTCCAAAGTGATATCTTTCCATAGTGGTGCTTACACGAGGCAAATCATGTTTATCTAACTTCAATAAACAAAGTTCATATTCATCCAAACCCTGTTCTTCCTGTACAGATAACTCAGGTAAATTTTCTAATACCTCTTGACCTTCCCCTCCTAAGCAATGCGTTGAAAGAGAATATTTTCTTCCTGCACTTAAGTTTGTCCCACATACTCGTGCATAATGCGCAAAAATTTCCTTCCATTTGCTCCATTTTACCTTAGGCTCACCTGGATCAACGGAGAAAAAATGGTGGAGTAGTTACATTCTGCATTCCTTACTCTTAAATAATGCTAAAACAGACTTTATAAAATTACTTACAGAAATGCCTCTCAATATCTAATCTTCCTTACTAAATAATTATATATTTATCTGAATCATACAACAAAAAATTTTCTTTTAGGTAATATTAATTATTCTGTGCAGATCAATGTATTATAACATACTTTCCTAAGCTAATTTTATTTTCATAAAAATACTTTTCAAAATTAAACAAAAACACAACTAAAATAAATGTTTTTTTTTATATATTCCTTTTTTTGTTCGCCGATTTAATCCTCAAACTCCTATTCTTACTGCTTTATAGTCAGAGTCACATCGATCTCCGCATTCATATGTAGATGATCCAGTCAGACATTAAGTCACACTCCTGCGCTGAATGTCGAATACTTCTTTTCCTTGTTACAGAAACCGCCGTCAAATCACACTCTTGCACTGAATAGCGAATACGTCTTCTTCCGCATTCAACAAGCTTCCCTCAAATCTCACGTTACTTTGCTCACACCGAGACCAACTTCCGCATTCTAATGCATCATCATTTCACATTAGCTGCCATTCGATGAAGATCCTTCCAGCCCCGTAAACTACACCAAAGATCTTCTCTCACTTGAAAACCACACGAGTCATGTGATATTTTATTTCATATTGCACAGTTACTTAAAACCATTTACAATACATCTTAAAAAGAAAGGCAGACCTAAAAAATTCATTTGTATACAAAACTTTCAAAATCAGTATATAAAAACTCAATATATATATTAATATTTGCATCTATGAATAAAAACAGCATGCATATACCAGTGTGTCCACAATAGTGGCTTGCTTGCTTAAGTTAAGATATTATAGTTATTAAAATGATGTCTTATCCGTCTGGTTTGTGGGGCAAGTTGGCTTATTGGTCTAAGGTGACTTTCATCATGCCTGACCCTTCATTTTCCGAAAGCCTGTTTCGAAGCTTGGCCATGTATTTCCCAAACTTGGCCAGGTCTGTTGGAAGGGTACAGGAGAAAAGTACCGATACAGCTTCTTTTACTGTTCGAACCCCGTGTCGTAGCCAGATTTGTTTTAAAAAGATCCGTCGGGCAGGAGCATCTCAGGGCAACAGCAAATCAGGTGTAACAGAGATTAGTTTTTATAGTTGTAGAGTCTGCATCTTATTTTGTGTTCCAGGGACCTCCACCCAGGGTTTAGCTCTTTGATTTGGAGGGGAACTACTCTGGCCCATATGATGTTTTTGAATGCTTTCCTTCCAAGTCCAACCACACGAGTCAAACTGCCATATTTCTCCGCAATACTTCAATAAAAGAGGGTATGTTTAAATTGATGTTATTTTCTACGGAACTCACAGAACTTTCAAATGTATTTTTTTCTTTAAATATGCGCCTTGTTCATTTTCCCTACTTCTCTTATATTAAATTAGATATCAGCCGCAGGAGAAGTAGCTTACTTCTCTACATATATACTGCCGCTGGAGAAGGATTACTTTCGCATATTTCATCCTCTTCCAAACATATTCCTTTCATCAAACATGTATCTTCCCACTTCATTTAAACCGCCGCTGGAGAAGTTACCAACTTCCCATCTAAACAACAGCCGCTGGGGAAGTTTAATTTTAAATTTTAATTTCTCTTTAAAGACAACTTTCAATTTCTTTTACTTCGCTTTCTTTCTTATATTTTCATTCTCGCACAAGTCTCTTTTTCCTAATCTCACTCCTTATTTATTCAATTTAGCTTGATGTTTAGGTGTCGTTCTCCTCTCTCTTTTTCTCCCAATTACCCTCGTCGCCAATGAAAAGTTCTTCAATTAAATACAGGAACAGAAGATATTAAGCACTGAGGTTTATTATTCATACACCCCATCCATCAGCTACCAGGGAGTAACTGACTTCTCAGGGAACAATAATATGTACAAGATTCCAAGTTCTATAGAATCATAGATAATTAAGATAGAGAAGACACTACACTTGTCATCTCCAAAAAAGGGGTAGAATCAAGACCTAGTTTGGTAGAAGCAATAACAAGAGCTCCTCAGCCCAAAATCAAAGAACATGTGGCATCATGTCAAGGTAGTTGTGAGTTCTACGCCAAATTAATAAAACCTTTCTCAGCTAAAACTGCAAATTTCAAGGACCTTCTCAAGAAAAAAATAGACAATTGACGCCAGTCAAAATGAATTTGTTGCTCTCAAACATTACATTATGTCTGCAGGAGTATTGGCACCTTTTAATCCAACGAGGGAATGTATCTTAACAATAGATGCAAGCAATGATAGATTGGGTACCACGCGTGCTCCAAGCAATGCTGGAATTGAAGTAATGGTAAGATTTGCTTACATGTCATTGAAAGAAAGAAAAATGTATTTTCTGTTAAAGAAAAAGAATTGTTAACCTGCTGTTGGACTGTGGAACGGTTTAAATGTGTCATATGGGGGGGAGGAGAATTTCCCTTAGCACAGATCACAAGCTGTTGGTGAATATACTTGAAGGTACAATTTCCGAAGACCACATTCCTAGATTAGACAGATTGAGCTCAAAACTGTTACAATATGATTTCAAAATTGAATATATTCCAGGTGGTAAAATCCCCAGAGTGGAATATTTATCACGCTCCTCAGTCAGTTATGAAGAGAATTCTAGGAATTGGGAGGAGAATGATGAATGTTTGATAGCAAGAATTGATGTCTACCATGGAAATGCATTTCCAGAGAATGAGTGTAATGTCAAAATGTTGAAGGATGAAGATTTGGGGCCCGATGTAGGTAGCTCTTTACCGATCCGAATCGGCCGAAAATTCCGATTTTCGGCTGTTTCCGATCGGTAAAGGGCTACCGAGATGTAGGGGCACATTTTTGGTAATTTTACCGAATCGGTATTATTACCGAATCGGTATATTTACCGATTCGGTAATATGTACCGAATCGGTAAAATAATTACCGATTCGGTAATATTTACCGATTCGTTCAAAGCCCATAGGAATGAATGGGCATTACCGATTCGGTATTTACCGAATCGGTAATTAAAGAATTGTTAAAGATTCGGTAACGAATCCAGATGTTGGGACCTACATCCCATTTACCGATTTTGAAATACCGAATCGGTAAGATTCGGTATTTCTAAATCGGTAAATGGGATTTACCTACATCGGGCCTTTGGAGAGTGTGAAAAGTAATGTTAAAGAGCCATGGCCCATTGAGAAAGCGTTGCCAGTAAGGATTCAGGGGTATTTCAAGGTGGTAGATGAGATGTCAGTACAAAAGAATGGAATATTAATGAGAGGTGAAAAATGTATTCCCCCCCGTGGGCTGGGATAAAATATAATTTTTAGCGCGCATGAAGGGTAACAGGGACAAACCGAAGTGTCGAAGCATGTGTTATTCATGCCAACAGTGACAAAGGGATATAAACAGAGTATATGCCTCTCCAGCTGTGTGTTCTACCTGAAGGGCGACGGCCAAAACTGGCGATAGACTTCATAGTTCCATTTAAAACTTTAGCATGGAGATCTAGGTTTACAATAGTAGTAGTAGATTATTACAGCAAGTGGTGGGAAGACCCCAACAGTTATCACATTTCTAAAGAAATAGTTTTTGAGGGAAGGTTCTCCTAAAGTAATTGTATCTGATAATGGGGTGCAGTTTGTTATGAAGGTAATGAGGGAGTTTTGCAGGAAAATGTGATTAAACACAAATGCATAGCGTTGTACCAGCCCTGGCTAATGGCTTTGGAAATAAAATGAACCACAGTTTGGTGGAGTGCATTCAGTGTGCTGTTCAAAACAAAACTCAAGTAATTGAAGCATTGAAAAGTATGTTATGGTCTCATAGGCACTGTCCTAATGCTGTTATAGGAGTGTGTCCCTTTGAAATCATGTGGGGACGTGTTCCAGCGTCCAAACTATGGGCTTGATTTAGAGTTTGGCGGATGGGGTTACTCCATAACGAGCATGATGGATATCCCATATGTCGTATTAGGATTCCATTATATCATAAGGAAATCGCAATACGTTGGACAGGATATCCATCATGTTTTTGACGGAGTAACCCATCCACAAAACTCTAAATCAGGCCTTATGCCCTGCTTGGTTAAGACAGTTTCAACATAAATCTGGCCAGCGCAATCTCTCGACAAGATCATATGGCCTTGGGTAGAAAGTTATCAAAACAAAATGAAAGAGGGTTACAATATTTGACACATGAGTAAGAAGAAGAGAAGTGAGATTCAAGTTGATGACTGTGTGTTTGTGAATGATCCTACTCACGTCGCTAAAGGGAAGTCCAAGTTTAGGGTCCCAGAAAAAGTTGAAGCTGTGTCCAAAAATGCTGTTTGCAATAAACGAACATGAATGGTGAACATAAACAGAGTAGTGAAGGTGAAGCAGAGAGATGGAAGTGGTGAGGGTGTGGATGTGTCATCTAGCAGAAGTGTGTACCCTCCTGGTGGGAGTGAGAGAGCGCTAAGCCAAAGAAAAAGATTGTAGGGGTGCATCATATTCACCAGTAGTCAGCACCCACATATATAGAGGACTTATTTATCATGTTTAAATGTAACGTAGGCTAAGAATTAATGTGTTAGAAAATGCTTAGAGCAACGTAAAGAGTTTTGAAAAAACCTTTAGGCCATATTAACCTAGAAATGTTGTTTGCAGGGAAGAATTCCACTAATTAAGAGATGCTTTATAGATTGATATTATATTAGTTGCTGTATTAAAAATTCATTTTATATTCCTTCTAATGTGATAGAATTGTTTTAAGATAGAGAATGTATCTCGCTTTAAGGATGAAGGCCTACAGAACGAAAAAGTATGGCTCATGTTAGAATGTGATTCACATAAACGTGCAGAGGCCTAGTTCATGAAAATCGAGTAGGTGGGATTGAAATTGCTTTGCTAGACAATAAACCATAGAAATGATTTTATGAAAGCTGCTTTTAGTTAAAGTCAATTGCAACATTATGAAATGTTGGGCCAAGTCACATGTGTTCCTTTGCAGGTGCCGGACAAGTATAGATTGTAGAAGAAGGGCCCATTGTGTATGAGTGGTAGAATGGTAGACCCAGACATGGAGGAGTGACTGGGGTATTTAGGGAAGCATCTTGAAGAGAAGAAGAGTCTGGGACATAAGGACATCTCAACGGACAGGGATGGAGCGATGCCATGATGGAAATATTCTGCAAGCCAACACCTTCGAGAGGGGCGTACCTTAGGGCGTGTCGTCCGTATTGTGGGGTTTTGTATTAGGGACAGCACCCCGGGGAGAAGTCAGAGCAGATGAGCGAGAGGGCGAAGGGAAGCGGTTGATCAGGCACAGAGTTTGCTATGAGGGAGCGGTTTTTAGACCAAGTCCGAAGAAAGTGAGTGTACTTCTTTGGAAGTCACCACGGCTGACACCTTTGTTAGGAGGGAACCTTGTTGAGTAGGGATGTCACTTAGTATAGTGTAGGGACAGATTAACCTGGATTTATTCCTTTTTCCAATGCCTACTAAAACACAGGTCATAGCAATTCTTGTTAGCCTGATAATTTTGGAACTGATCTTTGTATTGTTTCTAAGCCGACTGAGACTTTTCCGAAGGATTATGTTTGTATTAGTGCCAGTTTATCTACTGAATCTTTTGCTGAGGTGTTTATATACCCAATTGTTTTTGGCTTTGTAATACATTTTTGAACTTAGTCCTTAGTCGGTGGTTCTTTGGGGAAACAATGGGCGTGCATTGAAGGGTATACACTGTTTGCTTAGATAGATTGCCTTCTACACTCTATGACAGATAAAAAGGTCTAGTCGACCTGCGACGGGATTCTAGAGAATATCATTCTGGTTCTAGAGGAAAATCCTGCCTTTCCAGTTGGTAGCAGAGTAGGATGGTTTATCTTCTGGAGTGAGGGTAATCTAGAGCAGGTTAAGATTTCCCCAAGGCTCATAGAGATCTGGAGATGAGCATCCAGAGGACCGCGGATGGAGGATGGCATTCCATGGAAAATGACGGAAAGTGACGGTGCGGCGGAAAGCAGCAGGTCGTAAGAGAGTGAGTATGAAAAGGGTCATGCGTGCTAGATTGCAGTGTGTATTGTATTGTTGAAGTGTATTGTCATGCGGAGTTGAGTGCCTGTAGTGTGAAAGGAGTTCAGGTTGTGAGCGCGCGCAACCGGTGAAAATCTTAGGCTCAAAGAGAGTTTAAGTGGTTTGGGTGTATCGAACACCTATAGTAATTGTCGACCATTGTAAGGGATTCATGAGGTACCATTGATCGGCCGCAGGACCAAGATAGGGGGAACGAATGTGTGAGTGTGTGGGTAACGGACACTGGTCGGTCGTTGCCGTGTGTTTGTAACCTATCAGTAGAGGCGATTGTCCGGTCGTTTTGGGGACAGACATTTGCCAATTCACTGACAATTACAGTCAGACTGTGGACGTACAGTCAAAGAAGTGGTTGCTTGGTCGGAAGTGATCATTTCAAGTGTATGATTGGGACGCATGCGTGACCGAGAGACGGGTTGAGAAAGGAGGGGAACTGCTGCAGAACGGAGGCGAGTGACGTCAGAAAGAGCTGTGCTGGGATTGGGCGGTTAGAACGGAGGCGAGTGACGTCAGAAAGAGCCGCGCTGGGATAGGGCGGTTAGTGTGAAGCCGCGCTGGGATTGGTGGAATGTCATCGGGAAGCAAAAGAACGCTGTAAACAAAGAAACATTGTGGTTTTCATCATGAAATGTTTAAAAGTGTTGCAAATTTGTTTTAAGGGAGAAAGAAGCTAGAACCTCGGGTGGGGAAGAGGCCCCACTCGAGGATACGCCAGCTCATTATATGGCCACGAATGTTGGGTTGCATACCATATTGTGGCTTGAGAACTGGTGTAAGATGACAGACGGAAGTGAAGAGTTGACTTTTCCTAGATATAGAACGTTTAGATTGGAGGTGCTGTACCAGCTAAAAGCGACTATGGCCTCTTTGCGGCCTTTGCCTAGACCAACGCCTAGACCAACGCAGTTTGAAGCATTGAATGCATGGATCAGGGCAGCCTATGAAAGGAGCAGAGATAGGGGACAGGAAAGAGACAGGAGAGAGTGAAGAGATCAGTTAGTTCAAGATGCGAGATGGGATGCACTGGCCAAGAGGTGGAGAGTGCAGACCATCGAAGGAGACAGGCTATACCCGTTGTGGGTCAATGCAGGGGATGCGCAGAGGAAGAACACAGAGGATGACGACAGTGAGACAGACAACAGCCTGATAGAGAGACTGTTGTCAGAGAGGCCACCCCCGTATAATCCTGAGGTAGAAGGGGGGCCAGCATCAGCAGTGGGCAGGGACACATCTGTCGGGGACGGCGGTGTCCTAATGGAGAGCAACTTGGGCCCAGTAGGGGACTGGTCAGGCTCGGTGGAAGGAGAGAGGGCACCTCACAATTCCCCGAAAACAAGGGTAGTGGGAAGGTTTACAGGGCAGAAGGTAATCAGTGAAGAGGGAGTCAGCTCTCAGAGACTGCCAGACGCGCTTACGGTACCTGTCACCATAGGTCCCATAGTATCAGTGTACAATCCAGAACAGACACAAAGCGAGGGTCTGCCATAAGGAGACAGGGAGAGAAGTAACAACGAAGAAAGGAGCAATGTGGCAGACGGATGGAGCCAATTGCCACGGCCCATAGAAAGGAGCACCCCTCTGGCAGCGTCAGCAGACTCATCTGGAGAGAAGGGGGGTTGGAGAGGACCGATGGACCTTAGAGGACCACGGCCAAGGTCAATTCGGGAATTAAGGCCAGATTTGAGAACCTGGGAGACGGTTGTGGATACCCCGAGTGACAGATCAAGGGAGGATTGTGGACATGGAAGCCCGGAGAATAGGGGGATGTCTCACTGCACGACTAATGGGAGCAGGCACTAGTGGGGTCGCGGGAGTGAGGAGAATAGGGAGGAGTCCCCTCCGACATCTACAGACAGAAGACAGGAGTGGGATCGTTAAAGATGGGAAAGAGGAAGGGTTCCCCATAACACACTCGAGGAAGACGGACGAGTGAGTCAGGACGGTAAAGGGAGAGACTCAAGTGAATCCTCTAGTCAAGGTACATTGAGGGCAGCGATAAAAGCAAGGAGAATTGATGTGCTGAGACTTAAAACAGAGTTGGGGGAAATAGTGGAAGGTACACTGCCTCTAGAGAGAATAGAACTTTATGAACCAGATGAACTGTTGTTCGTAGCAAAAGATGTTACCCGCAGAGCTAGGGCAGCCCATGAGAAATTATCAGAATTAGCGAACAAGTACTCGGTGGATTTGACAAGGACAAAAGCATTGCAGGGTGGCCATAGGCTGCAGTACTCGGACCAAGATCTAGAAGAGAAAAGAGTGATCGGATTAAAAACCCACATCAGAGAACTGATTGTGGGACTCCGAACGTGGGTCCCATTGGACAAATGGGAGGAAAGGTGGCCGAGGAAAAAGAGTGTTAGACGGAGCACTATTGAGACACCTACGGTAGGGGGGTTGGTGAATGTGGAGGCGTACCCCTTGCAGAGGTGGCTCATGGGGGCTATGTACATGTGCCCTGGAGTAGGGGAGATTTGGCTGCCTTTACGAACACCTTTCCGAAGTTGCGGGAGAGTCCAGTGGAGTGGTACAAGCAGGTAGAGAGTTTCGTCAAGATCTCAAAGGTACTGTGGATTGATCTGAACACATTGTTCGACATTGTGGTGCCGGGAGATCTGTGGATAGCCTGTAAGGTCAGCGTTGAATGGCCCACAGAGGAGCCAGATCGAGACCCTGCCACAAACGGACCCTCACCCAGGGTGATGGTAAAGTATGAGCAGGCGATCATGTGGTTGAAGTCTAAGGTACCACCGCAGGACATCGACTGGGTGAAAATAGATCGGACTAGGCAGGAACCGAAGAAGACAGTCCACGAGTATTATGAGTGCTTATTGCAGATATTCAAGCAATACAGTGGATTGGATGTGATGGATCCAAAGGACATGGGACAGTTTGTGTCCAAGTTTGTTCTGGGATTGAGGCCCGGTATCTGTTTCATGATACAACAACATTTAATTTGTTGGCAGAACAAACCCTTGGACGAGATTCTGAGGTACGGGAGGTACTGCAGCGATGAGATAGACTCTAAGACAAGGAAGCTTAAGGGTAAACTGATACTAGTCCAGATGCAGCCGGGAGGACAGGGTCAGTCAGGGAACGGAACCCTAGGAAGGAAATCGGGTGGTCAGAAAAGGGACAGTGAGTACGGTCCAAGGCCAAGGATAGACCTGGCGACTTTGAAAAAGACGACTAAGTGTCATCAGTGTCACGAGGTCGGACATTGGAGACGCGAGTGTGCCCATAACCCAGAGAACCAAGTGCAGGAGGAAGAGGTGGAGGAGGCTCAGGCACCTCTGGTGCCGAAAGTAGCAGTAACAAAGTACAAGGCGGCCAAAGGGCGGACTTCAGCTCCTAGGGCTCCGGTTCCCCAGCCCCCGAAGGTTGCGTCGGGGGAACAAGGTTTACCAGCAGATGCCTTTCATAGTTGAAGGGGACGAATACTATTACTTTAAACCAGTGACAGGACGGTGCGTGGGTGGTGAGGAGGACTGTACCCTTGGGGCAGTGCTGGAGGTAGACCAGAGGGGACCATTTGTAGAGGCTGATGTGGATGGACACCCCACCACCTTTCTGGTGGATACTGGTGCTACCCGTTCTACTGTACGGTCTGCAGTAATCCCTAACCTACCACTTTCCAGACAGACCATACAAGTTGTAGGAGTAGCAAACAGAAGAATTACGAACCCACTGACTGAGCCAGTCCCAGTAAAAATAGGAAGCTTCAGGGACAGACACCAGTTCGTGGTGTGCGATTCCAGCCCTGTGTGTCTGTTAGGAAGAGATCTTCTATGTAAACTTAACTGTACCATCTACTGCACACCGAGGGGAGTAGAGTTACAAACCAATGATGATGATGCTGCTTTCAAAGTTGCAAACACGCATGTGTGCATAGAATTGTATCCTGCGTTAACGGTGGAGGACCTCCCCTGGGATTTGCGGGCGACAGTCAGGCAGGAGGTGTGGGACTTTACAGGAGAGGAGATCGGCTTAGTCAGAGGAGTAGAGCCAGTTAAGATTCAAGTGAGACCGGATGCTGAGTTTCCAAGAACACCCCAATACAAATTGACACCGGAAACCATTGTAGGAATAAAACCTGTGATCGAATCCATGATTAGATAGGGAATTCTGAAGGAAGTCATGGGCAGTCCATGCAACTCTCCGATCATGGGTTTACAGAAGCCTAACGGGAAGTTCAGGATTGTGCAGGATTTAAGAAAGGTAAACAACATAGTCGTTCCCTGTTGTCCAGTGGTACCGAATCTTTCAGTGATATTGTTTCAGATACCGTGCCAGGCTGAGTGGTTCACTGTGATTGACTTGTGTCAAGCTTTCTTCTCGATACCATTGCATGAGGAGAGCCAATTTCTTTTTGCGTTTAAGCTGGAAGATCGCGTGTTAACATGGTGTCGTATCTCTCAGGGGTATACAGAGAGACCATCGATCTTTAATTAGTTGATGAAAAGGAATCTTGAGAGTCTGGTACTGCCGCAGAACTCGGTTCTCGTGCAGTACATAGACGACCTCCTTGTTGCATCAGAAACAGAAGATGCTTGTAGGATAGACACAATTGCCTTACTGAACCATTTGGCAGAAAATGGGCACAAGGTATCCCCCAACAAACTACAGTATTGTCCCTCTGAAGTACAGTGCTTGGGGCACAGAATAGAAAAGGGGAAAGGAAAGGGTCTCCTGACAGGATAGAGGCCATAATGAAGATGATGGTGCCCACGACCCAAAGAGAGGTTAGGAAGTTCCTGGGAATGGTTGGCTACTGTCGCCAGTGGATCGCCAATTTTTCCCTGAAGGCAAAATCCTTGCAGAAACTGACGCACAAGGACGTAAGTGATCCGGTACCATGGGACACAGACTGCATGATGGCTTTTCTTGAGTTCCGAGAGGACTTGTGTCGTGCTCCGGCTCTGGGAATGCCTGATTACAACAAATTGTTTTCATTATTCTGTTGTGAACGGGAGCGTTGTGCTTTGGCAGTCTTAACACAAGCTCATGGAGGTGCCCGTAGACCAGTTGCTTATTTCTCGGCAACCTTAGATCCAGTAGCCGCAGCGTTGCCCGGATGTCTCAAATCCGTTGCTGCAACAGGTGTCAGCATTGAGAGGTGTGATAGCATTGTGATGGGACATCCACTGATGGTACATGTTCCACATTCAGTGGAATTGTTGATGACCAGGACCAAAACGCAGCACTTGACCAATAATAGGCTCACACGCTACGAGCAAGTCATACTTGCCGCGGAGAATGTGACCCTTAAGAGGTGCTCGGTTTTGAATCCTGCTACGTTAATGCCATTGCCAAATGCCTTAAATGATGATTGTGAAGACCACGATTGCCTTGAGGTAACTGAACTATGTACCAAACCCAGACCGGACATTGTTGATGAACCATTGGTGGACCCTGATGAAATTTACTTTGTTGATGGCTCATGCGTAAGAGACAATGTTGGTCAGTTGAGAGCAGCTTTTGCTGTCTGTACCATCCATGGGATAGTCGAAGCAGCTTGCCTGGAAGGAGTACACTCTGCTCAGGTGGCTGAGATAATTGCGTTGACACGTGCCTGTTTGGCAGCAGACAAGATTCGGATCACCATATATACTGACAGCCAATATGGGTTCGGGGTGGTTCATGACTTCGGTCAGTTGTGGTCTCAAAGGAGTTACATGACATTGTCAGGTTCCCCTATCCGGAATGGAGAATTTGTCAGGCTACTGCTGGAGGCTTTGCAGGGTCCAGCAGAGATAGCGGTGGTAAAGTGCACAGCTCACAGCAAAGGTACTGATTTTGTGTCCCTGGGAAATCGGTACGCAGATGAAGTTGCACGCTACTGTGCCGAACAGGGATACTCATTCACTGACCAAATCATCGAAGGGACACAGGGAGGGACCGAGTTAAACATGATACTTGAAGTGGCTGGTACCTGGGATGAATTGAGGAAAATGCAGGAACAAGCATCAGAGTACGAGAAAAGAGTGTGGGCGACTGCTGGTTGTGTCAGAGGAGAGTTGGACTTGTGGATTTCGGCTGATGGGAGAGCTGTGTTACCGAATGAGTTGGTGAGTCCAATGGCAAGACAGATACATGGTCCTGTACATCTGGAAAGAGATGCAATGATTCGAGTGTTCAGGCAGACCTGGTATAATCCCAAGTTTCGAACAGCTGCGGAAGCAGTATGTCAGAGGTGTGTTACATGTCAACAAATGAATGTTGGAAAAAGAACTCCAGTCACCTTGAGTCACATTTGAAGGTCTGGTGGACCTTTTAACAGAATGCAACTGGATTTCATTGAAATGCCGAGATGTAATCGCCTCAGATATGTCTTGGTGATTGTGTGTGTGTTTTCCAGGTGGGTTGAGGCATACCCAACTCGTAGGTGCGATACACTCACAGCAGCAAAATTATTGTTGAGGAGTTAGTGCCGCGATTCGGGGTCCCGACCTCTTTGGAATCGGACAGAGGAAAGCATTTTAATAGTGAAGTTGTGAAAATGCTCTGCTCTGCACTGAACATTGACCAGAGACTGCATTGTAGCTATCGACCAGAGGCTTCTGGCATAGTGGAGCAAATAAATGGAACTCTCAAGGCCGGAATGGCGAAAGTATGCTCATCCACGTCCCTGAAATGGCCAGATGCATTGCCGTTGGTGTTAATGAGCCTACGTAGTACACCAGACAGGAGGACAGGACTCTCACCCCATGAGGTGTTGATGGGGAGGGCTATGAGACTGCCACCGGTTCCTTCAGCGGCCTTGCTAAATATCACAGATGATCTGATTCCTGACTATTGCAAAGGACTGTCTGATGTCATCCATTCTGTGTCTCTTCAGGTGCAGACGGCTGAAATTCCGACCTCTAAAGACCTCTGTCATGATCTGTGTCCAGGTGATTGGGTCTTGGTGAGGAAACACGTGAGGAAGAGCTGCCTAGATGTGCGCTGGAGAGGACCGTTCCAAGTTATCTTGGTGACGACCACTGCTGTGAAGTGTGGTGGATTGCCTAATTGGATCCATGCTTCTCACACCCGGAGAGTTCCAGCACCCCTGGAAGAACCAGCTCCTCTCGTTGATGAAAATCCAGCTGTGGAGGAAGATCCACTAGAGGGGACAAGTCAAGCTGTGGGGGTGTCTGAAGTAGCTGGTGGCTCATTTGATCAAGCTGAAGGAAATCACGACGACAGCGACACTGAAACTGCCTCTGAATGGGGAAGTTGCTGTGAAGGTGATTTGAGTCCGGAACAAGCTGAAGACTGTGATGAGCAAGGTGTGCAAACGAGAAGCAGAGGAGTGAGTACCTCAAAGGCTAGCTGGCCTGAGAGACGAAGGCGACTGAACGTAAGATTGGCCTCCGAAAGGGATCTTGCACCTGTATCTGAAGAATCAGACCCAGAGGAGGGAAAGCAGGAGTCAGAGCAAAAAGGTCTGAGAAGATCGAGGAGGGTGAGAGTACCTTGCAGAAGATACGCCACTCCTGAGTGGACCTACCCTTTGACAAATGCCAGGTGTATTGAGGTCCGGGAGGGTGAGGTCAGTGACTGTGACCAGTACGATCCCAAACGTTAAGCTGGAAGGGATACTGTTGGTACCCGGACTGGAAATAGAAGGCAAACTGACCCTCACCATTCCTAATCCCCCTTACCTAAGCAAGATACGTGATTTAATCCGGGATAGACTGATTTTCCCTACGTTTGGTCCTGAAATACCGGCTTATGAAGCGGTTGTGCTTCGCATGGAACTTTCGGATTATGTGTTATGTGCAGTTGGAGCAAATATCATTATTGATTATTAAAGACTTTGTAAATAGCTGTTGAATTCACCTAGCGCCGACTGGAAGAAGAAGAAATTTAGGGACTTCCTTTAGAGGAGGGTTGTCTGATGTGATAAAGATGAAGAACTAAAAGAGGATTCCTACTTTCAAGTGTGGTTCGAGAACTCTTAAAAGCCAAGAAAGAGACTTTGCGTTGCTGTTAAAACGAACCACACTGTTCTGAGACCATGGAGGCTGGGAACCCGACTCGTAGAGCTAAGTGCATTGTAGGCATACTTATAGGTGGAGTGATATTCTTTATATTTTTAGTAGTTATAGTTTCTTATTTAGCACCACAAGAGCAGGCAGTGGAGGTCGAGGGAACGCCTACACCTACCACACCTAGCCAGAAAGAGGTCAAAATAGGAGCTGAAAAGGCTTTGCTAGTAGAAGAAAGTCGTAGATTACATGCAGATTTGTCAAAAGGCAATTTTGGGCAAAATGCGTATGCAAAGTTGTTGTATGAATACATTGATGCAATGGATGCGAAGGATTGTTATGTGTGCATGCAACTGCCGGCTTCAGTAGACGAAGGTATTAGATACCATCACCTTCCATTGACATATGGAATTTCATGTAGTTTGCTGCTTAGCATATTTTATGGGCGAAATCATTTTGAGTATTTCTTTTCGAATTATGATGCTGTGCTTCCGGAAGTCCCTGCTTATAAGCACTTGAATAAGTGGGATTATTATAAGTCAGAGGATAGACTTAGATATTTTTTCATTCCAACACAAGAGTTAGACACTTCATATGCTCACCGACACAATTTGACATGTTCATTATCGGAGGTAGAGAAAAAGTTCATAGAACAAGTAGAAGATAGATACCAGAAGCAAAAACAGTTGCAAGCCTCAGGGCAAGATAAAGTTGATTGGACGGATGAGGAGAAGTTGCACAAGATGAGAGGTAGCTATGGTCCGATAGCTTTGGATGAGGTGAAGAAAGGGAAGTTGTGCCTCCACAGACCACAGACGTATTATGAAAATGTGTATGTGGGTCATACAACTTGTGAGCACACTTTCACAATGGAGTATTACACAAAGGATTTCCTGAAGAGTGTGGTACAAGTGATCCCGACTGTGTATTTTGTCTGTGGGAAAAATGCGTATGTGCGGTTGCCGGAGAAGTGGTATGGGACATGTTATCTAGCGATTATTTTTCCCAAGATATATCATACGGAGGACTTTGCTCTCTTGGAGGGTGGACACCTGACGAGGGTGAAGCGGGGAGAGAGTGCTGGTGCGATAATAGGAGACGTGTTTGGAGCAGCGATACCTATGTTGGGAGTGATTTTGAATGACGTGAAAATACGACGGTTGGCAACTGTGGTGGATGAACTCTCAATGAATACAGCTAAGTCATTACTGTTGGTTGAGGGTGAGATGTTGTCGATAAGGGCAATGGTTTCACAGAACCGTCTTGCCTTAGACGTCCTTCTAGCAAAAGAGGGCGGAGTCTGTAAACTTTTGAAGGTTCAGGAATGTTGCACGTATATTCCAGATAACTCCAAGGATCTGAAGAAATATATACGTAACACTACTGCAGTTCATTATGAACTTGAGGACTTGACGCAAGAGAACGTCTGGGAGAAAGTTGGCAAGGGATTTGGAAATGTTGGAAGTTGGTTTGCCAACCTGGGAAGGAGTTTCCTTGGATATGTGTTGAAACCCCTCATCATTGTGGTGGCATGTGTGATTGGACTGTGGGGTTTGATGAGATTGTACAAGTGGTATAGGTCAAATAGATTGGCAAGGTCGATGAGGGTACAAGAGCAAAGAATGGAGAGACTGCAAGACAGTCAATATCGGAGCTTGAGAGCGTTGGAGATGCTTAAGCGCGGGAAAGTAGCAACGAGTTCCGTTTGACTCAGTCCCTATCCTGAAATGATGGTGGGTTGGTGGTGATCAATAATAAAACAGAAGAGGGACCCTGTACCTAAGGAAATACTGCAAAGGGGAACAACCCGCCAGGGCGAGAACAAAAGGGAAAAACATGAAGGGGTGTTCCCTTGCTAAACAGAAATCAAAAAATCCAACTCACATCAACAGCTCACCCATACGCAAAAATACAGATAAATGTATTCAAAAAAGTTTTTAATTTTCATTTTTTGTACATATAAATATCAACATACTTTTTTTAGGTAAATAATTCCATTTGGACAGTAAAAAACATTAGAAAGAATTGACAATCATGAATGCTAAAAAACTAGGACACGCAATGACAATTCAAAAAAAGGGCACCAAATACATCCATCCATTCATACATACAAACATCACTTTTATACAGTCAATTCCACACACAGGCATTCACATCCATATCACTACACACAGGGACAAGAAAAGCGCCGACGCGCGTTTCGGACAAGTGCCAGTAGAGGCTTCCTTCATCAGGGCGCACTTAGGAAAGACATGGGCAGACACAGTAAATGATGTCTGTAACAAGGTCCTGAATGGCGGTCCTAGGTAACAGCAAGGCTGAGGGAGGGTGATCTGTGGGCAAAAAAGACAAATTCAGGACTACTACAGACAGAGTTGATAAACAACAACAAGGTGGCCTAACATAACGAGTCAGCAAGACAAGAAAGTTCCAATCAACCAAATACATACATGTCACTAAAAGAAAAATATCCTTATATCCCACAAGTTTCAGCAACCGAAAGCAAAGTGAGGAATAAATTAGCAAAGTGTGTAAAAAGGTCAGACCATGCGTCAAATAATTCACCACAAGGAAGGTGCACCTATATTCAGAACCAGGTTTAAAGTGGAGCAGCCTACCTAAAGACCCTAAAATGACAAGACCCTTTAAGATATGTAAGAGGGTCTGCAGATAAGTAGAAGACCTTATAAATGCGGGAAATAATCTCCAGGTTCCACAGGTCAGGAAGTCACAATTTAAAAGTAGCCCCGCAGGGGATCCAGGCTTTCAAAAGGAGCAAGGGTGCAGGTCCAATTCCGTAGAAAACATCCAAATGTCTGATAGGGACATGAAAAATAAATACAGGAGTAACACATCTCTAAGGATAACAATCATGGCAAAGCAAGGTAAAGTAAATGAAAAAAATTGGGAGAAACTACCTCAAAGAGAATAGCAGGAGCTGTTTTAATACAGGAAATAACGTAGAAGCCTTTAAGAAAATAAGAACGACCTGTAAAGTAGTAGATAAAAAAGTATGCAAACTACACAACACATGAGAGTGTCGTGCTTCTAACATGATACACAAACAAACGCGCAGCAAACTACACCATACCTCAATTAAAAGGTACTCAGAAGCGTTTAGTTTACGGTCGGATAACGACGAGACGTATCCAGCTAGTGCAGCACATCAATTCAAAAAAAGGTACTGGGGACCTGGAAGGACAATGAAACAAATAAGTTTCGAGACTCCAGAGTAGTAATAAGGAGCAAGCACAGGTAACGTGTAACGCAGTTAGGGAAAAAAACGAGAGAAGCACAAGATCGATTCAACTGACCTGATGCGACCCGAAGGTCTGAGTATAAATAGCGTCCTCGATGACAGTAGACGCGGAGCTCCTTCTCCCTGCAGCGCGAAAGTTCGTCGGTAAGAGAAAGGCGGAGGGAAGGCGGGATTAAATACAAAAGCCTGAACGGAAAATGACGAACACCTGAACGCCATAGAAATAAACGATGGGCAAGGCTCAGTGTGAAGAGTAACGAACATAGACAAAGGGCTAGGAGGATTCACAACACCGCAAGAATAAACAAAAACAGACTATTCGAACCAACTAACAAAAGAGATATACAAAGGTTCGAAACCGGCAAAAAGATAACCAGTTTAAAAAAAGGAGGAAAAAAATATATGCACTTCAACCAAATGCAAAAAACAACCGAATATAGACGAAAAAAGGGGTATGTACAGCAAGGGAAAAAAGGGGTATGTACAGCAAGGGAATAAGGATAAATTCAGAAAAAGGCTCTATCCCACAGGCAACTCTTTTCTAGCAAAGATCCAGCCCAAAGGAGCTGAAAGAATATAAAGGAACATGAAAATGAACATGGAGATGAAAAATCTCCAGGCAAATCACTGTATGGCCTTCTCCCAGGGAATAGATTCATTAAGTCCTGAGACAGCCGTCTCAAGAAAAAAAATCCAGAAAACTTCTCTTTTGGCTCTAATGGCATCAGTGTTGCCATCCTTCGGGTGTTTTATTTTTTCCAAAATAAGCCATTTAAGACCTTCCAGGGTGTGATTAAGGGCTTTCCAATGTGCGACAAGGGGTGCTCCAGGGCGCAGGTTTCTAATGCATGATTTGTGCTCCGATAGCCTGGTCCTGAACTCCCTACCTGTTTCTCCTACATAGCCCTTGGGGCACGGACATGTGATGAAATATACGACGTTGCTGGTCCTACAATTCGTCATATCTTTCAACATAATTCTTTTTTTGTTCCAAATAAACTCAGGGGCAGTCATGATGTTATCACAAGCGTGACATCCGCCACATTTATGACTCCCAGTAATGGGGTTAGTCCCAGTGATGCTGCGTTGGTTGACCATGGGCACATCAGGGAGAGAAGCTCTAACCAGGACATTTCTGAGATTCCTATTGCGGCGAAACGCAAAAATGGGTTTCTCAAATTTTTCCATAGTTTTGTCTAGATTAAGAAGATGCCACTGTGAGTTGATGACATATCGAAGTTTCTCATTAAAATTAGAGTGGGTAGTAACTAACACTAACCTGTCATCAGTTTTTTGGATTTTGGATTCCAAGAGAGCCTCCCGGTTGTAATATTTGGCTCTTTTATAAGAGTCCCTAATAAGCCTATTAGGGTATCCCCTGTTGAGAAATTTCTTCTTCATTACAGTGGCATGAGCTTCAAAGTCCCTCGGATCAGTACAATTCCGACGCAGCCGAAGGAACTGGCTGAAGGGTATGCTGTTTCTTTGAGTACGGGGATGGAAGCTATCGTACATCAGGAGGGTGTTGCGTGCTGTGGGCTTGGTGTAAAGGGAAACCTCTATGTGTCCATTCATGACCTGGATCCAGATGTCTAAAAATTCAATTTGAGAGGAGCTGATGTTAGCTGTGAATTTAAGATGGGAATCACAGAGGTTTATCCATAGAATAAATTCATCAAGTTGGTCTCGTGTGCCTCGCCAGATAAAGAAAATGTCATCAATGAACTGGTTATAGTTCATGACATTTTCAAAAAATGGAGCCACCTCATTATAGATGTGCTTCTTTTCAAAAATCCCCATATAGGAGTTAGCCACATTAGGAGCACATGCCGCCCCCATGCTGATCCCAAGAACTTGTTTATAGATGGATTTGTCAAATTCAAAATAGTTTTCCTTTAGCACAATAGCTAAGCATTCGAGAACAAACAGTTTCTCCGAGGGGCATTCAGAGTCTCTAAGAATTTCCTTAACAGCTTGAAGGGCACCCTCTTGGGGAATATTAGAGTACAGTGCCTCAATGTCCATGGAGACAAGGAGGTCGGAGTCGATGTTAAATTCTAGTCCCTCAATTTTAGTAATGAGGTGTCCAGTGTCACGGACGAATGCAGGGAGGCCACTCACAATGGGAGAGAGACAAGAATCTACAAATTTGGAAAGGGGTTCGGTCAGGGACCCAATGGTAGAAACAATCGGCCTAAAAGGTGGACAGGTGAGGCTTTTGTGCATCTTGGGCAGTCCATATAGGACTGGTATTTTGAAGAAAGATTTATTCAAAAAATCAAATTCTTGCTTGCAAATAGACCCGCGTTGCAAGGCACTATACGTGACATTTGAAATCTCAGTCATTATTCTTTTAGACGGGTAGTTAGCCACTCTGAGGTAGTGTTCTTGGTTGCTGAGCATGAGCAGGATCTGTTCCTTGTAATAGTCGCTGTCCAAAACTGTGATACCACCCCCCTTGTCGCTCGGTTTCACAGTAAGACTGCGATCAGTCGACAGTTGTTTGAGGGCCTGGTACTCATCATAGTTAAGATGATAAGATGGTTTGGGGACAAACTTGATAAGTTTGGAAATTTTAGAGCTGACGCTTTTCTCAAATATCTCCACCTCGGGACCAACTTGCTCAATGGTGGGCGTAAAAACTGAAGTAGGTCGAAAACCAGAGATATTATTCTCCCCTTCAAATTCTCTTCCCATAAAAAACTTCTTGAGGCGGACTTTTCGAAAGAAGGCTTGTATATCCTTATTAAGTTTGAATGCATTGAAAGGGGCACTCGGAACAAAGGATAATCCACGAGATAGAACTGCTACAGTACTTTCTTTTAGAGGTTTTTTTGACAAGTTGAAAATGGGGATAAGAGACTGATTAGTAGAAATCTCTAATTTCTCCAATACCGATTTTGTCTTGTCTCCAGAAAACGTGGCTGGTTCTCCGTCTGATGGAAACCTGTATTCTGATAACGTCCCCTTTCCGATGGTCTGAATCGCACACGATTCGTCCCTCGGCGATTCCCTAAAAAATGATGAGATCTTTGAGGGCCATCAAAGTTGTTCCTTCTATCCGGAGGGTTTTCATTGGAGGTGGATCCACCTTCATCAGATTCAGAGGTGTTTGAGAAAGTCTGTACTTGCCTATTTGACCAATATTGTCGGTCATTTTGTTGGTACGAGTCCCGAGTAGTGTAGTATTGGGCATGTAAATAGGGGTATACTCTTTCTTCTGAAAAGAATCGAATATCTTTTTTAAGCTTCTCAGCCTTCCTTTTGACTATATATTCATTAAATGAGTCAAGTTCTAGGTTAACTTCTTCAAGTTTGCGTTTGGCATCGCCAACTACATCATTTTTAAGGAGTGACTCTTCCATTGCTGTAATTTCTTTAAGCAGTTCAGCTACTACCTCTCTAGCTGTCTCAATAATGAGTAGCATAAGGTCTCTAGAACAACGATTGGCAATCAAAGACCATCTTTCTAGAAAAAGGCGCAATTCAACGAACAGGCCTGGTATATTTCTGATACGCAACCCATTGGGTATGACTCCAGCTTTTAGATATTTAATCATAAAGTCTGCGTGGGACTCTGTCCTTTTTGATTTCTTTTTCAAGTTAAGAAGTTTGAGCCATTCATCATTTGCACCATTGCTACGCGTGAAGGGTTGTTCAGATGAGGTGGTAGGCCCAAGTAACCTGGTGAAGTCTTCCTCACTGAAGCCGAAGGTTTTAATGGCATCCATAACCAAAAAACAAGAAAGAAGGGGAAAGAAGATATCACAGAGGAGGGCAAAGCAGAATGAATATGTGCTACAACAAAATATTCTAACCCTATAAAAGGAAAAAGGGTTTTAAAGTGAATAAAAGCAAAAAGGGAAACGTGAACCTGGAAAAAACAATCATACAAGTGTGAAAGAACCAGCAAATTGTGGTCCCACAGGCAAACCGGTCTTGCTAGACTCAAGGCCAAGGAGAGGGACCTATCTAACCCTCACGGCAACAGTGCCGGGAATCAATAATAAAACAGAAGAGGGACCCTGTATCTAAGGAAATACTGCAAAGGGGAACAACCCGCCAGGGCGAGAACAAAAGGGAAAAACATGAAGGGGTGTTCCCTTGCTAAACAGAAATCAAAAAATTAAACTCACATCAACAGCTCACCCATACGCAAAAATACAGATAAATTTATTCAAAAAAGTTTTTAATTTTCATTTTTTGTACATATAAATATCAACATACTTTTTTTAGGTAAATAATTCCATTTGGACAGTAAAAAACATTAGAAAGAATTGACAATCATGAATGCTAAAAAACTAGGACACGCAATGACAATTCAAAAAAAGGGCACCAAATACATCCATTCATACATACAAACATCACTTTTATACAGTCAATTCCACACACAGGCATTCACATCCATATCACTACACACAGGGACAAGAAAAGCGCCGACGCGCGTTTCGGACAAGTGCCAGTAGAGGCTTCCTTCATCAGGGCGCACTTAGGAAAGACATGGGCAGACACAGTAAATGATGTCTGTAACAAGGTCCTGAAAGGCGGTCCTAGGTAACAGCAAGGCTGAGGGAGGGTGATCTGTGGGCAAAAAAGACAAATTCAGGACTACTACAGATAGAGTTGATAAACAACAACAAGGTGGCCTAACATAACGAGTCAGCAAGACAAGAAGGTTCCAATCAACCAAATACATACATGTCACTAAAAGAAAAATATCCTTATATCCCACAAGTTTCAGCAACCGAAAGCAAAGTGAGGAATAAATTAGCAAAGTGTGTAAAAAGGTCAGACCATGCGTCAAATAATTCACCACAAGGAAGGTGCACCTATATTCAGAACCAGGTTTAAAGTGGAGCAGCCTACCTAAAGACCCTAAAATGACAAGACCCTTTAAGATATGTAAGAGGGTCTGCAGATAAGTAGAAGACCTTATAAATGCGGGAAATAATCTCCAGGTTCCACAGGTCAGGAAGTCACAATTTAAAAGTAGCCCCGCAGGGGATCCAGGCTTTCAAAAGGAGCAAGGGTGCAGGTCCAATTCCGTAGAAAACATCCAAATGTCTGATAGGGACATGAAAAATAAATACAGGAGTAACACATCTCTAAGGATAACAATCATGGCAAAGCAAGGTAAAGTAAATGAAAAAAATTGAGAGAAACTACCTCAAAGAGAATAGCAGGAGCTGTTTTAATACAGGAAATAACGTAGAAGCCTTTAAGAAAATAAGAACGACCTGTAAAGTAGTAGATAAAAAAGTATGTAAACTACACAACACATGAGAGTGTCGTGCTTCTAACATGATACACAAACAAACGCGCAGCAAACTACACCATACCTCAATTAAAAGGTACTCAGAAGCGTTTAGTTTACGGTCGGATAACGACGAGACGTATCCAGCTAGTGCAGCACATCAATTCAAAAAAAGGTACTGGGGACCTGGAAGGACAATGAAACAAATAAGTTTCGAGACTCCAGAGTAGTAATAAGGAGCAAGCACAGGTAACGTGTAACGCAGTTAGGGAAAAAAACGAGAGAAGCACAAGATCGATTCAACTGACCTGATGCGACCCGAAGGTCTGAGTATAAATAGCGTCCTCGATGACAGTAGACGCGGAGCTCCTTCTCCCTGCAGCGCGAAAGTTCGTCGGTAAGAGAAAGGCGGAGGGAAGGCGGGATTAAATACAAAAGCCTGAACGGAAAATGAAGAACACCTGAACGCCATAGAAATAAACGATGGGCAAGGCTCAGTGTTAAGAGTAACGAACATAGACAAAGGGCTAGGAGGATTCACAACACCGCAAGAATAAACAAAAACAGACTATTCGAACCAACTAACAAAAGAGATATACAAAGGTTCGAAACCGGCAAAAAGATAACCAGTTTAAAAAAAGGAGGAAAAAAATATATGCACTTCAACCAAATGCAAAAAACAACCGAATATAGACGAAAAAAGGGGTATGTACAGCAAGGGAAAAAAGGGGTATGTACAGCAAGGGAATAAGGATAAATTCAGAAAAAGGCTCTATCCCACAGGCAACTCTTTTCTAGCAAAGATCCAGCCCAAAGGAGCTGAAAGAATATAAAGGAACATAAAAATGAACATGGAGAAGAAAAATCTCCAGGCAAATCACTGTATGGCCTTCTCCCAGGGAATAGATTCATTAAGTCCTGAGACAGCCGTCTCAAGAAAAAAAATGCAGAAAACTTCTCTTTTGGCTCTAATGGCATCAGTGTTGCCATCCTTCGGGTGTTTTATTTTTTCCAAAATAAGCCATTTAAGATCTTCCAGGGTGTGATTAAGGGCTTTCCAATGTGCGACAAGGGGTACTCCAGGGCGCAGGTTTCTAATGCATGATTTGTGCTCCGATAGCCTGGTCCTGAACTCCCTACCTGTTTCTCCTACATAGCCCTTGGGGCACGGACATGTGATGAAATATACGACGTTGCTGGTCCTACAATTCGTCATATCTTTCAACATAATTCTTTTTTTGTTCCAAATAAACTCAGGGGCAGTCATGATGTTATGTTGGTGGTGATGACACAGGTCATCAAAGGGGGAACTGAGAGAGCGCTAAGCCAAAGAAAAAGATTGTAGGGGTGCATCATATTCACCCGTAGTCAACATCCACATATATAGAGGACTTATTAATCATGTTTAAATGTAATGTAGGCTAAGAATTAATGTGTTAGAAAATGCTTAGAGCAACGTAAAGAGTTTTGAAAAAACCTTTAGGCCATATTAACCTAGAAATGTTGTTTGCAGTGAAGAATTCCACTAATTAAGAGATGCTTTATAGATTGATATTATATTAGTTGCTGTATTAAAATTTTTATTTTGTATTCCTTCTAATGTGATAGAATTGTTTTAAGCTAGAGAATGTATTTCGCTTTAAGGATGAAGGCCTAAAGAACGAAAAAGTATGGCTCATGTTAGAATGTGATTCACATAAACGTGCAGAGGCCTAGTTCATGAAAATCGAGTAGGCCGGATTGAAATTGCTTTGCTTGACAATAAACCATAGAAATGATTTTATGAAACCTGCTTTTAGTTAAAGTCAATCGCAACATTATGAAATGTTGGGCCGAGTCACATGTGTTCCTTTGCAGGTGCCAGACAAGTATAGATTGTAGAAGAAGGGCCCATTGTGTATGAGTGGTAGAATGGTAGACCCAGACATGGAGGAGTGACTGGGGAATTTAGGGAAGAATCTTGAAGAGAAGAAGAGTCTGGGACCCAAGGACGTCTCAACGGACAGGGATGGAGCGATGCCATGATGGAAATTTTCTGCAAGCCAACACCTTCGAGAGGGGCGTACCTTAGGGCGTGTCGTCCGTATTGTGGGGTTTTGTATTAGGGACAGCACCCTGGGGAGAATTCAGAGCAGATGAGCGAGAGAGCGAAGGGAAGCGGTTGATCAGGCAGAGAGTTTGCTATGAGGGAGCGGTTTTTAGACCAAGTCCGAAGAAAGTGAGTGTACTTCTTTGGAAGTCACCATGGCTGACACCTTTGTTAGGAGGGAACCTTGTTGAGTAGGGATGTCACTTAGTATAGTGTAGGGACAGATTAACCTGGATTTATTCTTTTTTCCAATGCCTACTAAAACACAGGTCATAGCAATTCTTGTTAGCCTGATGATTTTGGAACTGATCCTTGTATTGTTTCTAAGCCGACTGAGACTTTTCCGTAGGATTATGTTTGTATTAGTGCCTGTTTATCTACTGAATCTTTTGCTGAGGTGTTTATATACCCAATTGTTTTTGGCTTTGTAATACATTTTTGAACTTAGTCCTTAGTCGGTGGTTCTTTGGGGAAACAATGGGCGTGCATTGAAGGGTATACACTGTTTGCTTAGATAGATTGCCTTCTACACTCTATGACAGATAAAAAGGTCTAGTCGACCTGCGACGGGATTCTAGAGAATGTCATTCTGGTTCTAGAGGAAAGTCCCGCCTTTCCAGGAGTGCTGTGGTGCATCCCTGCCCCAGGCCATATGTCCATAGGTTTGCTTCAAGTGGGGTGAAGGTTGACGATTCTGTGGAATGGAGAAGCAAAGTGGTGGTCTAACCAGTTAGATATTGTGATGTATAATGAGCAACATGTGTATATTTTGAGTGTTCTTATAGAAAAGTTTGGAAGTAGTGATTCATGTATTTTACTTTATTTGTTTATGAACATAGCTTCTTTTGATGTTTATGCATTTTGTAATTTTTTAAGGGGGAAGATGTTGTGGTGATGTGATCTTCTCTCTACTTTCCACATTTTAGGTTTCAGTCCTATGGAATGTCGAGTGTAGAGCACTGTATGATCATTTGGGGATTCTATGTCTGGCAGTTGATGCAAGAAGCTGAAGAAGACTGTGGCCAATAAACCTGTCCCTTGTAATCTACGTAATCTACATATTGAGTGGTGATTTTCTAATTCCACACTACCACACAAAGTTACTAAATCTTAAAAACAAGCACAGTGCCACATCTAACATCCAGTGGAAATCAGTTAGAAAGGCACGTAGTGCCGATTTTATGAGCAGTTTTTCAATTAATCAAATGATAAAACAAAATCACCTGAACTCTTCACCTAATAAGATGCACTTTTCCAAGCAAATGTGTAATTATTTTGGAGACACCACCATGGGAACACCCAAAAAAAGCCTGTCAGACAGGAGGAAACTCCTAATCTGGCAAGCTGCCTGACCATGGCTTTGGCGGTGCGGCGGTGGGTGAACCGGGCGCCGCAACCCGAAACTCGTAATATCGCCCTTAGTGTCAAAGGTTAATGGTTACAGTTAGGAAATAAAATGTAAAAAAACATTAAAAATTCAATTAAAAAATTAAATGGTAGAGTAACGGTATGGTTAGGTAATAGAATTTAAAAAAAACATAGAAATTCACTGAAAAAAACAAAGGTTACAGGGACATTATAGTTGGAAATCAAATGACAAAACTTAGAAAATGAAGTTTAGCAGGGTACAGTATGATATTTTGGATTACTATCTCAGACTGTCCTATGTCTTTCCCTTTTGAGGTGACCCCATGCTGATATGTCCTCTGATTTTTAAGATTTTGACTTAATCTGAATTTCGTATTATTCGATGCATTCATATTTTGATGATTAAATGATACTAATCAGATTTTGCCTTCTGTAAACCATTAAACCATTAAATGTAATAAACCTTCATGGCTTGAAAACTAAAAAACTTTCTGTCTCTCTTGGGCTTAATGCAATTTACTTTTATTGAATGTATTGATCTGTTGACCAAGCTCAACCATGGAGCATCAAAACTTAAGGGAATTAACACCGCTCCCAGTCCATGGAGAGAAGCGCTTTATGGTCTCCGAATTTGTACAAAGAAAAGCACTAACCCTTTCTAATCTTACTAGGGCCTCCATGTACCAGGTCAACATTTGGAGGAGATGTGTGTTATGCAACACCCACATACAGCCTTGCCAGGCCAAATCCTATTTTAAAAGAAAATCTTTTATGCAACCCTGTGGGGAAAGGCCCCCATTCCTTCAGGTACTTCCCACTGGTGCCTGGCATCGATATGGGGTGGCGAGGCACGTGGTGGGGCGGTTTAGTGGTAAGGTGATCTAAAATAAGAAAATAAATATGTACCTTACGGCTGCATATCTCATCTGCCTCTCCTCCTCGTCCTACCGCACCACCAAAACAGGAAGAGCATCCAGGCTCACCTAAGCCAATCACAACGCTGCAATGCAGCGTTGTGTTGGTCTGAACGCCGTGGTTCGGCGCTAAGCCAGGGAATGGGAGCCCTGACATGTTCTCCACCCAAGCTGTAATGCAGCCTGGGTGGACAACATGCAAAGTGTGCGTGACTGTTTCGTGGTCCGAGACAGCTGGCCAAACAATCATGGGCACTTGTAAAGTGTGCTCAACACTCCCACTGCCCCTGTCGTTAGAGCAGCCCTGTCCCACACTGCAAAGCTGCTGCATCAGGACAAAATAAAATAATAATAATCTCAGGTTTTTATCATTTTATTTTTCCTTTATTTCACTGCTGCAAAGCAGAGGAGCGACGCTCCACCGCCTTAGTGGAAGAGCCGCCAATGGTCCTGCCCCACTTTTTAAAATGTAATTTAATCACCCAGTGAGCCTAGCAGCCCATACAGAGGAGTCTAAATTGAAATAATTGATTCTTTTTATTTCACCGCTACCATTTTCTCACTCTCCTTACTTCCCCTCTATGTGCCTTGAAAGTAGAGGAAGAGACTGCACAGCGGTCTAGCAGGCAGAAAAAGTTTTTGAGGTTATCTGGTAACCTCAGCAAAATCGGTCTGAAGTTTGTAAATTAGGAGCATCAGGCCCTTGGGATACTATCCATTTCATTGTATAAATCATTGTTTGTTTGTACAGTGTTGACTGGTGCCACTTACAATATCACATATACCTCTCTCCAGACAAAAGCAAAGAAAGTCTAAATCATCAGTGAAAAGCACATAAATATAGATCGTTTTATCTGATGAAAATGTGTTCAATATCATCCGTGCTAAGTGCTCCGAATTCCACGTTATACCCCTAGTATAAATATTTGAATTACGCAAAAGTATTCCAGTGGAATAAAGCTATTTTTCATTGTCTACTCCCTGTGTGAAGAATACATTTCAGCTGCAAATGATTTCGAAAGTATATAATTTGTATTTCATGGCCCGCACATTCAGCTTAGTCACTGAGGGTCAAACTTTCAATGTAAATGTAATTTGCAGAACCAAACGCTTCAATATTTTTAGGCAGCAGAAGCACAAAGATGAGTTTTTAAGTCTTCTGAGCATGTCACTCAGCGAGGATTTGTAAGCGGGCGTGCCCTTGCTCTCTGTTTGCTGGGTATTTATCAGGCTAGCACTACATGCTTAAAAATGGCAGTGGGTGACATCTCTGCAATGCTGTGGGTTAACAGGGCTGGAACAAGTGCCCAGGAATCAGACAGGCCACCTAAAACAAGCATTTGCAATGCAATAGGTCTCACATTTACACCAGTTTAACCCCTTCAGTGCTGATGACGAGCCCAGGCTCGTCATGCAGCACAGTGCTCGTGTGCTCATGACGAGCCTGGACTCGTCATGAGCCGTGGAACGCTCACACGCGGGGCTAATCCCCCCGCTGTGCTGAGCGTTCCATTGCGCGGGCGGGTTCATGACGAGCCCAGGCTCGTCATGAGCACACGAGCACCGTGCTGCATGACGAGCCTGGGCTCGTCATCAGCACCGCGGCGCCGTGTGCGGCCCCCTCCCCCCCCCGCGGCGAAGGGGTTAAGCTATTGACATTGTAAATGACAATGCCTTTAATTTTTGTTTTCCTTTTTTAAAACATAATACCAATAGCTTAAACTCTTGTACAGCAAACACGTAGGTATTCTATATATCTGCAGTGATAGTGATCTCACACCTATATCTGCAGTGATAGTGATCGCACAAAAATATCTGCAGCGATAGTCATCTCACACCTATATCTGCAGTAATAGTGATCTCATTCCTATATCTGCAGTGATGGTGATCTCTCACCTATATCTGCAGTGATAGTGATTTCACACCCATATCTGCAGTGGGGGTGATCTCACACCTGTATCTGCAGTGATGGTGATCTCGCATCTATATCTGCAGTAATAGTGATATCACACCTATATCTGCAGTGATAGTGATCTCACACATATATCTGCCGTGATGATGATTTCACATCTATATCAGCAGTGGTGGTGATCTCACATCTATATCTGTAGTGATGGTGATCTCATATCTATATCTGCAGTGAAAGTGATCTCACACCTATATCTGAAATAATGGTGATCTCACATCTATATCTGCAGTGATAGTGATCTCACACCTATAGCTGCAGTGATAGAGATCTCACACCTATATCTGCAGTGATAGTGAGCTCACACCTATATCTGCAGGGATGGTGATTTCAAACCTATTTCAGCAGTGGCGGTGATCTCACAGCTATATCTGCAGTGAAAGGGATCTCACACCTATATCTGCAGCGATAGTGATTTCACACCAATATCTACAGTGATAGAGATCTCACACCCATAGCTGCAGTGATGGTGATCTCATACCTATATTTGCAGTGGTAGAGATCTTACACCAATGTCTGCAGTGATGGTGATCTCACAGCAATATCTACAGTGAGAGAGATCTCACACCTATATCTGCAGTGATAGTGATCTCACACCTATATCTGCAGTGACGGTGATCTCACACCCATGTCTGCAGTAATAGTGATTTCACACCTATATCTGCAGTGATAGGGATCTCACACCTATATCTGCAGTAATAGTGATCTCACAACGATATCTGCAGTGATAGTGATCTCACACCTATATCTGCAGTGATAGTGATCTCACACCTATATCTGAAGTAATGGTGATCTCAAACCTATATCTTCAGTGATGGTGAGCTCACACCTATATCTGTAGTGATGGTGATCTCACACCTGTATCTGCAGTGACAGTGATCTCACACCAATATCTGCAGTGATGGTGATCTCACACCTATATCTGCAGTGATGGTGATCTCACACTTATATCTGAATTAATGGTGGTATCACACCTATATCCGCAGTGATAGTGATATCACAGCTATATCTGAAGTAATGGTGATCTCACACCTATATCTGGAGTGATGGGGATCTCACACCTATATCTGCAGTGATGGTGATCTCAAACCTATATCTGCAGTGATAGTGATCTCACACCTATATCTGCAGTGATAGTGATCTCACAACAATTCTGCAGTGATGGTGATCTCACACCAATATCTGCAGTGATAGTCATCTCACACCTATATCTACAGTGAGAAGTGCTTTGACACCTATATCTGCAGTGACAGTGATCTCACACCTATATCTGCAGTAATAGTGATCTCACACCAATATCTGCAGTGATAGTGATATCACATCTATATCTGAAGTAATGGTGATCTCACACCTATAGCTGCAGTGATAGTGATCTGACACCTATATCTGGAGTGATGGTGATCTCACACCTATATCGGCAGTGATAGTAATCTCACACCAATATCTGAAGTGATGGTGATCTCACACTAATATCTACAGTGATAGAGATCTCACACCTATATCTGCAGTGATGGTGGTCTCATAGCTGTATCTGCAGTGATAAGTATCTCACACCAATATCTGCAGTGATGGTGATCTCACATCTATATCTGAAGTAATGGTAATCTCACACCTATATCTGAAGTAATGGTGATCTCACACCTATATCTGCAGTGATGGTGATTTCACACCTATATCTGCAGTGTGGTGATCTCACACCTATATCTGAAGTGATAGTGATCTCACACCTATATCTGCAGTGATGGTGATCTCACACCTTTTTATAGTTAGCACATCTCTACAGCAAGGCCAAGCGAAAGGAGCCTCTTGGGCGTGAAGGGGCGTTTGAGACCTCAATAAACCACAAAGGAAGACTGGACTCTGGTGTTGAGCAGTGACTGGTTGAAGAGTTGTAGGGGGCCTCGGCGGCTGGCAGAGGGAGGAGATGGGACACACATGTGTTCTAGAGGCAGAGGGGGGAGATGGTGTATGTATATCAGTACAGAAACCTGTTTAAACTAAACATTAGATTTAGGGTGAGGAAGAATACAGTAGCGTGAACGTTTTATTTCGGTGTAGACGGTGCGCAGTGCTGTTTTGTAATGTGGTCACTTGCAGACATAATCACATTTAGAAAAAAAATACAGACTTCGGAAACATGATCTGTCACTACACGCCTTCTTTAGATAAGAAATACCCTCAGGACAGCCGTTAAGCAAATGGTCCTGTCTGGATGGACCGTACCAAAAGAAGACAGGGCAGTAAAAAAGAAGCCTCATTTTCAAGCGGAGCCCACCATTTAGCATAAATGATTACGCCAGCAAATAATAGTGATGGGAGGGGCTTCAAGTCCCCTTCTGAAATCTCCTCTACCACAATATGTCTCGCAAAGCGTGCTGAGAATACACTCTGCAACTCTAGGCGAGGACTTAAAAAACACTGCCTGCCTTAAAGGAGTAGGGTGTAATTAGACTGTCCTGGCTGGCAGAAATTCCCATACTTTCATCTATTAATGTTGATAAAGGCAGATTGCAGGTCACTTCTCCGCAATGGGAATGGTTGGTCAGATAAACAAAACACCCAGGAATCAGCAAGCAAAGCCTGAGACACTGTGTGCAGTCCGAAAGTGTTAGGGGGTAGATTGATTTTTCTTTCTAATTTATAGTCCTCAGTGCACTTTCATCTTCCAATTTCAATGACAGAAGATTGCTGGTATTTTCTTTGCCATGGGAAAGGTCAGGAGGATGTATTGAAGTCACCAAGAGTCAGTGTTGCCAATCTGAGACATTGGGGCTAGGACAATGTAAAATTTAAATGGCATAATTCACCTAATTTGGGGAATTTCGTATTCCACTTGTTATGTGAAATTCCCAAAATTACCCTTTATGCCACTTTGCGTATTCATGTACCATTCACAGTAAATATTTACCACTAATCATGACATTCTCAATAAAAATTTATAGCAAACAACAGAATACCAGCCACGCAAAGCAACCCTTCGCGACTTTTTCATGGCCTTGAAAATATGGAGTAAGGCAATGCCTTACTCTGCGTGGAAGGGGTGTTCCATGGGTGTTGCTGAGGGTGTTCCCACACAACAACCAGGGTTTTTGACACTGCCCCAGATTTATAACTTAGCTTAAATCTAGGGCAGCACCAAATGTAACACCTTCCCAAAGCAGGCATAACAAGGAGAAATGTTTACATTCCTTCTAATTTTTAGGTTGAGCCTAGCGCAGTGCGTAGCGCTGCTCTAGGAGATGACCTTTTGGAATCAATCTGCAGTTTTCATGCACTCGTGCTTGTGGTGGCATCCACCTTGCGGGAGTGAGCAGCAGCCCGCAGAGGCCATCTTTTTCCAATTAGCATGGCCGCGTGCACTTGTATACATTTCTCTACTCTTGCTCCCCTGCCTGTCTCACCCTTGCCCTCCCTTGTCAAGCTCCAGCCCCTGCCCCCTTCTTTAGTTTAGATTTAACATGTTGTGCCTTGTTTTGAAATATGTTAACTTACTTACTCCACTTCACTTATGTTCTATTATTTTTACACCCCTGCTTTAAGTTTCACCTTCTAAGTGTTTCAAACCCCTCTTCGCTCATTTGTTTGTTCTGCTTCAGGTCCATATCGAGAGGACAACTAACTTTGTTCTGTCCAAAACTTCACTAAATATTCATGCATTGAAATTGGATAATCGTGTAACCAGTTATTGATTGCTCATGCTTTTAAATTACGTGCAGCGCTTTGGACAAAAGCGCTATAATAAATAAATAAATAAAACTATGTGATCACTTCTTCCTTGCCCCTCTGGATCTAACTGAGAGACAGACCCACCTCCCTCTGATTTGCCCACTTTACACCTTGTGAATGCCATGGGGTTGATTGATGCCCACATACGTTCGATATACGTTCTTCCTGCACCCTATGACCAGTGTCTACTACTGAGTGACAGAAGCACACGTTGATCTTCCGCACGTAACATTTTGATACTTTCCACCTAAGTGATTCTTTCTCCTAGAACTCTGTAAGCCGTGCCTCCTGAGTGTGTTGTGCACACTGTCAGCACCACACCCTGCACCTTATGAACAGTGCCACTGAGTGATCAGCGCCTGCTGCACTAGACGTGAACGAGCCAGCAATTCAACAGTGAGAGGCGAGCCAGAGACAGCCCAAGGGTCTGGTGTCACTTTAAGAGTCCATGCACGACCCAAGCCTTAAACATATTGGCATGTAAATCACGCAAGAAACATCATGCACGTCTTTTCAAAATGCAAAATAGTGTATTTCCTCAACATGCAGAAGCGTTTTGCCGTATTACATCAGATTTTACTGCTGCATTAGGAGATAATTTTAAGAGGGATATTTTTAAACAAGAATTAAAAATATTCCCCGCCACGAATGTCATAAGTGAACTAAGAGACAAGTCATTTGTAGTGCATCCCCATGTGGCCTAGATTCTTATACCTGGAGGAGCATTAAAGTCTATTACATTTATTTAATTATTTATTTATTTATAAAGTTTTACATAGTGCGAAGAGGATCCCGAGGGATATCAAACACAAGAGGGTTTAGTATTACACACATCCTGAAATCACACATGTGAAGGTGCTCTTAGTTGTGAGAATGAAGAAACAAGCATTGCCATAGCCAATAGGTCTCGCTTTTGGGACCTTATAAGTATTTAGTTATGCAGCACAATATCCTTGGTGCAACAACATCAACCGTTTCATCACTAAACACTTATAAGGTCCCCAAAGCAAAACCTACTAGCTATGCCAATGCTTGTTTCTTCTTTCCACGTGTGCATCATTCTGCAACAGACATAGAACAAGGAAAACACCTCCTCTGATTGTTTTTGTGCAGGACAGTGTTCCTTACTTCATTAAAACAAGCATGCCAACAATTCAAACACCCTTGTACCAATGTGCAAGGGTGCTTGCATTGGCGCCAGGCTGAAGTTTGTGCACCGGCAGAAAGGACAGGAATGCACCATATCTCATAGATATGGTGCATTCCTGACCTTGACTTTTGACGCAGGGCAGCTCAGCTAGAAGGCTTGCGTCGCTGCCCTAAGCCAAAATACTGTAAATATGCCCCTCAATTGGTATAGTACTGGCTGGAGCCGGTTCAGATGTTTTGGACAGGACATGAAATAACACTTATTTCCTACTGTTGTTTTTATTCGAAAACCTCTTGTTAGAGCTTATCGTTATCACAAACTTAATTAGGAGGGGATGGAATAGGAGAGAGCGGGAAGGGATTAAACATAGTAGATTGCAAGTAAACTTACGCATACGCATATAAAAGGTGTTTTTCAGAAGGCTTACAGGTCAGATAAGAGCTGGTCTAATATTGAGCAAAATGGGAATTACCAAATCTGTGCCATATGTCTGTGATAATTGAATCAATGGCCTCAGGGTAAGTCTGCTTTCACCCATTAACTTTTGTCTGAAATATAATTTGCTGCTAATAATGAAAGTAAAAATTGTTCTGGGAGTACATTTTAGAAGTTCAGGAAGATGCCTCCTCATATAAACCAGAAAGAACAAGGGTTGCTGGATCTAAGAAAGGTATGGGGCTTGTATGGAGGGGTGAGGACAATAGAGTAACATAAGGCAGCCAAATGCACTCCTGCGCAGGCAGGGCATCAAGCTACCAAGCGATTTGTTTCTCACACCCGCAAGTGCAGGGTGCCAGTCTGGCTTTGGTCTGAGCCACAACCCGATTAGTGCTCACCTAACTGGTGCTCGCCTGTCTTTGGGAGCCTTCATGAGTTTGAGAGTGGCTTGAGGGGTTAATCAGTTTTCTCTGCTCAGATTGCCAGCCTTGAATGCTCTTCTTTCTTTTAGGGGTGTATTTATTCAGCATTTATCAGTATCCCTGCCTTTAAAAAAAATGCTTATATATATATATATATATATATATATATCAAACACTGCCGATTTGGCGTGCTTAAGCCACTTGTAACGGCGGGCTCCCGGCGGAATCGCCACTTCCTCAAATTATACCTCTCCTGGTATCACGTAGTGTTTTATTCCACAAAAAAAAACAGTACCGGGGCCCAAATGGTGCTGAATGCTGTATTTATTAGGCACATGAACAACAAACCCTGCGCGTTTCGAAGTAAAACTGAGCAAGAAGTTTTACTTCGAAACGCGTAGGGTTTATTGTTCGTGTGCCTAATAAATACAGCATTCAGCACCATTTGGGCCCCGGTACTGTTTTTTTTTGTGGAATAAAACACTACGTGATACCTGGAGAGGTATATATATATATATATATATATATATATATATATATATATATATATAGGGAAATGGCCATGGCAGGAGCGAGGGGACAAAGAGGAATGACTACAACATTGGGGGAGGTGTGAACAGTCCTTGCCAACTCACCTGTGACATGCACGGACCCATTGTCTTGAAAGTTCACCCCCACGCCACCGACCAGGTCACTGCCGAGACTGTGCATGCTGGGAAATGCAGTTCCGAGGATTGAAATTGGAGCTGCTCAGGTGTGCCAACAGCTTAAGGGGGAGGAGCATGAGTGCAGTCATGTGTTTCACGCAGGAGGAGTTTTGCTTGGAAAGGACACAGTACTGGGCGCTGAGGAAGGTCTGTTGACCGAAATGCATTCGCCGCTGCTGGCATCATCCTCAATAAAGTAAGCTGTTCCTTCAGAACTCCCCTCCGGCCTCTGTCTTCTTTTGTTGGAAGAATTTTCGTCACAGTTTCTGCGCCGGCCAGAGGCGCAGCACAGAAGGCCCCTGCCAGAAAAAGAGACTCGGCTCTATAACTGGCGTTCCGCTGCTCCAGCGTTCATCGAAGTTGAGGGATCAACAAGAGTCGGAGACCGCCAGGAACGTGATGCTGGAATGCGAGGATGGAGGTATTTTATCTCCCTAAGCAAACACGCCTCGCATTTGGCAGCTCCCTCGCAGTTTCAGCATTAGGGAAATGGCCATGGCAGGAGCGAGGGAACAAAGAGGAATGACTACAACATTGGGGGCGGTGTGAACAGTCCTTGCCAACTCACCTGTGACATGCACGGACCCATTGTCTTGAAAGTTCACCCCCACGCCACCGACCAGGTCACTGCCGAGACTGTGCATGCTGGGAAATGCAGTTCCGAGGATTGAAATTGGAGCTGCTCAGGTGTGCCTACAGCTTAAGGGGGAGGAGCATGAGTGCAGTCATGTATTTCACGCAGGAGGAGTTTTGCTTGGAAAGGACACAGTACTGGGCGCTGAGGAAGGTCTGTTGACCGAAATGCATTCGCCGCTGCTGGCATCATCCTCAATAAAGTAAGCTGTTCCTTCAGAACTCCCCTCCGGCCTCTGTCTTCTTTTGTTGGAAGAATTTTCGTCATATATATATATATATATATATATATATATTGTTTACCAATCCATTTCCCTCTGATGAAAGGAAGGTACTGACTCCGTGACTTTGACTCAAGAAAAGTTTTAATCCGACATGCTGCACAGACGCGTTTCGGCGGAAGCCTCCGCCTTGCTCACTTAACTCACTTAACTCTGCTGTGAATGGCATACGTATATATAACAAACAAACAACATGCTGACACATCAAGAACAGACCTTACATCATGATAGGCTATTCGTAGTCATAGTAACCTATGAGTCATGGTTAAACACACTAAATCATAGACACGGAAGATTCTGTAGTTTTTTAAGACAAGTGCCCGTGATTCATCCTATGACACCAGCGGAAAATGACACATGATAAATATAGAAACGTTGTCATCTCGATGCTGTTAACAGTATCACTGCATGAGACCTATAACAATAATTACTTTTGTTTGATTAACGTTTCTACCATAGTTAACATGACTGCGAGCTAATGCTAAACAAATATGTCTCATTCTGCATTGCATAAAATATTGCGGTTCATGTTGGCTCACTATGGTGCAACTGTAAAATATATTAATTATAAATTATAGTGTTTACTTCACATTACATCCTCTCCAAGTGGAGTAAGTTGCTACGCTGCATATATATACACATTTTGTTATTCATGTCTACGCTTGACATATGCACGAGTCATCCGCTTATGCTGTGTATGGCGTACTACACAGTCCCATTGTATTAGTGTGTGTCATACATGTTGAAACATAACATTTGCCCAAATTATGACCAAATAATAAATTTTCAAATCAATTATACAGTGCAGAGTTAAAAAATAGGAATGGTATCAATAAGTAGGGAGGGTCCTACTCTGGATTATAAATGGACAGTTAAGGCTTCGTCTGAATTTAATCCATTCGGGATTTTTGAATTTAACAAGATTATATATCTTGATTCAAGACGTCTTAAAGCTAGTCTACGGTTTCCACCCCTTGGATTTCTAGGGACACTGTCTATAACATAATAGGATATATGTTTGATATTCCCATCATGATGAGTGTTTATGTGTCTGGCCACAGGATATGTTGGATCGTTATTTGTAATGGCACGCAAATGTTGGAGAATTCTCACATGAGCTTGGTGGATAGTGCTCCCAACATAGCGTTTGCCACAGCTGCAGACCAGAACATATACGGCATACTCCGTTTTACATGAGTAGCCGCCCCTGATGGTATAAGGTTTATTCCTAAATGGTACAATGACCTCCTTCATGTTCAACCCTTGTTTACAGGCTTTGCACTTCGTGCATTTCTTAAAGCCTTTTTGTGGTGGAGGCCAAGTGACTGGTTTCTTCAGTGTAGGTGAGTTGCACACTAACTGGTCGCGCATGGATTTGGCCTTCCTAAATGTTAAACTAGGTCTGTTCCCATTCAGGTGTCCTATATATATATATATATATATATATATATTCACTGAAAAAATCATAGGTTTTACAAACGTTATAGTTAAGAATTAACATTTAAAAAACCTTAGAAATTCACAGAAAAAAACATAGGGTTCAGGGACGTTATAGTTAGTTGGACATTTCACTCATGCAAAACGATAGAAATTCCACTGTTATAGTTAGTTGAGATAACTATAACTCGCACCCCCGCAATGCACTGCTGATGACGTCACATATTACATCATTCATGACATGTTCAGTGACATCACTGATGACATCTCAAATGTGCAGCTCAAGTCAAAGTCACCTGCCTGTGAGCCTTTGCTGACCGCTGCCTCCGATCTACACTCTGGAAGACCGGCAAAACGTGGTGCTAACTAACCCTGTTCAACGCAAGCCGATCCCACATGTGTAACTGGTTCCTGTGTCCTGAATGGCAGCGACCCCAACTTTGTGGCATCGCCCACAACACCAGACTCCCTTCAATCAGTGAAGAATATTTGCATATGGAAGGCCAGCGACACGTGGTGCCACTGAACCTGTAATAAGCAGGTGAATCCACATGTGTAACTGTGTCCTGAGCCTGAGTAGCAGTGATTCCAATTCCTTGAGACAACTACAGCAGCAGACTCCCTTCAATTAGTGAGGCATATTGACATATGCAACGGCGGTGACACATGGTGCCACTAACTTTATTCAGCACAAGCCGATCCCACATGTGTAACTGTGTCCTGAATCGCACTGACCCCAAGTCCGTGGCAGCGACCACAGCGCCACACTACCTTCGATCAGTGAGGCATATTTCAATATGCAAGGCCGGCGATACATAGCCCCACTAACCCTCTTTAACACAAGTGTGTCCTGAGTCCTGAATTACAGCGACCCCAACTTCGTGGCAGTGACCACAGCACCTCACTCCCTTTGATTGGTAAGGAGTATTTACAGATTGAAGTCTGCCGACAAGTGGTGCCACTGAACCAGCACTACGCAGGCAGGTGGGGCCACCAACGTATGCACATGCCTGTGGGCCCATTCTCATCGCTACCTCTGGCCTACACTACGTGTGAGTTATGAACAGTTCGGACCCAGGCTCACAGAGGGTCAGCTGTGGCCCGTCCGATTGACTCCCAGATGCAGTACTACGAGCCATCCACATCATTGTAACTGCCGCTGCCCTGTTCTGTCATACGCCACGCCACTCTGATTATGTTCTGACATTGGCCCCACATAGCTACCTGTCAGAGGTGTACTCGCTGTTGGTGTGCAGGTCAGTGGTCTAGTTCTCAACATCTCGCGGCCACTCCCTGAGGGCAGGTTTGCACACACATCACACCCATCCGGCACATGTGGCACAGGCCATGTGACCACGCAAATATAATAGATCGACAACATCACATCCTTTATTGCCGGTGCTGACTAGCTTGCAAATGCTCCACGGGTCTCAACCATAACGAGTTCATGAAAAGTGGAGCAGAAGGTTTGTCACACCCTCAGCTGTATGGCCGTCAGAGGCCTACCATCCCCTTGGCACAGACTTCACATGCATAGCATTAGTGCCACCCCAAACTCATGTGGCCATCAGGAGCCTACCACCACGTGGCACGAACTTGAGGTTCACAGGCTTAGCGGCACCAAACCCTGAGGTGGTCTCCGCCATTGACGACTCAGGACTCAGCAACATGTGTGAGATCTACCGGGCCGCAGAGAAGCTGTAGTGGTCTCCACCATTCAGGACTCAGCGACATCTAGGAGATCCGCAAAGAAGCTGATATGGTCTCCGCCATTCATGACTCAGGACTCAGCAACACATCTGAGATCGGCGGAGTATCTGATGTGGTCTCTGCCATTCAGGACTCAGGACTCAGCAACACATCTGAGATCAGCGGGGTTTTGACAGGCACGTGGAGTCGGCCCGCTGCTGCACACTCCGCTGGCACCTGGTAATTTTTGCTCATGGATGGGCAGAGGCGACAGTCTCTCTCTCTCTCTCTCTCTCTCTCTCTTTCTCACACTTCCCTCTCTTCTCGCTCTCTCTCACTCTCTCTCACTCTCTCTCTCTCTCTTTCTCACACTTCCCTCTCTTCTCTCTCTCTCTCACTCTCTCTCACTCTCTTCATTCCTTCACTCTCTTTTTCTCTCTGGCTTGTTTTACCTTCTCTGTTTCTCTCTCAATCTTTTGATATGCACATTACACATGTCCTTATTTTTAGCTTTATTTTTCAGGCTCTGTCGTCGACATCGATGGTCCCCACAGCACTCTTCCACCTTGTTCTTTTCTGTTATGTTTGTTAAATTTTGTTTATTGGTTTATTTTTTATATATAGTAATAAAAAATAAAATTTAAAAACAACTTATGGTTTATATATGTTGATAAAAAAAATTAGGTTTGACAACAAAAAAAATGATTAACCTTTTCGGTTGTTTTCTTAACTGCTGTGTGACTCTTTCTTGTTCTTATTACTGTTATTTGCTGGTATCCACCATGGTGTTAAATTTCGGAGCACTTATTGCGGGAATACCGGTGATCTCTGCAGTTTGCACCATCTTCTGAATACTGTGTTAGTTTTATCTCAAATTTAATTGCATTAAAGTGCTGATAATGAAATGAAGAATAGCCGTCCCGAGCAAAAAGACACGATGTGCACCTTTGCGATTTATTCAAAATACTAAAATCCTCTATTGAATTGCACATAGATAGTGCCTCCACCTACAGTGGACACACAAAATCAATGAAGAAATCTCATTGTATTTATATTGATTAGGAATAGTGGGTCAGGTGCTGCATCTTGACAGTATACACTGCCCAGTTTGTATATTGTTCTGCACACGAAAAGATGACATCACAACTTTCAAAAATGCAATTCGAAATTAATGCAGTTGATATCCCACGTTACCACCAGAAATTTTTCACCTGCTTTCTGCTGGTGTTAAACAGGACGACTACCTACAGCATGAAAGGAAACACAGCCAAGAAGAGCCATACCAAAACATCCACAGGTGCCATAGAGTCAATTAGCACTATACAGCGATACCCATGAGGGCCACAAGACTCATCGCAACAACACCAGGACCACCAATGCCCCCCAAACCCGCATCTGAGCAAGTGTGTCCGTGTAGTCATTGTGTTAGCATGATAGGCACAGGCCCTGCAACATCACAGTGTGCTGTCTTCATCAGACGTTGCCATGTCACCTCTTCATTGGCAGTGACCCTGGACATGTAGCTACGAACGCATCCTCCTGCAAGCACAACACACGTGTGCTGGTCCAATGTACACAGGTCAGCGCAGGGGCGCGTCTATCTGGCAAGGGAAATGTGGTGTCTCTGACATGTCCGTGTGCAGAAAGTGCGGTAAGTGTGTCTCTGTGTTCTGGTGTGGCCAGCCACAAGGGCCGCAGCAGACGATGTTGTAAAGTGGGATACACCACTACCAAATGACACTCTCATGGCTGGGCATCTCATCTATGATGACCACTGTTGCAGACATCCTACAACACCCACCACCGGCTTTTCTACATGCACATCCTGTATGAATGCAGCATGGTTTTCACTTCTATGCTCGTTCAGTGGTGTGATGTTTTGCCAAGTTGTGTGACTTATGCTCCTTGTTGGTGTGTTTCATTTTGTCCATTCTTTGTCTATACTTGTGCTGTACTTCATTGTACATGTGTGCCATTGTGCCCATCTCCCCCGTCCCCCCGCTCCCTGCTTCTACCTCTTCCTGGTGCTGTTTCTATAATTTTGTTCCTCCACACATAAATATAAGTAACGAACAAATTAGAATAGTTCCTTGATTCTTTTACGTTTCTAAACTTCTCACTTTTAGTTTCTTTTTATTTTCCATATAAACAGTTTTTTTCATACTCAACGACACATCGAAGTCAGCAGTGCAACAAATTCTATCAACACACTTTCTAGAACATTCTACAACATGTGCATGTTAAAAGTTCACAATTTTTTTTAAACCTAGCAATATTTTTTTGCAACATTTTCTCGAACATTTAATGGCACATGCAGGTTAAAAGTTCACAATTGTTTTAAGTTCGAACAGTGCCTTCCAAATTCAAGTAGCAGGTGTGTTTGAGTTATGTACTCCACGTTCAAACTGCTTTTTCTTAACCAATCAAAGGCATGCTTTTCCACAAATCGAATGTGCACCCTACTTTTAAAAGGCAATGTTTTTCATCTTCCAATCAGGTATCGTTTTATATGGGAAAAACAACTAGTTCCTCATCTTTAAACATATCTCCTATTCTACGAAGGAACTGCATGAGCTACAGACATCTTTCCATACTTTTCAGCCATACCTTCAAAATGCTAGTGTGGATCATTGGACATAGCTATGTTTTCTGGTGCAAGAGGTATGCAGAACAGAGACATATTGACTTAGACCTAGGTTTACAAAATGTGGACATTAAATGTTTTCCACACAGGGGATTGAAGTGGCAACAATTGTTGCCTTTGGCTAAAGCCTGTTTGCATCTCCAACACCCTGACCTCATGATTTTGTACTGTGGTGGAAACGACCTAGGCACATTTACTGGGGTAGGTTTGGAAATGCTTATGAAGGACACCTTCGGACAATTGATGTTACTTCTGCTCAAACTGTCTTTGTTTATTCTAATATATGCCAAAGACAGTAGTGGAAGTGGTCAAAACAATTTTATCCTCAGATTGAAAAATCTAGGAAGAAAGTCAACAAAGCTGTGTCTGCATACCTCAGAGACCACAAAAAGGGGTCCATCTACAACAACAACATATGTTTTGATATGGCTGATATCTACAGAAGTGATGGAGTACACTTCACAGAACAGGGAAATCGAGTTTTCCTGAATAACTTGAAGCTGTGCATCTGCACTTATATGTAGCTCAAACTAATGAACACAAGGGCTCTTTTTAGAGCCACCCTATAACATACAACTTAGGTCCGCTATTTTAGGGCAAGGTAACGGCAACTCGCTAAAATGTATTCTCCACACAGCTGTGGCGCAGCGGCCACACCATATCACTTTGCAGCACAGAGATCTCGCTTTGATCACCGGCTGTACTCACCCATATGGGTCAGTAGTTTGTGCTTTACAAAATACTGTATTGATTTACCTTCGCACTCCCTATACAACACCACCTAAGCATCATATACAAGTTGGACAGGAGTGGCACAGCGCCCAGAGCACATGACTTCACAGCATAGGACACACAGTTTGGGCTCATGGTTTCATTCCCGAGTCCATCAGCAGCTCAATTTACCAGCATGAAATCTAGGCAATACATACATTTGATTTATCTCCTTGCACACCTTGGTTAAACTCGGCGGTTTACATGTCAATTAATTTTGGCGCTGTCCTTGACGCACTGTGTCTCTCAGTGCCTTTGTATATTAATGAGTTGTGTGATAGTATTATCACGAAGGGCACGCTCCTTTAACATGAAACCTGGTGGTTTCTACCCTGGCTTTTTAAAATGTATTCAACAATCATCAGGATCAGCCATTTGGTGTTGATATCATTCCTTCTTTATTCAATTTTTCGATATCATCCAATTCAAGATTTTAAATTGTTCATTTCAGTCATGAATTCATAAAGTGCGTTTCATTATACCCAATGCATTTTGGGTCAACCAAATAACCCTTCGTCAGGGGTCTGTTGGAAAAAACATACAGGACCTTAGCGTTCAGAACATGACTAAGCCTGGGCGTAGCAGGCGTAGTGGGGCTTCGTGGAGCTACGCGAAGTGGGCAAGAAACTACGCCCACCTCCGCACTCTGCGTAGCCCCACTACGTGCCTCCCTCCCGCCTTCCCCTACAACTTTATTTTTGTTACCAGAGCCATAATAAAGTAAATAAAAGGCACTTACCTTGTCCGCGGGTCCGGGGCTTCCTCTTCTAATCGCGCGCCGCCATTTTGGATCCCAATGCGCATTTCTTGCAAGAAATGCGCATGCGCGGGCGGCCGCGCATGCGCATTGGGATCCAAGATGGCGGCGCGCGATTAGAAGAGGGAGCCCCGGACCCGCGGACAAGGTAAGTGACTTTTATTTACTTTATTATGGCTCTGGTAACAAAAATAAAGTAGTAGGGGAAGGCGGGAGGGAGGCGGGTGGCGGCCAACTCTGCTACGCCCACGGAGTGGGCGTAGTGCTGCCGGCTACGCCTACTTCGCAAAGGGCGGAGTAGGCAGCACTACGCCCACTCCGTGGGCATAGCGGAGTCCTCCGCCCAGGGTTAAACATAACGTGTAAATAACATGAACCATTGGTACTTTCAGACCTGACAGTGTCACGACCCTGCTCGTTCTATACTCCTCACATCACGTGACTTAGGACGACCCTAGAAATAGCTTTTTGATTGGCTCCTTGCCAGACCAGCCGGTTTTGCAGTCGGAAGAAATCTAGCACGTTTCACCAAGTAAGCTTTCCTAGATTTGTCCCGCTTTTGAACTTTGGCTCTATGCAGCAATTTGTTGTATGAAACTATTCCGAGTATCCAGCTTTGACCTAGGTCAGAGCTTTTCCGCTAACGGTTCCCTGTATCTCATGTTCCCTAGCGATATCACTATGGGTATTCCTGAGTACCTTAGAGCACTACTCGTCTACAGACGTGAACATCTGATGTAGCATTTAACTGATATATATCACCACACTGCGCGTAGGCATCCAACAGAACCCCCCAGTTTTTGATTGTGTTACAACATGATTTGAGATGTTAACATGAGTTGTATGATTTTAGTTTAATTTCCAGAATCCATGCATGTTATTTATACGTTATGTTCTGAACGCTAAGGTCCTGTATGTTTTTTCCAACAGACCCCTGACGAAGGGTTATTTGGTTGACCCGAAATGCATTGGGTATAATGAAACGCACTTTATGAATTCATGACTGAAATGAACAATTTAAAATCTTGAATTGGATGATATCGAAACATTGAATAAAGAAGGAATGATATCAACACCAAATGGCTGATCCTGATGATTGTTGAATACATTTTGAAAAGCCAGGGTCGAAACCACCAGGTTTCATGTTAAAGGAGCGCGCCCTTCGTGATAATACTATCACACAACTCATTAATCTAGGCAATTACTCACTTAATTTCCATATCCAGCACTTCCAGACTGGTAGGGGACAGTAGTTCAGCGACTTTACCCCGACTCCTTTAGCAGCTCAGCTTATGTCCCCAGCACCATCACACCCATAGGAGTGAGTAGCTTGCACTTCACAAATCCCCAATTAATTTGATACTCACGAATGTACCTTCGCACTCCCTATATAACACCCCCTAAGCACCATACACAAGTTACAATGTTCGAAACAAAGTTCTTCCGAGTAGCTATAACTACATGCTGACAATACTTGGACAGATGTGGCACAGCGGCCAGAGCACATGACTTCACAGCATTTGACACACAGTTTGGACTTACGCTTTCATCCCAAGTCCAGCAGCAGCTCAGCTTAGCAGCATGAGACTCAGGACTTTCAGACCAGTACAGGTCAGTAGATCATCCTAGTAGTTATAAACACATGCTGACACTACTTCCACAAGTGTAGTGCAGCGGCCATGACACATGACTTCACAGCATAAGACTGATACTGGTAGGGCAGATGCACAGCTGGTTTGAATAATTTAATGAATTTCTCAACTTTAAAAAACCTCCATACCTGTGTGAAAGTCAAGATTTGTGAAACGTCTCTTACGTGTCGTTTTTATCGAATTAGCGTAGTTCAGCTCTGTAGATCAAAGAGTTGAAAGAACATATTATAATAATGACGCGTATTGAGTGGAAGTTATAAACAAAATAACTAACGCGCTGATTGTGAGATAGTCCATGGACTGACCTGAAAGTTCTTCACAAAGTCGGCTAGATCGTTCTCTGTTCGTATACGCCAGTCAGGACGGTTACGCCGGTGACCGCGTTTAATCCTTTCATTAAGCTCCGATCACGTGGTTAGTAAAGAGTGAAGATAGACTCATGATACAGTTCCCGATAGTGCGATGAGAATAAGTATGCGTGATATTAGTATTTGCCACTGTCTGACTAATATCAGAAGTGAATATATAAATGTGGCCTACGGTCAAAATAAAAATAAGAAAGATAAAATGGAAAAATTACCAGGGGAAGTTATGTGATCCCCAAAAATAGTATAATGTTGGGGGATGCGAACCCATCAGGGTTAGAATGGTAAACCGGAATCTTAGGTGGGTGTGCTGTTGAGTCATGAATAGAGGTGGTCCATTATTATTGACAGATATTCGCAAAACATGCAGGAAACCCTGCCATTAAAACTTCATGCACCAGCAAATTTGGAGTGTTGAGTACGTTTCTTTAGACGAGTATGGAAACTTGTTTTGAATATATATATATATATATATAAAACCGGCATCACCCACTGAAGGGAAACATCTAAATGGCTAACAGCACACTACGAGTACCAGCATGCTTTTAGGAAACAGTCAGCCCGTTGAGGTGGCCACTAGAGGGCGAATATCCTTAAAGGAGCGAATTTGGCCAGTGTACTGTTTAGCCTGTACAATGCTGTGGCTTCCTCCCTTGACGAAGGTCGATGTTCGTCCGAAATGCATCAGGACAATTAGGAATTTGCCAGCGCTGCAACATGTAATAAAATGCTTCTAAACTCACCGGAATGTGTGCGATTTATCTTCCTCTCTACTTGAGAGGCTCCGTTTGATATATATATATATATATATATAAATATATATATATATATATATATATATATATATATATATATATATATATATATATATATATATATATATATATTACCTACTGGCGGTCGCCAGTAGGTATATATAGTTAGGACCTAGTTTCCATAGGAAAACCGCAACATTCTATTGGGAATAACTTTGGCGTCGGTTGATGAATCTTCGCGAATTTCTTAAAGAAGATGGCCCGCTCCGCTCCACTCCTTCCCTGAAAGTTTTGGGGGGATTCGTCAAGTGGGGGCTGAGAAAAAAGGGGGGTCCCAAAACGTGTTTTCCCCATGTTATTTTCCATAGGACGATTAGACACGGCTACAGCCGGAACGGCTGAACGGAATTACTAGAAATTTGGCAAAATGGTAGAGTCTGATTCGCGGATCACGCTTTTGCTTAAATGGTGTAAATCCCTCCAGTAGTTCCTGAGAAAAAAATGTATGTATCTGGGCGGAGCCTAACCACACATCTCATCGTGGGATCTGATTAGCTGTCAGGACTTCATCCAAGAAGTGTTGGCAGCCATCTTGGGACCAATATACATGATAGCACCTCATTAAAAAGCATTGCAGTTAATAGAAGGTTTTAGGACTTTAGTTACATTATAAACCCTTTGTTGATGGTACCATACTCATTTTAGGAATTGTGGTGTGTTCTAAGGTGATTTTATCCATGTGAAAAAGCCTTCTGCTGGGATATCATGAATCATGTTTGAAAGAAAACTATTATCTCATGCTTTTCCCACTGTGGTATGGAAGGGGATCTATAAGCTAAACTGAAAGCATATTTTCTGTAAACTCACATTATCTTTCTCAGTCATGTGAGAATGAAGTCTGACATTCTCAGTAAAACATGTACATCAACAAGGACAGGAGACTGTCAGTTGATTCCTTTGTGTTCTACTGCAGCCTCCTAGAGTGTTCTAAAAAACAACTAGAGCGCTAACAGTACTATTTATTACAAAGTTATGGCACACCTAAAGCCATCTTGATTGGAATAAAGTGGTAACTCTTAAAACATTTAATTTAAAAAGGAACAACATGAGGGGTATATTTTGCCATAGAAAGTATTATTAGTGCTGCAGAAAGAAAAATTAGGGTACATTTTGAGTGACTTCTCAAATCCTCTTCTATTTCATTAAAAAATTCTGACATGCAGTCTCCCAAGATGGCCACCAGAGACAAAAGAGCCCAAATGTAGCCCAAATATCACGCAGATGTAGCCCAAGTATAGCCCAATGACAGAATGTCCCAGAGTGTTCTAAAGAACAACTAGAGCGCTAACAGTCTTACTTATGACAAAAGTCTGGCATACCAGAAGCCATCTTGATTGGAATGAAGTGGTAAGTCTGAAAATATTTAATATAAAAAGGAACAAAATGAGGGGGTTCATTTTGCCATAGAAATTATGATTAGTGCTTCAGAAAGAAAAATGAGGGCACATTTTGAGTTACTTCTCAAATCCTCTTCTATTTCATTAAAAAAATACTGACATGCAGACTGAAACATGCACTTTGAATACCAGCAGCAGACTTCCCTGGTGAGCAGTAGCTTTACTACAGTGATCTAATGAGCAACTAGAATGCTAACATTCAGAATTGATGGCAAATGTGTGACACATGTGAATGCCTTCTTGATGGAACCAAAGTAAACAAGCATTGAAAATGCAATAGATTTCGCCCTCGTTTAAGTTAAAGCCATTCTGTTTGTAATGAAGTGGCTTTTTAGCTTTGCTTTTATTAGTGTTTTTCAAACTTTCATGTAAATAACATGCATATGTATGCATATATGTATATGTATGCATGAATTTATATGTGTATTTATATAGATATGCAGATTATATATGTTTATATATGTATGTATATATATATATATATATATATATACACATACATATATATAAATGCATATGCATATATATGCATATATATATATGTGTATATATGTGTGTGTAGAGAGAGGTAGAGAGGTAGAGGTGTAGAGGTAGAGAGGTAGAGGTAGAGAGGTAGAAGTAGAGAGGTAGAGGTAGAGAGGTAGAGAATAGTCGAGAGAGAAGTAGAGAGAGGTAGAGAGTAGAGAGTGAGTAATAGAGAGTAGAAAGTGAGTAGGGAGCAGTAGAGAAAGTAGCAAAGAGTGAGTAGTAGAGAGTAGTAGAGTGAATAGTAGAGTGAGTAGTAGAGAGTAGTAGAGAGTAAGTAGTAGAGTGAGTAGTAGAGAGCAGTAGAGAGAGAGTAGTAGAGAGTAGTAAAGAGTGAGTAGTAAAGAGTAGCAGAGAGTGAGTAGTAGAGAGTGAGTAGTAGAGAGTAGTAGAGAGTGAGTAGTAGAGAGTGAGTAGCAGAGAGAGACAATAGTAGAGAGTAGTAGAGAGTGAGTAGTAAAGTGAGTAGTAGAGAGAGAGTAGTAGAGAGTAAGTAGTAGAGAGTAGTAGAGAGTGAGTAGTAGAGAGTGAGTTGTAGAGAGTAGTAGAGAGAGAGAGTAGTAGAGAGTGAGTAGTAGAGAGTAGTAGAGAGTGAGTAGTAGAGAGTAGTAGATAGTGAGTAGTAGGGAGTGAGTAGTAGAGAGAGAGTAGTAGAGAGTAGTAGAGAGTGAGTATTTGAAAGAAGTGGAGTAGTAGAGAGTGAGTAGTAGAGAGTAGTGGAGAATATTCCAAAGTTTAGCACAGCACCACTTGCACCACAAGTCGAATCAAATCATATCACTTAGAGTCCTTATTGAAGCGCTGAATCTTGGTGTATATTCAAATGCTTTTATTTTCCTTAAGTTTATGTACCACAGCCAGCCGACGCGTTTCGTTCTGTACAACAGAACTTCTTCAGGGCATTCTTATTTCCTTCAAGTTATGTCGGTATCCTGTTGTCATATAACTAGATATTTCTTCCAAATGTTAGATGAGACGTAAGTACATTCTTATTCAAAGTGACTTGGTATCAATTTTACCAACACAATTCGGGCAGACTTGAGTAATTTATAGCATCCTCAAAGTCAGTCTTTCTAAAATTCCAAAGTATAGGACATGATAATCCAAATCCAAATGTTTCTCAAGAAAAGTCATTTTCAATCGTTCGGAATATCGGTATTTGGGCAGATATGACCCACCGACACGGTTTATGGCTTTTCTTGAAAAACATTTGGATTTGGATTATCATGTCCTATACTTTGGAATTTTTTAAAGACTGACTTTGAGGATGCTATAAATTACTCAAGTCCATAGATGCTGCTGGGAACGCCCCCAGCAACACCCATTGCACACCCCTTTAACACTGGACGCTGCGTTAAAGGGACTGATATTAATCAGGCAGGATTACGCCACAAAAAGTGGCTTAGTCCTGCCTGATAAATATCACTCAGTCTTCTGCGCCACCGGAACGTCACAAAAAGTGCATCATTCATGACATGGTCAGTGACATCACTGATGACATCACTGATGACATCTCAAATGACATCACTGATGACATCATCCATGTGACAATCAAATACACCTCATCACACACTAGTATAATCTTTCATCACTCACTGTAAAATAGAAAGTGCCATATTTGAAACCATTGACACTCCAATAGAAATTTCTAAACACCCACTCAGTTATTCATAGAACTATACACACATCTAAACTCTTACCTATAGATTCAGTGTTATATGCAGTGAATAATAAACAGAACACTATCAAATATACTTATACGCCTATTTCAACATTACACACCAGCACACATTGTATTCACTTATAAAGACATCCTTCTGACTTATGCAAACAATTGATTATACTTACATTTACTCACCTACACACTTATACAAACACCACTTCATCTATTTATATAGATAGTAACTCACACTCCAAATATTTATTTTTATATATCCACTCATTCTTCAATGCAAATTGCTATATATATATATATATATATATATATATATATATATATATATATATATATATATATATATATATATATATATATATAATGCATAATTAAATAACGAAGCAAACCACATTCACTGGATGATGTCATCAGTGATGTCATTTGAGATGTCATCAGTGATGTCACTGACCATGTCATGAATGATGTAATATGTGACATCATCAGCAGTGGATTGCGGGTGCGCGAAATATAGTTAGTACAACTAACTATATAGGAGCAATTTCAATGGTTTTGTATGAGTGAAATGTCCAACTAACTATAACACCCCAAAACTTATAGTTTTTTGAGAGAATTTTAAAGGTTATTTAAATGATATTTCCTAACTATATAAGGCCTGAAACCTATGGTTTTTTCAGTGAATATATATATATGCAGTTTACTCACACTTGAAAAGACCCACAGCAGCAACTTCAGTCAGGGGATTTTATTGGCATCCTGCTATCAGCCACAAAACACAGTAGAAACCCTCACAAAAGTCAAAAACGCCGGACGCGTTTCGGGAATCCATTTCCCTTCATCTGCGGCGAAGAAAGACTGCAAGCACGAGATTAACAGCACAGCTTGCGTGATACCTGCCCAGGGGGCGTGGCCACACGCGAGGCTTCCTGGTACTTGTGGTGTGCCAATCTTGAATCACAGTGGATGTGTTCACAGTCCTGATTAAAACAAATAAACCCCAGTGGGTGGAAGGAACATCTTGCTGTGCTAGCGTGCCCAGCTTCATGGTGCCAATCCTGGGAGCAGGCAGAAGTACTGCATCCTCGTCCTGCCCCTGCTGCTTTCCCTGATGTCCAAACACCGACAGTATTTAGGCAGGAAGCGCTATGTGACACTGGGTCTTTTCGCGACCAGAGCCGGCCGCTTTCTATCCAGCCAAATGCAGTTTACTCACACTTGAAAAGACCCACAGCAGCAACTTCAGTCAGGGGATTTTATTGGCATCCTGCTATCAGCCGCAAAACACAGTAGAAACCCTCACAAAAGTCAAAAACGCCGGACGCGTTTCGGGAATCCATTTCCCTTCATCTGCGGCGAGGAAGGACTGCAAGCACATATATATATGTTCCGAAAGATGCACAGCAAGCAAGGACGCACTCCGTTGCAGGTAGGTAACCACCTTTATTTCTAAAACAAGGAGACAACTTTCCATCCCCTTTAAATCCTTGTGGCCTGACGCGTTTCAGAGTCTTTAACTCCTTCCTCAGAGGCCAACATGAGTGTTCGAAAAGTTACGTGCGCTGCCAATTCCCATTCATGCTGAAACCATTTGTATTGGCCTCCGGTGTGCCAATTAATTATGTAAATTATTTTCACAAGGCACACTGGTAAATGCAGTCCATTATACACTATCTAACCCTCCAGTGGGACTGCTCACTCACGTTTGATAAAGGACATCAATCACAGCCCTCCGTTGTGCCTCGGATGGAATTTTGTCTGCTTTAGTGAGTTTCCTGCTGCGCCAGATGCGAGGAGAGATTTCACTAAAGCTCCTTCATCAGAGGAAAATGGTGTTCAACAGCTGAAACGGTTTGAAAGTATTTATGCTGGTACTGGTAGTCACTGGTAGCAAGCCACATATTTTCCAAGTGGGCACCTTTGACAAACACCACCTTTTCAAAACATAAAATTCAGACCCATGTGGGACTCTGTGCCGGAATGCTGCTTCTAATCAAGTCTTGTCCACTGTACCCTATTAGAAACAGTGGTATGATGCACTCATGTAATGTCCTGACGCGTTTCAGAGCTGTAGTGCTTTGAAACGTGTCAGGATTAAAGGACATTACTTTTTATTCTGAAATGATATGCTGTTTTTGTCCATTGAATTTATGAGTGCATCATACCACTGTGAAGCGTCTTCCCACCTCAGGGTACAACTTGGTTTGGATTTGCTGTGGCAGCCCACCGCAGGGAAGATGACACCGCAGCAGCGGGGCCCTTGACATGAAAAGCTTTGTGTTTGCAATAGGGTACACTGGACAGGACTTGATATGCAAGCTGCCAGTGTGAAAGCCTGATGGTTCCCCTGCCATTGTGTGCGCACTTGAGCTTTTGGGTGCTTTGTTGGTCACTATTTACACACGGCTGCCCTGTCGTGGGGGACAGCACCATCCAAAGATTCACAAAGGAGGCGGGTGGCAGGAACTGATCCTGCTGGATTATACAGCACGGCAGTGGTGGTGAAATTACTTTTGTGTTATTCTGGAACCCACTTAGGGCAGAACATTTGCTTTTAATCTATGTTGACTAAACAGGATTTACTCAAAGAAAATAATTGTTCTTTAACAGGACTCAATATCCCAGCATGCAGTAACAATACCTCGTAATGTGTTGGGCCCACTCAGGGTAGTATAAAAAGAGTGGCATGCAGAGAACTGCCTGTGAGACCAGCAGATGCAGAGACCTCAGACGAAGGGGCGCAAGCCTTGAAACGCGTAAGGTCCAAGTAACATTTTTTCCAGAACAGCAAAGCAAGTTGCTTGTGTTATGCAAGCTGTCAGTGTGAAAGTCTGATGGTTCTCCTGCCATTGTGTGCACCCTCGAGCTTTCGGGCGCTATGTTGGTTACTATTTACACACGGCTGCCCTGCCATGGGGTGCAGCACCATCCGAAGATTCACGAAGGAGGCTGGTGGCAGGGACTGATACTGCTGCATTATACAGCACAAAATAATAATGGTTCTGTCGGACAAAAATACACACTGCTTTAGTATTTCAATGTTTCCTTTTGCAGGTCTCGTTCCTAACCAGGATATCAAGACAGGTGTACTAATACATTCACAAACGAACACACTGACCACAAAGAAAAATGAAAGCAAATTTTTACTCAAATACTTTCACATGTGAAGACAAATTACTTCAATCACTGTCCCAAAACAAATATTTAAAACATATATGGCACAAAACCTTTGTGCTAAAGCATAATACACACTAAAAACAACAAGTAAAATGTGTTACTTCATATACGTTTTGGAATCAACAACTATATATATACAATAATCCTGTAGGTACATCAATTCAATCTTGGATCCTACAGGGTTTTGAATAGTTTGTTCACGCCAAAAGCGGGGATTGCGTCGACGTTTCGACCCTGGGGGGCGATGCAGTGTTTTCACGCATCAGGGGCGGGTCTTCATCAGGACTGTATATATATGTGGGACAGCCTCTTGCAGACCTAGCTCTGCATGGAGTCCTGGTCTCTTTCTGAATCCTATTGTCGGTCCGTCTTAGTCAGGCCAGCTAGATATTGAATTAACCTCTGTAATGATTTAGTCTATACAGATGGTTGAAAGGTTGCTCCTTTGCATTTCTAATTCTCCTGGATCGCGTCCTTCACCTTCCGTTTGTGTCAATATCTCAACAACTCAAAAGGAGTGGCATGGGGAGAACCGCCTGTGAGACCAGCAGGTGCAGAGAACTCAGATTAAGGGGCGCAAGGCTTGAAACGCGTAAGGTCAAAGGAACATTTTTTCCAGAACAGCAAAGCAAGTTGCTTGTGTTATGCAAGCTGCCAGTGTGAAAGCTTGATGGTTCCCCTGCCGTTGTATACACCCTCGAGCTTTCGGGGGCTTTGTTAGTTAAGATATATATATATATATTAATACTGCCATGAAGGAAGAATAAAGCACACTGCACTTTGAACCTACGTTGTGGTCTGTGCCTGATTAAGGTGTTGCCTTTTTGGGAGAATACGGAAAGTATCTGTATATGTTACCTACTGGCGGTTGCCAGTAGTCAGGGAGTGACAATGAAATATGTGTAGGTTTAAAATAGGGGTAGTGTAGTGTAGTCTATGTGTCTACACGCCCTAAAGTGTATATAACTGTGAGAGGGGGATTCCCTTCTCAAGATCACCTGTACATTTAACATTGAAAGACAGGGACAGGACAAACATGGGAGAGAAAGAGTCACTAGAAAGTATTGATCATTTGTTATGACAGCCGGCTTAGTAGCGATATGGTGCAGGCTATGAGCGGCTCAAGTGTAATGATACTGGTGGTACCATTATTGTGGAATCGCACTAGAACTTCGAGGGTGAAGTGATTTAAAACAGCGGTGTAAAATACTGCATGAGTGAATAGTGAAGAATTCACAGTGGAGTGCTCTGTATACTACTCACACAGAAGTCCAACAAGTACCAACAGTGGAACGGTGTCTCGATCCCACAATGGACGATATTAGAACTGCATCTGAGAGTGGAGATGAAGGTACTCCCTTCGAGCAGGAGCAATTAACTCTAGGTGCCAACAGTGGAACAGTGTCTTGGTCCCACAATGGACAATGTCCGATATTACCTGCTGCTTTTTTTCATACAATTCCCCCTGTTGAGGTGCATCACACTCTGTGCTTCCATAGCTAACTGCTGCCGACTGCTGTTGCAGGACTACACCGCGGTACAGCAGGTCCGAACAGTGAAAGGGAGTCTTGATTCTATGAGGATGTCAGAAGTTAAAGTCTGTGATGATTTCTGTGTACCCCCTCCGATCAGGTGCACCCAACTCCAAGCTTCCAAATCCAAAGGCACGTGGCTGTGGGACATTAATGACCACTGCCTCTGGCCTACACTGCGGTCAGCAGGGCTCACAATTCAGATCGAATGGTGCTTGTTTATTTACAGAATCCAGTAGGCAACTAACTACAACGTCTATTGAAATATACTCAATATCATTTTAGTATACTTGCTTGAAGAACTTTTTTTAGATGAGTTCTAGGTTTACTACAATGACCAAATTCTTCTTGGTAGTGGAAAAGAACACTGAATAACAGTGTACACTGTGGACAGCAGAGATCGCAATTCGAATTGTTTTGATTTATTTATTGCAGAGTTTTTTGTAATTTATGTTGTTGTATTTTGTAAAAAGGAAGTGAGATAAATTATTCATGGATGTCTGTGCAGACTACTGCCTTCAATTTACACTGCAGACAGCAGTGTTCACAATTCAGATCGAGTCAAGATTGTAGATGACGCCGTCCTGTAGGCAAAAGGCATTGCTCAAGTGCGCTATATCCGCACCATGCACACACATCATCACAGGCTCCACACACACTTTTTGATGCTTCTTGTATTACAAACTGGGCAGCTCAAGTCTATGCCACGTGGCTGTGGGCCCTTGCTGACCACTCTCTCTGGCCTACAATGCAGAAAGCAGTTTTCACAATTCAGATCGAGTCGCTATTGCAGATGATGCAGTCCTGTAGGCAACAGACATTGCTACTAGTACGGCCCGCCCGCAGTACGCATCATCGCTGGCTGTGCACATGCTGAATGCTTTTGATGTGGCTATCTGAGTGCACTAGAACTGATGGACCGTTTATGATACAATCTTTTTGTGTATTATTTCAGATCTACTGCCTGTGTCTCAGTATACCGCAAGCTATGCTTCTTTTACGATAGCATCTTTTGTGTATTATTTCACATCTCCTGTCCCTAACTTACTGCAGCACAAACTATTGACCCTTTTATTATTGAATCTCTGTGTGTGATCCAATGATTAATGTTGTAGTTGATGCTAGCAGCAACCATTCCCTGAGGGCTGGTTTACACTCACCCCACACTCATCCAGCACAGACGTCACTTTATATGTGACCCTGGTAATAAAATGGAGTTGAGCGCACGTGCCCGTACCCACTTCCACTATCTATCTGTGTCCATGTGTTCATTATCTATGCATGATACTGCCCCTGGGCTGTACCACATTACATTGTGCTGTGGACAGCGTATGCAACCATGTTACCTCTGGCAGTGGGGAAAACTTTGGTTATGTAACTTTTAGGTGCATGGCTATCACAGGTGGAAGGCTACTTTAAGACCATGAATATTGATGAAGATGATGGTTGCATGTTGTGTGTAGTGTAAGATATGTGTACATAGCACAAAAAGTTTTCAAAAAAGATCTGTAAGCAGAAGAGGTGTGTCTCATCAAATGCTGTAGAGAGAAAGACTAAAATGGGTGGCGTTCTCCAACTGCTACAATAGGAAATGTTATGATCTAATCAAATGCTTTTTTTAAGGTTACATGGCAATCGCGCAACCAGCGCGCAAGGAGACTGCACACGATACGATTTTGAGTAAATATATCTACCATAATATAAGTTTATTAGTTAGAAATATATAAATGTTTAAAATATTTTAGATTATCCCTTGCTCTCTGTTGGAACTGGCCCTTTTTGCAGGGTCATCCCCAAACTTTTTGCTTCTTCCTCCCTTATTTTTCCTGACCCGTGGTTGTTGGCAATAGGACTCTGCGCACTTTACCACTGCTGATCAGTGCTAAAGTGCATATGCTCTCTATGTAAATTGTTATTCAGATTGGATATACATGATTGGCATATTTGTATCACCATGAAGTCCCTAGTAAAGTGCACTGGGTGTGCCAGGGCCGGTGATGACGAATGCTACTAGTGGGCCTGAAGCACTGATTGTGCCACCCACAGGAGTAGCTCTAAAATGGTGTCTCGGGCCTGCCACTGCAGCGCCTACGGGCAATTTAGAACTGCCATGTCCCCCTGGTCCGCGTCCCCGCTGACCAGGCCTAACCCTTCCCTTTTCGTGCACATCAGTCACCCCTATGGAAGGCCCAAGGTACCCCCCTGGGCAGGGTGCCGTGTATGTGAAAGGTAGAGCATGTACTAGTGCAGGTGACATGCTCTGGTAGTGAATTACAGCCATTTTCGTTTTTCACTATTGTAAGGCTATCTTGCTCCATAGGTTAACATTGGGGATGCTGGCTACAGTGGTTAACGGCATTTCTTCCCATAGGAATAAGATAGGACATAAGTATCTACTATCCCTGAACTCAGAATTTAATAACGCATCTTTTAGGAAAGGTGGTTTTTAGATCCTGTGTTTGAGAACAGCACTTTTAGAAAGTTGCTGTTCTCTTGTCTGACCCTTCTGTGTGCCTGGGCCTGTTTGTGTATTGACTGTCTGTTTTGTGAGTGACAGGGGCTGGGGAATTCCCCCAGAGGCTGGATGAGTCAGCACTAGGCTGAATAAATGCAATTGCAACCTGAGTGGTGGGAGGAGTTAGCACCTGGGCTAATTAGGGCTGTGCCTGCCTGCCACAATGCTGGCTCCACCTCCTGCTGGGCGGCTGAGGACCCTGCCCCTCACTCTGAAAGGAAAGATGCAGCCAGCAAAACAAAGTGCTCAGGATCCACCCAGAACTGGTTCAGACCGGGCTCAGGGCCCACATGCACAGAGAGAACAAAGACTTTAGGGGTATAAGTACAGGACCCCTGACAACAGAAAATTAGATCATCCTGGAAATCAAGAAGGAACCTCTGCCAAGGAGAAAGCTGACGTTGAAGAAGGAAGACTGTCCTGCTGTTGCTCTGCTGGACTGACCTGCTGTTGCTTTGCTGCCAAGGAGAGGGGAAGGACTTTGCTGTGAGCTGTGTCCCCTGTCTTGTAAGGAATCTCCAAGGGCCTGAGAAGAGCTGGCTCCCTGTTTCCGAAGTCCCAGGAACAAAAGGACTTCACCCCCAGTCTCCCTGAACTCTGCTGAGAGAGTTCTGTCCTTCGTAGAGTGCTTGATCCAGTTGTGGGGCCTCTAGAAGTTGAACCTGAGCTGGGAAGCTTGAGACTAAGCTGAGAAACTTGTGAAGCTGAAAAGTGTCGCATCGCTCGCTTGCGGAGCGCATCCCCGACAGTGCGAGAAGTTTCCCGCCGCTACGAAGGTCGAGATCGGCGCAGCGCCTGACATCGCTGCCGGAGCCGTCGCACCCTTCGTTTGCGGGACGCACCAGACCGGTGCGGGAGAATCGAACATCGCTGCAAGTGTCGTCGCAGAGCCTGTCGCCTGGGTGAAATCGCTGCACCGCTTGCTTGCGGATCGCATCACGTCGCTGCGAACATCGTCGCAGAAACATCTCACCAAGGAGCTGCGAGAGAGAGGATCACCGCTGGACCGCGCATCGTCGCCCCGGAGATCGTCGCAGCCCCTACGAGACCATCGCATCGTGCCTTTGCGAGAACAGACTTCCTACGGAACCTACGCACCGGAATCTACGCAAGCTGCCTTCCTCCCCATACAGACCGGATTCGTCGCAACACGCCCGCTGCTGCAGCGGGGCTGTCGCATCGCCTCCCCAGGGTCTCAGGAGTAACGCATCGCTTGTTTCCACCGCACCAGCTTCCTGCTTGTGGAACTTTGCTGCATCTAAAAGGTACTGTGAGTCAACGTGACGCAACTGTGAACTTTTCACGCATCTGTGGATTATTTTAACGCAACTTAAAGAACTTTGATTACAACCTGAAGAACTCATTTGAAACCATAACCTTGCATTGTGTATGTTGGATTTCTGCCGTTTTGGTCTTGTGTAGTTTAGAATAAATATCTTTATTTTCCTAAACTGTTGTGGAATCAGTTTGTGGTGTTTTCACTGTGTTACTGTGAGTGTTGGTACAAATACTTTACGCATTGCCTCTGGTTAGCCTAGACTGCTCAGGCCAAGCTACCTTGAGGGCGAGCAGGGGTTATCTAAGAGGGTTATCCCCTTGTCCTGACTAGAAGCAAGGGTCCCTATTTGGACAGTGGTACCTACCTCTGCCAACTAGAGACCCCCAGTTCTAACATTGGTGGTCAGGCGGTGGGATTTGAACTTGTATTTGTACTTGACCCACAGTAATTGGTGTACATCACTAGTGAGTGCAGACCACTATGCCACTGCATACTACGGTTAAGCTTTTTGTTCTATTTTTGATCGTAACCCTGAAAGAATCTAAGCATCATGTCTCAGAATGGTAAACCAGCAAGTGATGTTGCAGAACTGGAGTTTGATATTGAAATGTTAAGTGATTACAAAGTAGGTCAACTCAGGCAGTTCTGCAGGAACTTGGGATGCCCCATGAAGCGCCGCTCCAAGAAGGAGGAGCTACAGGAGGCCTTAAGGGCCTGGTGGGAGACCAAAAAAGCTGGGGAGACAGATGATGCAGAAGTGGATGAGGATGCACAAAGGGATGGTTTCAGGCCACAGGACCTGCCTGTGTCCGGAGCAGCCTCAAGGGCTGGCAGCAACCATTCAGCTGAAATTTTTTTCCCAGAGGAGTTGGAGGAAAACCAAAGGGCTAGAGATCATAAATTAGAAATGTTGAGGCTTGAAATGAAGATGAAGCAAATGGAAAGGGCGGCGGAGGAGAGCAAACATTCCCGTGCCCTGGAGGAATTGAAATTGTCCTTGGCCCATGAATTAAGAATGAGGAAGCTTGAGTTGGAGCTCAAGATGCGTGAGGCTATGAGGGTCTCAGCTGAAGAAGAAACATGGGTAGCTCAAGAAGTGAGCTTTGCTGAGTAGGAGGTGGAGTCCAGCTCAGATGGTGGCAGCAAGATTATAGTTTCCAGTGCTGAGAGAAAGGTACAAACACCCAGAGATGTGGCGCCTGACTTGAGGGAGGGGGTCGATATACACCAGGGGGTTCAGGTTTATGATGTAGTTCCAGTGGAGTGCCGTGTCCCTGAAGTAGATTGGGGGACTGGTACAGGGGACCATATTCCTAGTGGTGGGAGGGACGCTCTACTGACTCTAGATGAGAGGTACAGGGAGAGGGGTTCCCCCATGGTAAAAACCTTGGTGTGTGTGAGTGAAGACCAGCCAGAAGAGTGTGGGTTGTGTGACAGAGACAGTCAGATACTGTCTTGCCAGTCTCAGGAGAGTGGTGTGGGGTACTTGTGTGAGGCACTGGAGGGTGAGGCAAAGGGTAGCTTGGTTAACAACTGTGGGGGGCTGTGTGATTCATTTGTTGGAGAGCATATTATAAGTCCCTGTTTTCCAGAGCTATGCCAACACCCGGTGGAGAGTGAGTTCTCTGACCCCAGAGAGCTTGCATTGGAGGCAGACCTCTTGGTGAATTCCAGAGAGTCTGAGGAGGCATTGGGGAGTGATCCCAAAAGGAGTGGCTTAGATATCTTCCAGACCTGTGAGGTGGAAAAGGTTCAGTGTAGCCCGGTTAGGTCCCAGTGTAGTGGGAGGGGTGTAGGGGCTCATGTCCGGTCTCAGTGGAGAAGGAATGAGTGTGGGACGGTGTGTCTCACGGTGCCCGAAACCCAGTCTCAGGGCCTGGAGGGTTCCTTAAGGGAACACCAGGATGGGGACCTAGACTGTACTTGTAGGCCATTTGAGGAGGATCTCCCAGTGTCTGTTGAACGGGAAGTGCCTGTAACCAGGCCTCCATCAGTTCTGGTGTTTGGCAGTGCCGCTCCATTTGGGAGGGTACAGAAGTCCAGACTGAGGGGTGAGAGGGGGAAGGAGTCCCCAGTGGGTGAACCAGTGGGTCAGGGACCAGTCGGAAGGGCTGAGTCTCCCAGGAGTGACCATGGTGACACCACTTCTGTCCTGGGGGATCTTCCCGCACTGTCAAGTGGACAGGGGCCGGGGGATCTGCGCCAGGCAGACTGTCACAGGACACATGAATTGTGTGTCACCCTCAAGGGGGTACTATGTGAGTCCCCAGAAGTCCTGGCGTGCCAGGCGAGTGTTCCACCGCAGGGGCTGGTCCCTGGGTGGGGAGCGAGGTTCAGGTGTTGTCTGACCTGGGGGCGTTGGAACCTAGGTTTGAGGGCCAGGTCTGGGGTGTCCCCCCTGACCTGGAATACCAGTTGCAGGATAGAACCCCTGAACTGGTGGGTGGATGGTGCAGGGTACCTGCCACAGGTGCCCTGACTATTCTAGAAGGGGGTACCGCTCCAGGTGGGAGGGTACAGAGCCCCAAGGAAGAGGAGGACCAGGTGTGGGGAAGCCCACCTCAGCCTCCTGTCCAGCCGCCGGATAAAGGTCCGGGACTGGTGAGTCAGTGCCAGAGTGTCAGACCTGACCTGACAAGAAAGAGAGAGGACCAAGGGTGCCAAGCACCTGGGGCTACTGCCCCCCACCCTCTGATGCCACAGGGGTTTGAGAGCCATGGGAGGCAGGAGGCCTGGGTCTCATCCCTGATCACTGTTGGTGGTCACTGTGGCTTGCTGTTGGTCTGTTGGGACACACCTGTGGGGAAAGTAAGGTTAGGTGCTGCACAGGTGGTGTCCACAGGTGAGGTGAAGGGTTCCATATGAATTGGCATGGTGGACCCCGAGAGTATGGATAGAGTGATACAACTGGGTTTAGGACGGCGTAGAACAGGACTTCCCTGCTTTTTGGGCCAGGTTCCGTGTTCTATCGCCTTAAGCAGGGAATCCCATCGAGGTATCGTTTGGTCTACCCTGGCTTTAGGCTGGAAGGGGGTTGTGTTGGAACTGGCCCTTTTTGCAGGGTCATCCCCAAACTTTTTGCTTCTTCCTCCCTTATTTTTCCTGACCCGTGGTTGTTGGCAATAGGACTCTGCGCACTTTACCACTGCTGATCAGTGCTAAAGTGCATATGCTCTCTATGTAAATTGTTATTCAGATTGGATATACATGATTGGCATATTTGTATCACCATGAAGTCCCTAGTAAAGTGCACTGGGTGTGCCAGGGCCGGTGATGACGAATGCTACTAGTGGGCCTGCAGCACTGATTGTGCCACCCACAGGAGTAGCTCTAAAATGGTGTCTCGGGCCTGCCACTGCAGCACCTACGGGCAGTTTAGAACTGCCATGCCCTCCTGGTCCGCGTCCCCGCTGACCAGGCCTAACCCTTCCCTTTTCGTGCACGTCAGTCACCCCTATGGAAGGCCCAAGGTACCCCCCTGGGCAGGGTGCCGTGTATGTGAAAGGTAGAGCATGTACTAGTGCAGGTGACATGCTCTGGTAGTGAATTACAGCCATTTTCGTTTTTCACTATTGTAAGGCTATCTTGCTCCATAGGTTAACATGGGGGATGCTGGCTACAGTGGTTAACGGCATTTCTTCCCATAGGAACAAGATAGGACATAAGTATCTAGTATCCCTGAACTCAGAATTTAATAACGCATCTTTTAGGAAAGGTGGTTTTTAGATCCTGTGTTTGAGAACAGCACTTTTAGAAAGTTGCTGTTCTCTTGTCTGACCCTTCTGTGTGCCTGGGCCTGTTTGTGTATTGACTGTCTGGTTTGTGAGTGACAGGGGCTGGGGAATTCCCCCAGAGGCTGGATGAGTCAGCACTAGGCTGAATGAATGCAATTGCAACCTGAGTGGTGGGAGGAGTTAGCACCTGGGCTGAATAGGGCTGTGCCTGCCTGCCACAATGCTGGCTCCACCTCCTGCTGGGCGGCTGAGGACCCTGCCCCTCACTCTGAAAGGAAAGATGCAGCCAGCAAAACAAAGTGCTCAGGATCCACCCAGAACTGGTTCAGACCGGGCTCAGGGCCCACATGCACAGAGAGAACAAAGACTTTAGGGGTATAAGTACAGGACCCCTGACAACAGAAAATTAGATCATCCTGGAAATCAAGAAGGAACCTCTGCCAAGGAGAAAGCTGACGTTGAAGAAGGAAGACTGTCCTGCTGTTGCTCTGCTGGACTGACCTGCTGTTGCTTTGCTGCCAAGGAGAGGGGAAGGACTTTGCTGTGAGCTGTGTCCCCTGTCTTGTAAGGAATCTCCAAGGGCCTGAGAAGAGCTGGCTCCCTGTTTCCGAAATCCCAGGAACAAAAGGACTTCACCCCCAGTCTCCCTGAACTCTGCTGAGAGAGTTCTGTCCTTCGTAGAGTGCTTGATCCAGTTGTGGGGCCTCTAGAAGTTGAACCTGAGCTGGGAAGCTTGAGACTAAGCTGAGAAACTGGTGAAGCTGAAAAGTGTTGCATCGCTCGCTTGCGGAGCGCATCCCCGACAGTGCGAGAAGTTTCCCGCCGCTACAAAGGTCGAGATCGGCGCAGCGCCTGACATCGCTGCCCGAGCCGTCGCACCCTTCGTTTGCGGGACGCACCAGACCGGTGCGGAAGAATCGAACATCGCTGCGAGTGTCGTCGCAGAGCCTGTCGCCTGGGTGAGATCGCTGCACCGCTTGCTTGCGGACCGCATCACGTCGCTGCGAACATCGTCGCAGAAACATCTCACCAAGGAGCTGCGAGAGAGAGGATCACCACTGGACCGCGCATCGTCGCCCCGGAGATCGTCGCAGCCCCTACGAGACCATCGATCGTGCCTTTGCGAGAACAGACTTCCTACGGAACCTACGCACCGGAATCTACGCAAGCTGCCTTCCTCCCCATACAGACTGGATTCGTCGCAACACGCCCGCTGCTGCAGCGGGGCTGTCGCATCGCCTCCCCAGGGTCTCAGGAGTAATGCATCGCTTGTTTCCACCGCACCAGCTTCCTGCTTGTGGAACTTTGTTGCATCTAAAAGGTACTGTGAGTCAACGTGACGCAACTGTGAACTTTTCACGCATCTGTGGATTATTTTAACGCAACTTAAAGAACTTTGATTACAACCTGAAGAACTCATTTGAAACCATAACCTTGCATTGTGTATGTTGGATTTCTGCCGTTTTGGTCTTGTGTAGTTTAGAATAAATATCTTTATTTTCCTAAACTGTTGTGGAATCAGTTTGTGGTGTTTTCACTGTGTTACTGTGAGTGTTGGTACAAATACTTTACGCATTGCCTCTGGTTAGCCTAGACTGCTCAGGCCAAGCTACCTTGAGGGCGAGCAGGGGTTATCTAAGAGGGTTATCCCCTTGTCCTGACTAGAAGCAAGGGTCCCTATTTGGACAGTGGTACCTACCTCTGCCAACTAGAGACCCCCAGTTCTAACACTCTGATATACACTTTAAAGTTATTTAGATATAATTTTGAGACATAAAAAAGAATGAGGGAATAGCGTACCTGGTGCGACACCATATGTCTATGATGTAACACAGGGCCTGGCAGCGTGCACTTGTCACATACCCAACGCGCAGCAGGCATGACCCCATACGTACATGACATATTGCGCGGCTTCGTACTGCGTACTCGTCACATACCAAAGTAGCAGCTGGCACGACCTCATACTTATATGATCTTACCAGGGATGCGCCCAAAATGCACTGCTGATGACGTCACATATTACATCACACATGACATGGTCAGTGACACCACTGATGACATCACTGATGACATCTGAAATGACATCACTGATGACATCACTGATGACATCATCCCCATGATAATCTGATGCACATACTGATGCCCTAATATAAACTTTGATACACCCACTCTGAAATACAGGCTACTATTTGAAACCATACATACAACAATGCCATATACTACACACCACCCATTATTTCCTAGGTCTACACACACATCCAGTCACTTATACATACAGTTACTCATTAATACAGTACTATAAAATGCACTCATATACCTATACATACAGTCACACTCCACCACTCATCCATAGAGTTACTCACACACCTAGTCAGTCATGCAAAGAATCTATCACATACCCATTTACTCATGTATACAGTTATACACACCAACTCATTTATTCACATACTAACACATACTTACTGTCTTATACAATCACTGATACAAACAGACTCTCATGTATGCACGCTCTCTTCCAATAACTTAATCTCACGTATAGTCATTTATAAACTCCAACACTCACATATACTGCCTTAAAACATATGTAGTTACTCACACATATACCAGTGAGACATTCATTCACTCACCAACACACCCATACACATACTAACTCACCCATACAGCCCTTCCCAGATGCACTTTTGAATCCATACAACCAGTGAATCACCCACTCAGATATCTATGCACAGAGTCACACCACCCCACCCACACAGACACCCATACAGATACTCAGACAAAAAATCAATAACCCATATAGACACTCATGTAGCTACTCCCATTCCATGCAGCCGCTTACACACCAACTGAGAGACTAATACAGACTTTCACACAGTTTAGTCACTAACCCATGCATTCAGTAAGACACGTTCAATTACTCACTTATACAATCAGTCACGCACCTACTAAATAATCCCTTCAGGCACTTGTAAATCCACTCATTCTTCGATACACCTTGGCATAGATTTATATGAAAAGTATTTCAACTTTACAGAAACACACATTCACTGGATGATGTCATCAGTGATGTCATTTGAAATGTCATGAGTGATGTAATGTGTGATGTCATCAGCAGTGCATTGAGGGCGAGCGAGTTATAGTTAGCTCAACAAACTATAACGGGCAAATTTCTCTGGTTTTATATGAGTCAACTGTCCAAACTAACTATAACGTTCCTAAAACGCATGTTTTTTTAATGAATTTCAAATGTTTTTTAAATGCTAATTCCTAACTATAATGTCTGTAAAACGTATGGTTTTTCTCAGTGAATATATATATATATATTTGTGGTCTATGTCCCTTAAGTACAGGAAGCATACCAGACTGGACAGCCCCTGTACAAGTTAGCACCAAATCCACCAGATGGGAATGTTTTTATATTGCACATGGTTTTATAATAATGGCTAAACCTCAAATGTCAGCCTATTACAACCTAGAGGTCTACGGTATGTCCATGGACTGAATATCCATGTGCTGTGTTGTGCAAGCCAGAGTCTCAGGTGCCACTTCTCAGCCATCCCTTACACTAATCATTGTGATATACATCCTTCCTACTGTCTTCTGTGCTCCTCATCCTTAAACTGATATAATTCTGACAGCTCTCTTCTACCTCTGACAGATCATCCCAGTCTCTGACAGATCATCCCAGATCTATCCCTCCATTTCAAGCTTATTCGGAACACGTCACACTCTAGTACTTTCCTCTCTTGCTACAGCTGCGCAGAGGTGAGCACTGATATGGTAAGGAAATTAAAGAATGTGTGCACTGGCCAGCCAGACTACATCCTTGGAACTCAATAGCAAAATGGTGCAACCACTGAGATGTTTCCACATCACATTGTTGCATGCAAAATCCAGCCTGTGCTTTAAATAATCACATTTTCGTTTTTGACCCTCCAAACCTTTTGGCAGGTGCTTTCCAGTGACAAATACTACTTGTATTCAAATTCAGAAGCATTTACACCTTCTAGCTATCTCACTGTAGGGGGGAGGCAGTCCCAATTTTGAGAAAGTGAACTGAATACATATTTTCTTTGTGGTTGGCCCTCTGCAAGTACTTTTCATGTAAACACACATCATTGAAGTCTTCAAAATTGACTCTTCTTCTGAAAACTATGTCACACCAAAACAAATCCCTCTTTTTAAACTTTTTTTTTGTAAATTCTATCATTTTCTTAGGTTAAAATACCTTAAGCCTATTTTTATAAAATACAATACTCGAACCACAAAGACCGCATTAACACTATTATCCTCAATGGAGAATGTGGATATCTGTTTTTTTATGGCCACCTATATTTTGAAATGTACAGCTGCCAGGAAAAGTATAGTACTGTAACCTTTTTATACTTACCTGTCTGTATATCTTTGAGATGTACAGCTGCCAGGAAATGTATAGTGTTGCAATCATTTTATACATCCTGCCTGTACATAAAAGTTTTTATTAGCTAGAATTTTGGAACGGTCACTTGTGTTTTATGCCCATAGTATGTATTGTAAGGTCCTTTTTACACCCCAAACACTCACCTTCTTATGCCATTAGAGCGGTTTGGATTTGGTTTGTTTTAATGTACAGCTGCCAGGAAACTCCACTTGTGTGTTAAATTTACTGATTTCCTGTCTGTACATATTTGTATATATCCCTATATCGTTTCTATTTTTTTAAACTTAGCTGCTGCCCAATGATTGATGTATATGTTTCTTTTTATCTTAGCTTTTTCCACACCATTAATGTGAATATTGAGTATTAATTGTATATATATGGTGTTGTATTTAATGTCGCTTGTATGATTTGTACCTTCAAATCGAATAAAAGCTTATGAATTGAATTGACTCTTCTTCTGAAAACTATGTCACACCAAAACAAATCCCTCTTTTTAAACTCTGGCTATTAGGATGTATAATGTTTATTTTTCAAAAGTGATACATTAACATACACTTTAAAGGTTAGAAGGAGGTATTCAAACTTCTACAGACAGTATGGGAACCTGCAACATCACACACACTTTAAGACTTCTATTGATAATATGAGGACCAAAAAGACACACCCCCTCAAAACTGATTGGTTGCTTCATGTCCTTAGCAACTGCACTGTCTGTGTGTGTAGAGAGGGAATATTTTTGTGTGTACAGGAGGGCATTCATCACACACACTCTCTGAAAAAGGTGAATTATGAAGCCCTCTTCAAAATTTCACTCAGACAGCTGAGAAAGTTCCCCTCAGTATGTGAGCACTGTAAACATTATCAGGGCCGCCTGTCCGGTCCTCATAGCGCACTGGTCCTCATAACGTTGGTGTGAAAACTTGTTACGGTCCTCATAAATATAGATATACATACACACAGACACACACACACACACACACACACATACACACACACAAATGTGTATCTTTGTTTTAATGTGTGTATATGTTTGTACATGTGAACATATATACTCACATATATACACTATGAAAGACTATCTGGAGAGCATCACCCAGTACGAGGCACTGATTCTAAAATTGTACAATAAAGGCATGCTTTCTGAGGAAGAGTACAGATTTCTTCAGGTTCCCTATCTGAGATTACCCACCTTCTATCACCTGCCTAAGGTGCATAAGGATGCAGATAAACCGCCAGGACGTCCAATAATCTCCTCCATTGGTGGCTTACTGGAGAATATGTCTAGGTTCATCGACTTTTATCTTTCCTTTCGTCGAAGAATAACCCTCCTACACCAGAGATACGAAAGTTTTTTTACAGTACATTGAAGGGAATCCATGGAAACCTGACTTCCTTATGGTGACTCTAGATATAGCTAGTCTATATACTAGTATCTCACATGAACAAGGCATTGATGCTATTTATCAGATTCTGCAACAACGACCATCGAGACTCACAGATCACAGTGAAATGCTGATTGACTTTTTACGTTTCTGCCTGTTTAATAATAGTTTTATTTTTCAGGATCAGATCTACCGACAAAAATGGGGGACGGCCATGGGAGCCTGCTTCGCCCCCAGCTACGCGAACTTGTTCGTTGGCTGGTGGGAAGAGCAGGTGGCATGGTCGGACTCTTGTGACCAGTGGGTTGAGAAAACCATTATTTGGAGACGGTACATTGACGATCTCTTTCTTGTCTGGTGAGGCAGTAAAGAGTCAGTCAAAAAATACATCAGACACTTAAATAGCAACAACTTGAATTTAAGGTTTTCTGGTGAAATTAGTGCTACTGAGGTCAACTACTTGGATGTCAGGGTTTTTATAGCCAATGACAGGATGCAAACATCACTATTCAGGAAGCCCACAGTGGGCAACTCAGTGCTTCATGCACGTAGTAGCCACCCAACCAGTCTAAAAAATAGCATCCCCTACAGGGAACTTTTGCGTATAAAACATAATAGATCTAGGTCCGAAGATTTCTTGGAGGCTGGGGCAGAGCGTCTCAACAGATTTCGGGAGCGTGGGTACAAAGAATAGGTCCTCAGTGAAGCATGGAAAAAAACACAGTCAAAGAATAGAACTGACTAGATAAAAGATGTCCCTAGAGGGAGGAGTGTGGGTGCTAGCAATCTGAGACTCATCACCAATTTCTCCAATGCGGCTAAGAGTCTAAAGAAAATTATGTATTCCAATTGGAGTATATTGAAATCCGATCTTATCATTGGCCGCAAAATCCCTGCACACCCATCTGCGACCTTCCGCAAGACCAGGTCACTTAGAGACCATTTGGTATAAAGCAACTTACCATACATGAGTAGAGGCATACAGGGACTTAAAGGATTTTACCCATGCAGCAAATGCAAGGCGTGTGCTGACAGTAAAGAAAACACATGATACTCCATACCAGGGAGAACAGATCCGATAGCCATCAACAAGTTCATGAATTGCCTGACACTGTATGTGGTCTACTGCCTAAGCTGACCATGTGGCCTTAGGTATGTAGGAAGCACGATCCACCCAGCTAAAATCCGCATATTGGAACATCAAAGGGCTATCCAAAATAATGACAGTAACTATCCAGTAGCACACCATTTTCAAGCTTACCACAATAGTAATTCCAGACTTCTGAGATACTTCTGTTTAGATCATGTGGCTAGAGACCCAAGAGGCGGTGATAGGGAGAAACGCCTGAGGAGATTGGAGTCTCGGTACATTATAGATCTGGCAACAAAAACACCTTTGGGACTGAACATGGGGGAGGAACTCAAGGTACACTTGTAAAAAGTGTATATATCACAATTTGGGTTTAGTAGTCAGTAGTGGGATTTTAGGTCACCAAGCAATGAATTTAGTTAGCGTTTCAGCTTAGATTTATTATATCTGTACAGTTTTAGTGTGTGATGTTCACAATCATGTGGTTTCCTTTCTGTTCCGTAATATTGCCCATCTAAGGGCTTTATTGAATATTTGATCTGATCAAGGGGAGCTATGAGCTCTCTCCGTGAGAAGACCCCCATGTAAGGGCTACATTATGACATCGATTGCCAGACCCATAGGGACAATTATGTATTAAGTGTGAGCACCCTGATTTAAATCACGTTGTGTTTTAATTTTATTCTTGAATGAATTTGAAAATAATCAATTTCTGCTATTTAATTATAATTTCATCATGCGACTGAAATGGGCAATTATTAATTTTCCAGTTAGCAATAATCCCTTTTGTGCCTTGATCTGGTGTTATGAACTTTGGTTTAAGCACTGTACTAATGCTGACACAGTACGCCAATTTTTTCATTAACAATGCTTTACTGAATTATTTATGTGTAACACACGGTATGCCTGACACTAAGAATGCGTTTTAGAGTGACATATCCCATGTGACCTTATGATGTTTACTTTGTGTATTAAATGAGATGCGTCATGGCGGCCGCCTTATACTGACGAAGGCGTACCGCTGAAACGCATTTGTGCATATTCTCTTTTGTGCCCAATAAATCCTATTAGGATTTAACCCCCGTGAGTGCTGGCTTTTACTTTTGGAGCTTCTAATATATACAAGGTATAAACATTTTATGCAAACATGTAGGCACATGTATTGCCTCAAACCATCAGTACTTCTCTGTATGTAGTAGAAAGGTAGTTAGTTAGGTACAGTGTCTGTTTTCTCTTGCTCTCTCACCTCCCAGCCCATTCAACAGCTCTGTTGGTAAGGCACAAGGTCGGGCAGGACAAATGGAGCAAGATAGGGGCATTGTGAGCTACATTGGGGAGGAAGTTCTTTATGGGCCTCTTCTGTATAAAACTTGGCAAGAAAAGCACCAAATTAACTCTATAAGGAAGGAAGCAAGACATATGGGTTGATAGAAAAGGGAAAGAAGGACGAATCAGTGGATGGATGGATGAGTTGGTGAAAGAATGGGTGGGTGAAAGGAGAAATGGATAGGGGGGTGAAAAGATGGTCTACTCCATCAAACAATTGATTTTTGTTTAACCCACCCACCCATCATGTCACCCACTCGGGTGACATGATGGGTGGGTGGGGTAAACAAAAATCAATTGTTTGATGAAAGACTTTATTGATGAATGGGTAAGTCAAATGATGGATTTATGGGAGGGTGGATGTATGTATGTATGGATACATGTATAGGCAATGGATGTGTGCAAGGTTGAATAAATGGGTTGATGGGTAAATAGAGAATTGAGTAAATGGATGGATTATCCAAAAGATAGATGGAATGGTGAACGATTGAACGATGGATAAAAGAATAAAAGGGAGACAGAATGTAAAGGTGAAATTGTGGGTAACAGCTGGGGAATGGAATTGCGAAAGGATGTATAGGCAGATGCTTGGATCGAAGAGACAAAGCAAGGGAGCTCTTGTTGGGAGAAAGCGGGGTTCACTTGGTTCACTTACTTGGCATCATCAAAGCTTTGGTTAAAAGTGGGAGGTATTTTAATTTTTCACAAATGTGTATCTTTGTTCGAATGTGTTTATGTATGTTTGTATATGTGAACATATATATTCACATATATAAAAGGTAGATATACACATTTTATGGAAACATCTAGGCACATGTATTGCCTCAAACCATCAGTACTTCTTGGTATGTTGTAGGAAGGAAGGGGCATATTATCAAGGGGGTTTATCTCCGCTTTTTTGGCTTTAAAAGCCACGAAAGCGGAGATAAAATTATCTCCCTATTACCTAGCAGTCGCTAACACCAGTTAGCGACAGCTAGTAGGAGATAGCGACCATCTTGGGCCCCGCTTTGCATGTCAGTGATATTTATCACTAATGACATGCAAAGTGGGCGTGCCAAGATGTCAGTGACTGGAAACAGTCGCTAACATCGCTATCTCCTATTACCAACTTTTGGAGATATTCGCGCTAAGCGCGAATATCTCCAAAAGCTAACACCTGCCCCTGAGCAGTTCTTAGCCATGTTATCCAATGGTAGGTGGATAACATGGCTAAGAGCATTAGCTCAGTAATGCATGAATATTGCTGACTTTTTAGCGATATTCATGCATTTCGGCCGATTTTTATCGCTAAGAAGATATACCTTGATAATTGCAAGGTTCCTAAGCGATAAAAATCGCCACAGCTCGGCGATGAAAATATCGCCGCTAAACCAACATAGCGATAATTATCGCTAGCTGTTGGTAATATGCCCCGAAGTTTGCTGTCTGCTTTAGTGAGTTTCCTGCTGCGCCAGATGCGAGGAGAGATTTCACTAAAGCTCCTTCATCAGAGGAAAAATGGTGTTCAACAGCTGAAACGGTTTGAAAGTATTTATGCTGGTACTTGTAGTTACTGGTAGCAAGCCAAATATTTTCCAAGTGGGCACCTTTGACAAACACCACCTTTTCAAAACATAAAATTCAGACCCATGTGGGACTCTGTGCCGGAATGCTGCTTCTAATCAAGTCTTGTCCACTGTACCCTATTAGAAACAGTGGTATGATGCACTCATGTAATGTCCTGACGCGTTTCAGAGCTGTAGTGCTTTGAAACGTGTCAGGATTAAAGGACATTACTTTTTATTCTGAAATGATATGCTGTTTTTGTCCATTGAATTTATGAGTGCATCATACCACTGTGAAGCGTCTTCCCACCTCAGGGTACAACTTGGTTTGGATTTGCTGTGGTAGCCCACCGCAGGGAAGATGACACCGCAGCAGCGGGGCCCTTGACATGAAAAGCTTTGTGTTTGCAATAGGGTACACTGGACAGGACTTGATATGCAAGCTGCCAGTGTGAAAGCCTGATGGTTCCCCTGCCATTGTGTGCGCACTTGAGCTTTTGGGTGCTTTGTTGGTTACTATTTACACACGGCTGCCCTGTCGTGGGGGACAGCACCATCCAAAGATTCACAAAGGAGGCGGGTGGCAGGAACTGATCCTGCTGGATTATACAGCACGGCAGTGGTGGTGAAATTACTTTTGTGTTATTCTGGAACCCACTCAGGGCAGAACATTTGCTTTTAATCTATGTTGACTAAACAGGATTTACTCAAAGAAAATAATTGTTCTTTAACAGGACTCAATATCCCAGCATGCAGTAACAATACCTCGTAATGTGTTGGGCCCACTCAGGGTAGTATAAAAAGAGTGGCATGCGGAGAACTGCCTGTGAGACCAGCAGATGCAGAGACCTCAGACGAAGGGGCGCAAGCCTTGAAACGCGTAAGGTCCAAGTAACATTTTTTCCAGAACAGCAAAGCAAGTTGCTTGTGTTATGGAAGCTGTCAGTGTGAAAGTCTGATGGTTCTCCTGCCATTGTGTGCACCCTCGAGCTTTCGGGCGCTATGTTGGTTACTATTTACACACGGCTGCCCTGCCATGGGGTGCAGCACCATCCGAAGATTCACGAAGGAGGCTGGTGGCAGGGACTGATACTGCTGCATTATACAGCACGGCAATGGTTGCAAAATTACATGTGTGTTATAGTGAGCCCATTCAGGGAAGAACATGTGCTTTTAATCTCTGTTGACTAAACAGGACTTACTCAAAGAAAATAATTGTTCTTTAATGGGACCCAATATCCCAGCATGCAGTAAAAATAACTTGCAATGTGCGGGGTCCACTCAGGGTAGTATAAAAGGAGTGGCATGGGGAGAACCGCCTGTGAGACCAGCAGGTGCAGAGAACTCAGATTAAGGGGCGCAAGGCTTGAAACGCGTAAGGTCAAAGGAACATTTTTTCCAGAACAGCAAAGCAAGTTGCTTGTGTTATGCAAGCTGCCAGTGTGAAAGCTTGATGGTTCCCCTGCCGTTGTATACACCCTCGAGCTTTCGGGGGCTTTGTTAGTTAAGATATATATATATATTAATACTGCCATGAAGGAAGAATAAAGCACACTGCACTTTGAGCCTACGTTGTGGTCTGTGCCTGATTAAGGTGTTGCCTTTTTGGGAGAATACGGAAAGTATCTGTATATGTTACCTACTGGCAGTTGCCAGTAGGGAGTTATAGTAAGGACCAAGTTTCCATAGGAAGAGCATTTTCTGTTTTGCCTATAACTTTGGCGTTGTTTGATGAATCTTGATGAAATTTTTGCAAACAAATTCTTTGCTCATATCAGCTCCTATGTTAAAAGTTTGGGGATGATTCGTCTAGGGGAGGCTGAGAAATAAGGGGGGACCCAAAACATGTTTTCTCCATGCATTTTCCATAGGAAACTTTAGACAAGGCTCCAGGTCAAAAGTGGGCCAACCACATGCCGGCGGAAGCTCCTGGGCCAAGGTCTGTGAGCTTGGAAGGCTCCTGAGATCAACGCTGGCTACCACAACACAGACACATTGCCCAGCCTGAGGCACAGCACAGTGGAGTGCTCTGTATACTACTCACACAGAAGTCCAACAAGTACCAACAGTGGAACGGTGTCTCGATCCCACAATGGACGATGTTAGAACTGCATCTGAGAGTGGAGATGAAGGTACTCCCTTCGAGCAGGAGCAATTAACTCTAGGTGCCAACAGTGGAACAGTGTCTTGGTCCCACAATGGACAATGTCCGATATTACCTGCTGCTTTTGTTCATACAATTCCCCCTGTTGAGGTGCATCACACTCTGTGCTTCCATAGCTAACTGCTGCCGACTGCTGTTGCAGGACTACACCGCGGTACAGCAGGTCCGAACAGTGAAAGGGAGTCTTGATTCTATGAGGATGTCAGAAGTTAAAGTCTGTGATGATTTCTGTGTACCCCCTCCGATCAGGTGCAACCAACTCCAAGCTTCCAAATCCAAAGGCACGTGGCTATGAGACGTTAATGACCACTGCCTCTGGCCTACACTGCGGTCAGCAGGGCTCACAATTCAGATTGAATGGTGCTTGCTTATTTACAGAATCCAGTAGGCAACTAACTACAACATCTATTGAAATATACTCAATATCATTTTAGTATACTTGCTTGAAGAACTTTTTTTAGATGAGTTCTAGGTTTACTACAATGACCAAATTCTTCTTGGTAGTGGAAAAGAACACTGAATAACAGTGTACACTGTGGACAGCAGAGATCGCAATTCGAATTGTTTTGATTTATTTATTGCAGAGTTTTTTGTAATTTATGTTGTTGTATTTTGTAAAAAGGAAGTGAGATAAATTATTCATGGATGTCTGTGCAGACTACTGCCTTCAATTTACACTGCCGACAGCAGTGTTCACAATTCAGATCGAGTCAAGATTGTAGATGACGCCGTCCTGTAAGCAAAAGGCATTGCTCAAGTGCGCTATATCCGCACCATGCACACACATCATCGCAGGCTCCACACACACTTTTTGATGCTTCTTGTATTACAAACTGGGCAGCTCAAGTCTATGCCACGTGGCTGTGGGCCCTTGCTGACCACTCTCTCTGGCCTACAATGCAGAAAGCAGTGTTCACAATTCAGATCGAGTCGCTATTGCAGATGATGCAGTCCTGTAGGCAACAGACATTGCTACTAGTACGTCCCGCCCGCAGTACGCATCATCGCTGGCTGTGCACATGCTGAATGCTTTTGATGTGGCTATCTGAGTGCACTAGAACTGATGGACCGTTTATGATACAATCTTTTTGTGTATTATTTCAGATCTACTGCCTGTGTCTCAGTATACCGCAAGCTATGGTTCTTTTACGATAGCATCTTTTGTGTATTATTTCACATCTCCTGTCCCTAACTTACTGCAGCACAAACTATTGACCCTTTTACTATTGAATCTCTGTGTGTGATCCAATGATTAATGTTGTAGTTGATGCTAGCAGCAACCAATCCCTGAGGGCTGGTTTACACTCACCCCACACTCATCCAGCACAGACGTCACTTTATATGTGACCCTGGTAATAAAATGGAGTTGAGCGCACGTGCCCGTACCCACTTCCACTATCTATCTGTGTCCATGTGTTCATTATCTATGCATGATACTGCCCCTGGGCTGTACCACATTACATTGTGCTGTGGACAGCGTATGCAACCATGTTACCTCTGGCAGTGGGGAAAACTTTGGTTATGTAACTTTTAGGTGCATGGCTATCACAGGTGGAAGGCTACTTTAAGACCATGAATATTGATGAAGATGATGGTTGCATGTTGTGTGTAGTGTAAGATATGTGTACATAGCAAAAAGTTTTCAAAAAAGATCTGTAAGCAGAAGAGGTGTGTCTCATCAAATGCTGTAGAGAGAAAGACTAAAATGGGTGGCGTTCTCCAACTGCTACAATAGGAAATTTTATGATCTAATCAAATGCTTTTTTTAAGGTTACATGGCAATCGCGCAACCAGCGCGCAAGGAGACTGCACACGATTTTGAGTAAATATATTTACCATAATATAAGTTTATTAGTTAGAAATATATAAATGTTTAAAATATTTTAGATTATCCCTTGCTCTCATATACACTTTAAAGTTATTTAGATATAATTTTGAGACATACAAAAGAATGAGGGAATAGCGTACCTGGTGCGACACCATATGTCTATGATGTAACACAGGGCCTGGCAGCGTGCACTTGTCACATACCCAACGCGCAGCAGGCATGACCCCATACGTACATGACATATTGTGCGGCTTCGTACTGCGTACTCGTCACATACCAAAGTAGCAGCTGGCACGACCTCATACTTATATGATCTTACCAGGGATGCGCCCAAAATGCACTGCTGATGACGTCACATATTACATCACACAAGACATGGTCAGTGACACCACTGATGACATCACTGATGACATCTGAAATGACATCACTGATGACATCACTGATGACATCATCCCCATGATAATCTGATGCACATACTGATGCCCTAATATAAACTTTGATACACCCACTCTGAAATACAGGCTACTATTTGAAACCATACATACAACAATGCCATATACTACACACCACCCATTATTTCCTAGGTCTACACACACATCCAGTCACTTATACATACAGTTACTCATTAATACAGTACTATAAAATGCACTCATATACCTATACATACAGTCACACTCCACCACTCATCCATAGAGTTACTCACACACCTAGTCAGTCATGCAAAGAATCTATCACATACCCATTTACTCATGTATACAGTTATACACACCAACTCATTTATTCACATACTAACACATACTTACTGTCTTATACAATCACTGATACAAACAGACTCTCATGTATGCACGCTCTCTTCCAATAACTTAATCTCACGTATAGTCATTTATAAACTCCAACACTCACATATACTGCCTTAAAACATATGTAGTTACTCACACATATACCAGTGAGACATTCATTCACTCACCAACACACCCATACACACACTAACTCACCCATACAGCCCTTCCCAGATGCACTTTTGAATCCATACAACCAGTGAATGACCCACTCAGATATCTATGCACAGAGTCACACCACCCCACCCACACAGACACCCATACAGATACTCAGACAACAAATCAATAACCCATATAGACACTCATGTAGCTACTCCCACTCCATGCAGCCGCTTACACACCAACTGAGAGACTAATACAGACTTTCACACAGTTTAGTCACTAACCCATGCATTCAGTAAGACACGTTCAATTACTCACTTATACAATCAGTCACGCACCTACTAAATAATCCCTTCAGGCACTTGTAAATCCACTCATTCTTCGATACACCTTGGCATAGATTTATATGAAAAGTATTTCAACTTTACAGAAACACACATTCACTGGATGATGTCATGAGTGATGTCATTTGAAATGTCATTAGTGATGTAATGTGTGATGTCATCAGCAGTGCATTGAGGGCGAGCGAGTTATAGTTAGCTCAACAAACTATAACGGGCAAATTTTTCTGGTTTTATATAAGTCAACTGTCCAAACTAACTATAACGTTCCTGAAACGCATGTTTTTTTAATGAATTTCAAATGTTTTTTAAATGCTAATTCCTAACTATAATGTCTGTAAAACGTATGGTTTTTCTCAGTGAATATATATATATATATTTGTGGTCTATGTCCCTTAAGTACAGGAAGCATACCAGACTGGACAGCCCCTGTACAAGTTAGCACCAAATCCACCAGATGGGAATGTTTTTATATTGCACATGGTTTTATAATAATGGCTAAACCTCAAATGTCAGCCTATTACAACCTAGAGGTCTACTGTATGTCCATGGACTGAATATCCATGTGCTGTGTTGTGCAAGCCAGAGTCTCAGGTGCCACTTCTCAGCCATCCCTTACACTAATCATTGTGATATACATCCTTCCTACTGTCTTCTGTGCTCCTAATCCTTAAACTGATATAATTCTGACAGCTCTCTTCTACCTCTGACAGATCATCCCAGTCTCTGACAGATCTTCCCAGATCTATCCCTCCATTTCAAGCTTATTCGGAACACGTCACACTCTAGTACTTTCCTCTCTTGCTACAGCTGCGCAGAGGTGAGCACTGATATGGTAAGGAAATTAAAGAATGTGTGCACTGGCCAGCCAGACTACATCCTTGGAACTCAATAGCAAAATGGTGCAACCACTGAGATGTTTCCACATCACATTGTTGCATGCAAAATCCAGCCTGTGCTTTAAATGATCAATTTTTCGTTTTTGACCCTCCAAACCTTTTGGCAGGTGCTTTCCAGTGACAAAATAGTACTTATATTCAAATTCAGAAGCATTTACACCTTCTAGCTATCTCACTGTAGGGGGGAGGCAGTCCCAATTTTGAGAAGCTGAACTGAATACATATTATCTTTGTGGTTGGCCCTCTGCAAGTACTTTTCATGTAAACACACATCATTGAAGTCTTCAAAATCGACTCTTCTTCTGAAAACTATGTCACACCAAAACAAATCATTCTTTTTAAACTCAGGCTGTTAGGATGTATAATGTTTATTTTTCAAAAGTGATACATTAACATACACTTTAAAGGTTAGAAGGAGGTATTCAAACTCTCCTAGACTTCTACAGACAGTATGGGAACCTGCAACATCACACACACTTTAAGACTTCTATTGATAATATGAGGGCCAAGAAGACACACCCCCTCAAAACTGATTGGTTGCTTCATGTCCTTAGCAACTGCACTGTCTGTGTGTGTAGAGAGGGAATATGTTTGTGTGTACAGGAGGGCATTTGTCACACACACTCTCTGAAAAAGGAGAATTATGAAGCCCTCTTCAAAATTTCACTCAGACAGCTGAGAAAGTTCCCCTCAGTATGTGAGTACTGTAAACATTATCAGGGCCGCCTGGCTGGTCCTCATAGCACACTGGTCCTCATAGCGTTGGTGTGCAAACTTGTTACGGTCCTCATAAATATAGATATACATACACACACCCACACACACACACACCCACCCACACATACACACACACAAATGTGTATCTTTGTTTTAATGTGTGTATATGTTTGTACATGTGAACATATATACTCACATATATACACTATGAAAGACTATCTGGAGAGCATCACCCAGTACGAGGCACTGATTCTAAAATAGTACAATAAAGGCATGCTTTCTGAGGAAGAGTACAGATTTCTTCAAGTTCCCCATCCGAGATTACCCACCTTCTATCACCTGCCTAAGGTGCATAAGGATGCGGAGAAACCGCCAGGATGTCCAATAATTTCCTCCATTGGTGGCTTACTGGAGAATATGTCTAGGTTCATCGACTTTTATCTCTTTCCTTTCGTCAAAGAATAACCCTCCTACACCAGAGATACGAAAGATTTTTTACAGTACATTGAAGGGAATCCATGGGAACCTGACTTCCTTATGGTGACTCTAAATATAGCTAGTCTATATACTAGTATCTCACATGAACAAGGCATTGATGCTATTTATCAGATTCTGCAACAACGACCGTCGAGACTCACAGATGACAGTGAAATGCTGATTGACTTTTTACTTTTCTCCCTGTTTAATAATATTTTTATTTTTCAGGATCAGATCTACCGACAAAAATGGGGGACGGCCATGGGAGCCTGCTTCGCCCCCAGCTACGCGAACTTGTTCGTTGGCTGGTGGGAGAAGCAGGTGGCATGGTCGGACTCTTGTGACCAGTGGGTTGAGAAAACCAATATTTGGAGACGGTACATTGACGATCTCTTTCTTGTCTGGCGAGGCCATAAAGAGTCAGTCAAAAAATACATCAGATACTTAAATAGCAACAACTTGAATTTAAGGTTTTCCTGTGAAATTAGTGCTACTGAGGTCAACTACTTGGATGTCAGGGTTTTTATAGCCGATGACAGGATGCAAACATCACTATTCAGGAAGCCCACAGCGGGCAACTCAGTGCTTCATGCACGTAGTAGCCACCCAACCAGTCTAAAAAATAGCATCCCCTACGGGGAACTTTTGCGTATAAAACATAATAGCTCTAGGTCCTAAGATTTCTTGGAGGCTGGGGCAGAGCGTCTCAACAGATTTCGGGAGCGTGGGTACAAAGAATAGGTCCTCAGTGAAGCATGGAAAAAAACACAGTCAAAGAATAGAACTGACTTGATAAAAGATTTCCCTAGAGGGAGGAGTGTGGGTGCTAGCAATCTGAGACTCATCACCAATTTCTCCAATGTGGCTAAGAGTCTAAAGAAAATTATGTATTCCAATTGGAGTATATTGAAATCCGATCCTATCATTGGCCGCAAAATCCCTGCACCCCCATCTGTGACCTTCCGCAAGACCAGGTCACTTAGAGACCATTTGGTACAAAGCAACTTGCCATCCACGAGTAGAGGCATACAGGGACTTAAAGGATTTTACCCATGCAGCAAAAGCAAGGCGTGTGCTGACAGTAAAGAAAACAAATGATACTCCATACCAGGGAGAACAGATCCGATAGCCATCAACAAGTTCATGAATTGCCTGACACTGTATGTGGTCTACTGCCTAAGCTGCCCATGTGGCCTTAGGTATGTAGGAAGCACGATCCACACAGCTAAAATCTGCATCAAAGGGCCATCCAAAATAATGACAGTAACTATCCAGTAGCACACCATTTTCAAGCTTACCACAATAGTAATTCCAGACTTCTGAGATACTTCTGTTTAGATCATGTGGCTAGAGACCCAAGAGGAGGTGATAGGGAGAAACGCCTGAGAAGATTGGAGTCTCGTTACATTATAGATCTGGCAACAAAAACACCTTTAGGACTGAACATGGGGGAGGAACTCAGGGTACACTTGTAAATACTGTATATATCACAATTTGGGTTTAGTAGTCAGTAGTGGGATTTTAGGTCACCAAGCAATGAATTTAGTTAGCGTTTCAGCTTAGATTTATTATATCTGTACAGTTTTAGTGTGTGATGTTCGAAATCATGTGGTTTCCTTTCTGTTCCGTAATATTGCCCATCTAAGGGCTTTATTGAATATCTGATCTAACCATAGGGAGCTATGAGCTCTCTCCGTGAGAAGGTGCCCATTTAAGGGCTACATTATGACATCGAGTGCCAGACCCTTAGGGACAATTATGTATTAAATATGAGCACCCTGATTGAAATCACGTTGTGTTTTAATTTTATTCTTGAATGAATTTGAAAATAATCAATTTCTGCTATTTAGTTATAATTTCATCATGCGACTGAAACAATTATTAATTTTCCAGTTAGCAATAATCCCTTTTGTGCCTTGATCTCGTGTTATGAACTTTAGTTTAAGCAATTTATTTACTAATGCTGACACAGTACGCCAATTTTTTCATTAACAATGCTTTACTGAATTATTTATGTGTAACACACGTTATGCCTGGCACTAAGAATGCGTTTTAGAGTGACATATCCCATGTGACCTTATGATGTTTACTTTGTGTATTTAATGAGATGCGTCATGGCGGCCGCCTTATATTGACGAAGGCGTACCGCTGAAACGCGTTTGTGCATATTCTCTTTTGTGCCCAATAAATCCTATTAAGATTTAACCCCCCCGCGAGTGCTGGCTTTTACTTTTGGAGCTTCTAATATATATAAGGTATACCCATTTTATGCAAACATGTAGGCACATGTATTGCCTCAAACCATCAGAACTTCTCTGTATGTCGTAGAAAGGTAGTTAGTTAGGTACAGTGTCTGTTTTCTCTTGCTCTCTCACCTCCCAGCCCATTCAGCAGCTCTGTTGGTAAGGCACAAGGTCGGGTAGGACAAATGGAGCAAGACAGGGGCATTGTGAGCTACATTGGGGAGGAAGTTCTTTATGGCCCTCTTCTGGTTAAAACTTGGCAAAAAAAGCTCCTAATTAACACTATAAGGAAGGAAGCAAGACATATGAGTTGATAGAAAAGGGAAAGAAGGACAAATGAGTAGATGGATGGATGAGTTGGTGAAAGAATGGGTGGGTGAAAGGAGGAATGGATAGGGGGGTGAAAGGATGGTCTACTCCATCAAACAATTGATTATTGTTTAACCCACCCATCCATCATGTCACCCACTCGGGTGACATGATGGGTGGGTGGGTTAAACAAAAATCAATTGTTTGATGAAAGACTTTATTGATGAATGGGTAAGTTAAATGATGGATTTATGGGAGGGTGGGTGTATGTATGTATGGATACATGTATAGGCAATGGATGTGTGCATGGTTGAATAAATGGGTTGATGGGTAAATAGAGATTTGAGTAAATGGATGGATTATCCAAAAGATAGATGGAATGGTGAAAGATTGAACGATGGACAAAAGAATAAAAGGGAGACAGAATGTAAAGGTGAAATGGTAGGTAACAGCTGGGGAATGGAAGTGCAAAAGGATGTATAGGCAGATGCTTGGATCGAAGAGACAAAGCAAGGGAGCTCTTGTTGGGAGAAAGCGGGGCTCACTTGGTTCACTTACTTGGCATCATCAAAGCTTTGGTTCCAAGTAGGAAGTATTTTAATTTTTCACAAATATGTATCTTTGTTCGAATGTGTTTATGTATGTTTGTATATGTGAACATATATATTCACATATATAAAAGGTAGATATACACATTTTATGGAAACATCTAGCCACATGTATTGCCTCAAACCATCAGTACTTCTTGGTATGTTATAGGAAGGAAGGGGCATATTATCAAGGGGGTTTATCTCCGCTTTTTTGGCTTTAAAAGCCAAGAAAGCGGAGATAAAATTATCTCCCTATTACCTAGCTGTCGCTAAAACCAGTTAGCGACAGCTAGTAGGAGATAGTGACCATCTTGGGCCCCGCTTTGCATGTCAGTGGTATTTATCACTAATGACATGCAAAGTGGGCGTACCAAGATGTTAGCGACTGGAAACAGTCGCTAACATCGCTATCTCCTATTACCAACTTTTGGAGATATACGCGCTAAGCACGAATATCCCCAAAAGCTAACACCTGCCCCTGAGCAGTTCTTAGCCATGTTATCCAATGGTAGGTGAATAACATGGCTAAGAGCATTAGCTCAGTAATGCATGAATATTGCTGACTTTTCAGCGATATTCATGCATTGCGGCCGATTTTTATCGCTTAGGAGATATGCCTTTATAATTGCAAGGTTCCTAAGCGATAAAAATCGCCGCAGCTCAGCGATGAAAAAATCGCCGCTACACCAACATGGCGATAATTAGCGCTAGTTGTTGGTAATATGCCCCGAAGTTTGTTAGGTACAGTGTCTGTTTTCTGTTGCTCACGCCTCCCAGCCCATTCAACAGCTCTGTTGGTAGGACCCATGGTCAGGCAGAACAAATGGAGCAAGACAGGGCATCATGAGCATGTCGCTTTACCAGCTACATTGGGGAGGGGGGTACTTTAAGGGCGTCTCCTATCTGCAACTACTCAAACAAGCATTTGCAATGCAATAGGTCTCGCATTAGGAAAGTTTGAGCTATTGGTATTGTAAATGACAATTTTTTTTACTAATGTGTTGGTTTTGAAAATAGTGAAATTAATAGCTTTGTCATTGACAATGCCAATAGCTTTAACTTTCGCAAATGTGACGCCTTAGCATTTGTACTGCAATATGTGTTGTATTTACGTGATTTAGATGTATTGATATTACAAATAACAATGGCTTTTAATTATTTTAAATAATTAATACTTAAATGAAAGTTATTGTAATTTATAATGGCAATGGCTTACATTTTTGTAAATTACTTTTGTGAAGATTATGTTCAGTGTATTTTATTGTGACAAAAATCCAAGAACAGAAGTGAAATGTTAACATCTTTTTGTGGCATTTGTAATAAAGCTTGAAACATTGAGAGAACATACTTGAACCAGTTGTTGTTGAATGGTTGCACAGATTGATGCTGTGGTGGTGCTGAGTGATGCTGTGGTGATCCGATAGATAGAGGGAGGGCGATAGATAGAGGGAGGGCGATAGATAGAGGGGGGCAATAGATAGATAGAGGGATGGCGATAGATAGAGTGAGGGATGGCGATAGATAGAGTGAGGGAGGGCGATAGATAGAGTGAGGGTGATAGATAGATAGATAGATAGATAGATAGATAGATAGATAGATAGATAGATAGATAGATAGATAGATAGATAGATAGATAGATAGATAGATAGATAGATAGATAGATAGATAGATAGATAGATAGATAGATAGATAGATAGATAGATAGAGTGAGGGCGAGAGCTAGATAGATAGACAGATAGAGTAAGGGCGATAGATAGATAGAGTGAGGGCAATCGATAGACAGAGTGAGGGCGATAGATAGATAGACAGATAGATAGAGTGAGGGTGATAGATAGAGTGAGGGCGATAGATAGGTAGATAGATAGATAGATAGATAGATAGATAGATAGATAGATAGATAGATAGATAGATAGATAGATAGATAGATAGATAGATAGATAGATAGATAGATAGATAGATAGATAGATAGATAGATAGATAGATAGATAGATAGATAGATAGATAGATAGATAGATAGATAGATAGATTGAGGGCAATAAATAGATAGATAGAGTGAGGGCGATAGATAGAGTGAGGGCTATAGATAGATAGAGAGATAGAGTGAGGGTGATAGATAGATAGAGTGAGGGCGATAGATAGATAGAGTGAGGGCGAGAGCTAGATAGATAGACAGATAGAGTAAGGGCGATAGATAGATAGAGTGAGGGCGATCGATAGACAGAGTGAGGGCGATAGATAGATAGACAGATAGATAGAGTGAGGGTGATAGATAGAGTGAGGGTGATAGATAGGTAGATAGATAGATAGATAGATAGATAGATAGATAGATAGATAGATAGATAGATAGATAGATAGATAGATAGATAGATAGATAGATAGATAGATAGATAGATAGATAGATAGATAGATAGATAGATAGATAGATAGATAGATAGATAGATAGATAGATAGATAGATAGATAGATAGATAGATAGATAGATAGATAGATAGAGTGAGGGCAATAAATAGATAGATAGAGTGAGGGCGATAGATAGAGTGAGGGCTATAGATAGATAGAGAGATAGAGTGAGGGTGATAGATAGATAGAGTGAGGGCGATAGATACATAGAGTGAGGGCGATAGATAGATAGATAGATAGATAGATAGATAGATAGATAGATAGATAGATAGATAGATAGATAGATAGATAGATAGATAGATAGATAGATAGATAGATAGATAGAGTGAGGGCGAGAGCTAGATAGATAGACAGATAGAGTAAGGGCGATAGATAGATAGAGTGAGGGCGATCGATAGACAGAGTGAGGGCGATAGATAGATAGACAGATAGATAGATAGATAGATAGATAGATAGATAGATAGATAGATAGATAGATAGATAGATAGATAGATAGATAGATAGATAGATAGAGTGAGGGCAATAAATAGATAGATAGAGTGAGGGCGATAGATAGAGTGAGGGCTATAGATAGATAGATAGAGAGATAGAGTGAGGGTGATAGATAGATAGAGTGAGGGCGATAGATAGATAGAGTGAGGGCGAGAGCTAGATAGATAGACAGATAGAGTAAGGGCGATAAATAGATAGAGTGAAGGCGATCGATAGACAGAGTGAGGGCGATAGATAGATAGACAGATAGATAGAGTGAGGGTGATAGATAGAGTGAGGGTGATAGATAGGTAGATAGATAGATAGATAGATAGATAGATAGATAGATAGATAGATAGATAGATAGATAGATAGATAGATAGATAGATAGATAGATAGTACACGCTGTATAATTGACACTTAAACAACTCTGAGCGCAAGGCTGCAAGGTATAAATAGCCGGTACGCATTGACGAGTGACTATTTGCATTTTTATCCACCAAGCAGTGTTAATTCACAAAGGCTATGAGGCAACACTAAATTGATGACCACAGTGCCGCCAGTCACAAGGCCAGTCCTTTTTCCACCCTCTCAGTCTTTGCTTAAAATACATCTTGCATTTCGACACAACAATTGAAAATGGCGCTGTTTAGGTCTCGCGCCTAGCGATACACTGCGCAGCAGTGTCGCACAGCTAGAGTCCTTTTGTCCGGGTTTTCAAAATGGACCTAGGAAATGAACATTTCCTATGGTCCATTTTGAGTGGGCTTCCTTTTTTTCATTTTTTTTTTTCATTTTGATTGAGCGTCCTGCCGCTCCTTTAGCGTCCTGGGGCCCAAACTATGGAACGATCTCCCCTCAGCATCCGCTCCATAGACTGTCTCCCGGCCTTTCGCAAAGCTATCAAGACCCACCTCTTCCCCGCTCTCTAGGGTCCTTATCCTCCCCTCCCCGTTCTGTAGGAGATAGCTTGTCTCCTAGCGCCGGGACACCCAATTGCCGGGGTAGTTGTTGCGCTTTACCAAACCTAGAAATTAGAAATTAGAAAATTGTAGTGCGTGTTGTTTTTTAACAGAACATGCAATAGGCCATAGGCGGTCGCGTAGCTCTGCCCATGGCCTATTGGTGTCTGTTACGCGCACCTATGCCCATATGTTTTCAATTATCGTATCCAGACATGGGCGCGATAATTGAAAACATATGCTTCGCAGTGGCGCGTGCGCACCACTTGCGGGCGTGTATTTTTTTTTTCTTACAATAGCGATCGCGAAAGCGATTGTTTTCAGTGCTGTCTAAATGTTGCCTTTTCTTCTGATTTTAGCATAGGATACAGTTATACATTGCACGTAGATCTCTGCAGCAGGCTCGAAACCCAATGAGCGGTTTCAGTTTAATCTGGTTGGACGCAACCACAAAATGTGTTTGTTTGCAGCAGAGCTCTGGAAAATATGTTAAAGAAACCCTCACTAGCAGCCACCATTGTTAGCTGCAAGAAAATAATGTAGCTGACTTACTAGCAGCCAGGGATGGGTTTCTGACGTCCGCAAGAGGAGACATGTCCGTACACGCTTTCCCTGCTGTTCTTGAAAGAAATACCCAACGGAGTCTTCTGCTCTATCCTGTCTCCTTAGTTCCGTTGCAGTGTGCACGAGTTACAGGCTCCCTGTATATCGCTTCATCTTCATGCTGTGAAGCTGATCCATATTATTGCACTGCAATCAAATATATTTTATAGCATTAATTATTCCAGGCTTCTCCTTCCAGCCTCATTCCGTGACATCTAGATCTTGAGTACTCAGTGTGAGAAATAAAGATACTACATTTCTCGAAGACAACCACTTGAACCCTTGCCTGCCAGGGGAAGGCCTGGGGACACCCTCTGCAGTGCCCAGCTTTCTGGAGAAACTGTCAGAGACGGTCACTCGTACGAAACAACTACTGGAGCTTTAACAGCATCACCGAGAGCTAACAACCACTGAACTTCTCGACTGCCCAAGGGAAGCTGTCACTTCACCTGCAGCCCTGGCTGTCAGAAGAAAACAAGCCACCCAGAGGATGCAACCACTGCAATCACGGTCTGCCATAGGAAGTGAAACCACTTTCATGAAACACTTTACTGGTGCCTTGAGGGGCACTCAATCTGCTGCCTCTACTCTCAAAGACCCCAAACCACCAGGAGAAGACAACCACTGCACTCCTCGACTGTCAGCGGGAAGTGCGTCACTTAAAGTACAGCCCCCTCCCGTCAGAGAGAGGTAAATATCGAAAGGAGACAGCCCCTGCAACCATGGCTGTCATGGGACCACATAGACTAGATACTATACTAAAGCCTTGGGTAGCACTCATTCTACAGCCCCTTCTATCAAGCTGAGCTACGAAGAGGTGACCGCCATGACAATCCTATGTGGCACTACAAGCTATGCCGCTCAAACCGGGCGATTACTGAAGCCTTCAGGTGTGTCAGTCAGAAGTACGTTGCAGGGCTTTAGATAGGGGTACATCACACACGCCTAAGTCATATGGGTCTATTCCCTTCTCCCACTTATGGGGTGCGGCATTGGAGGGAGCAGTGAGTGCTGACTAGTCACATCTTTGTGCAGACGTTGTCATTAGTCAAAATCCCAGCAGAGCTGGTGGTATATTCATCCATCAATCTCTCCATCCACTCAACCATCTATTTCTCCATCCATACATTCATCCATCTCTCCATCCACCCGTACATCAATTGCTCCATCCATCCATCATCCATCTCTCCATCCATCTCTCTATCCATCCACCCATCAACCCATCTCTCCAACCATCCTCCCATACATCAATCGCTCCATCATCTATTCATCCATTATCCATCTCTCCATTCATCAGTCTCTTCATACATACATCACTCCATCCATCTCTCCATCCATCCATCTCTCCATCCATACATCCATCCATCCATCTCTCCATCCATCCACACATCAATAGCTACATAATCTATCCATCCATTATCCATCTCTCCATCCATCAGTCTCTCCATCCATCCATCCATCCATCCATCCATCGCTCCATCCATATCTACATCCATCCTTCTCTCCATCCATCCATCCATCTCTCCATCAGTACATCAATGGCTCCATCCATTATCCATCTCTCCAGCCATCAGTCTATCCATCCATCCATCCATCCATTGCTCCATCGATCTCTCCATCCATCCATCTCTCCACACATACATCATCCAGCTCTCTATTAATCCACCCATACATCAATCGCTCCATCCAATATTCATCTCTCCATCCATCCATCTCTTCACCCAAACATCCATCCATCTCTCCATTCATACACCCATACATCAATAGCTCCATCCATCTATCCATCCATTATCCATCTCTCCATCCATCAGTCTCTCCATCAATCCATCCATCCATACATCAATTGCTCCATCCATCTATCCATCCATCCATCCATCCATCCATCCATCCATCCAGTGAACATATGTGAAGGGGCCATAAGCGCCATATAGGAATACACTGCGCACTGCATCGATGTTTATTTATGTATTACTTTAGTGAGGGCTTGCGTAGGAGACAAAGTGGCAGTGACGAGCACCTGTAATAACTAATGCCACACCCGTGCCGATAGCACACAATAATTGCTAGTATTACAGTGAGATGTTTGTATAGAGCCCAGTGCTAAAACAAACGCCTCTAAGCGCTTTTCCCAAGCAGTAAGGGAAAGAAAGACGCATCAGAATATTTTATAAAGAGTTTGTGATTGTGAATGCTTCTAACGATAGCAGAATTTGGCAAGAAAGTATTTTGGAAGGAAAGACCTAGAATGAAAATGGTCTATTTAGTAAAGAATGGACTACGGAAACAGAGATAATATTCCCAGCTTCCCACCTTCATCAAAAGGCGTCACCCTGGACGAGCTGCCTTCAATCTCTACCTCTGGTGCCTTCCCTGCGTCCGCATTACACACACTCCTAAACACTGGGCGCTCACACAAGAGATGAAAAGCATTACGGGCCTTATTTATGAAGGCCTTGCGTCAGTTTTGCGCCGCCAGTGCGTCACTTTTTGTGACGCCCCAGCGGTGTAAAAAATGCGCCTCGTTGCGCCATATTTAAAAAGTGACGCATCTAGGTAGATGCGTCATTTTTTAAACCCCTGCGCCACATTATACCTGCGTCAGGTATAATGTATGCAGAGGGGGCGTTCCCCCGCAAAAAGCCTCGTAATAGTGACGCAGTGTAATCTATGAGATTTCACTGCGTCACTTTTAGGACGCTGTTGCGTCAAAATCTTGCGCCTGCCTCACAGCAGGCGTAAGACTGACTCAAGACCTTTCACATGGGGCTTTCCCCATCTGAAAGGACGCATTGCTGGAGTTGCGTCACTTTTGTGACACACTCCAGCAATGCAAACAAAACAGGTGATGGACAGAATGTGGATCAATGTCACACATTCACCCCAGTCCAAAGATCTGAGCCCAAATCCATCGTTTTTTTGCACTCCACACCACCCTGGGTTAGACAATGGCGATATGCAAATCAGCTCTGACCCTGTGCCCCATGGGAACAGTCCAGTCCGAACTACAAAAGCCTTGTCCTTCCCAGAACGGAATCAAGCATCCGAGGACCGGACCGGTTTCGAGGTAACACCTCTCATCAGCCCGGCTAGCTTGACTCCAGTGGTGTGGAGTGCCTGGGACCCACGTCTGAGCATCCCCAGCGCACTTATGGCGGAATTTGCAAACAAAACAGGTGATGGACAGAATGTGGATCAATGTCACACATTCACCCCAGTCCAAAGATCTGGGCCCAAATCCATCGTTTTTTTGCACTCCACACCACCCTGGGTTAGACAATGGCGATATGCAAATCAGCTCTGACCCTGTGCCCCATGGGAACAGTCCAGTCCGAACTACAAAAGCCATGTCCTTCCCAGAACGGAATCAAGCATCCGAGGACCAGACCGGTTTCGAGGTAACACCTCTCATCAGCCCGGCTAGCTTGACTCCAGTGGTGTGGAGTGCCTGGGACCCACGTCTGAGCATCCCCAGCGCACTTATGGCGGAATTTGCAAACAAAACAGGTGATGGACAGAATGTGGATCAATGTCACACATTCACCCCAGTCCAAAGATCTGGGCCCAAATCCATCGGTTTTTTGCACTCCACACCACCCTGGGTTAGACAATGGCGATATGCAAATCAGCTCTGACCCTGTGCCCCATGGGAACAGTCCAGTCCGAACTACAAAAGCCATGTCCTTCCCAGAACGGAATCAAGCATCCGAGGACCGGACCGGTTTCGAGGTAACACCTCTCATCAGCCCGGCTAGCTTGACTCCAGTGGTGTGGAGTGCCTGGTGTGGAGTGCCTGGGACCCACGTCTGAGCATCCCCAGAGCACTTATGGCGGAATTTGCAAACAAAACAGGTGATGGACAGAATGTGGATCAATGTCACACATTCACCCCAGTCCAAAGATCTGGGCCCATATCCATCGATTTTTTGCACTCCACACCACCCTGGGTTAGACAATGGCGATATGCAAATCAGCTCTGACCCTGTGCCCCATGGGAACAGTCCAGTCCGAACTACAAAAGCCATGTCCTTCCCAGAACGGAATCAAGCATCCGAGGACCGGACCCGTTTCGAGGTAACACCTCTCATCAGCCCGGCTAGCTGGACTCCAGTGGTGTGGAATGCCTTGGGACCCACGTCTGAGCATCCCCAGCGCACATATGGCGGAATTTGCAAACAAAACAGGTGATGGACAGAATGTGGATCAATGTCACACATTCACCCCAGTCCAAAGATCTGGGCCCAAATCCATCGTTTTTTTGCACTCCACACCACCCTGGGTTAGACAATGGCGATATGCAAATCAGCTCTGACCCTGTGCCCCATGGGAACAGTCCAGTCCGAACTACAAAAGCCATGTCTTTCCCAGAACGGAATCAAGCATCCGAGGACCGGACCGGTTTCGAGGTAACACCTCTCATCAGCCCGGCTAGCTTGACTCCAGTGGTGTGGAGTGCCTGGGACTCACGTCTGAGCATCCCCAGCGCACTTATGGCGGAATTTGCAAACAAAACAGGTGATGGACAGAATGTGGATCAATGTCACACATTCACCCCAGTCCAAAGATCTGGGCCCAAATCCATCGTTTTTTTGCACTCCACACCACCCTGGGTTAGACAATGGCGATATGCAAATCAGCTCTGACCCTGTGCCCCATGGGAACAGTCCAGTCCGAACTACAAAAGCCATGTCCTTCCCAGAACGGAATCAAGCATCCGAGGACCGGACCGGTTTCGAGGTAACACCTCTCATCAGCCCGGCTAGCTTGACTCCAGTGGTGTGGAGTGCCTGGGACTCACGTCTGAGCATCCCCAGCGCACTTATGGCGGAATTTGCAAACAAAACAGGTGATGGACAGAATGTGGATCAATGTCACACATTCACCCCAGTCCAAAGATCTGGGCCCAAATCCATCGTTTTTTTGCACTCCACACCACCCTGGGTTAGACAATGGCGATATGCAAATCAGCTCTGACCCTGTGCCCCATGGGAACAGTCCAGTCCGAACTACAAAAGCCATGTCCTTCCCAGAACGGAATCAAGCATCCGAGGACCGGACCGGTTTCGAGGTAACACCTCTCATCAGCCCGGCTAGCTTGACTCCAGTGGTGTGGAGTGCCTGGGACCCACGTCTGAGCATCCCCAGCGCACTTATGGCGGAATTTGCACCCTTCTACATTTCCAAGCAACTTAAGGTACATTGTTAATCATATGAATATGTGGAAGTAAAATAGGGATTTTTGAGTCATTAGATTGTAATACAATCTTTTTAACTTATTTTCAGCTGAAATGACCAGCTCCAGGTCTTGAAGAGAACCCACCCAAAAGACTTAGGCCCACATGCATCAACCTATTTAGGAAGTGCAAACCGTGCGAATCGCAAAATTCGGCTGTTTGCGATTCCTAAATAGGTTTCTGGAATGCATCAAGCATTTTTGGTAAAATCGCTATTTTTAGCGAATTCCAAAAATGCGATTGCTTTTAAGGAATCGCAAATTTGCGATTCCTTAAAAGCAATGCATGATAAATTTTAAAATTGCGAATTCGCAATTAGGGGGTGCAAATTACCACGAGGTTGAACCTCGTGGTAATTTGAGAAAATGTGTTCAAATGCTCTAATTTGCATTTCAAAACACTGTCATGTTACAGACACACATGTCCTTAGGACATGTGTGTTGAAAACATGCACTTCAAAATACATTTCAGGGGTGCAGGGGGTGTCCTTTGGACCCCCCTGCACCCATGGAATGCATTAACATTTTGCGAATTCTAATTTGCGAATTCGCAATTCCCATTAATTCCTATGGGCCTTTGGCCCATAGGAATCAATGGAAATTGCGAAATCGCAAATTGGAATTCGCATAATATATGCGATTCGGTAAAAATTGCGATGAGCCTCCCCTACCCCATCGATTCCATCCCCTGACCCAGCGAGCTCCCCCGCCCCTAAGTAGAAATGGAAGGTCAAGAAGACCATGGAAGCTCCTGTGATTACACGTCAGGGACATGCGGATGCTGCAAACAGGCTGCTTGCCAAGGAATTGCTGTCCTAACTTGGCGCCAACTCTACATAACATCATGGTGACTCTTATGGATCTTTTATCTCCGCTCCTGAAAGATTGGACGAATTGGAGTTAGCAACTAGGGATTTGGCTAGCAAGATGGATATTCTTTTGACCTTAGTGGAAAATCACCGACCTTTTCAATCACCAGCGTCACCCCTCATTAGGTGATACTTGCCCTCCAACCATTCCCTTGAGTAACAGTGGCACCACGCACCTTAATGTCCTCCTAAAGAACAAGGGAGTTATGGCCGAACATACAGCGCTAGGGTCTGGTGGTCCTGGCATAGTGGGAGACGGTATCCACCAGGTCCTGGGCTTCAAAGACGCCCCTTACATAGAGGCGCAATCATTTAAGGTTTGCCAGCTCCCCGTGATTGATTTATCCCCAGCATGTGCTCCCTATTCAGTGGTTTTGCTTATAAAGAGGAATCTACGGTCCAACTAATTATTAAAGTCTCCTACTGCTTGGCCTCGCCTTCTGGGTACTCTGTCAGTGACCATAAGGATATTTTGATGGCGTGGAGTCTGGCGTGGATAGATCCATCAAGGAAATTCTTTGATGGAGACTACATCATCATCTCAGCACACTACCCGGAGGTAGCACGTAAAATTCTTTCTGGGACACCTAAATAATTTTTCCCAACCTCATGCATTAAACTACTCTCTCTGGGGTTTTTCTACAGACCCCCGCTGCATTTTCCAGGGAGGTACTGCTCATAAGGGGTAGGCTGGAAGAAGGAGGCTTGGGGCAGCCGTTACCACTTTTAAACTCTTATGGCCTCCTTGCAGATTTGAATGAGTTGGATTGACTTCAGGAGGTGGAGGAGACAGGCGTCCCACCCCACCAACAAACTGATCCCCAAGACAGAGTGTAGAGGAAGTTTACCCGGACAAAAAGTACAAATTCCCTTTTCATATAGTTTAGAAGAAGAGACTTGCGTCTCCGGGGAGTTGCAGAAAGGAGCTTGGGGTGAGCCAACCCACGTATAGAAGTTGTACAGGGATCAACAAATTTACAATCAATTTCAATGTGCCTTAGTAAACATCATTTTACCAGTCTGAAAGTAGTAAGGATGTAAACACTCTAATGTGAATTGTATAAAAAAGAATTTATTTTTATATTATTCTCTGTTCATACCATCTTACGGAACGAATACATACATTTATTCATAAAAAAATGTTAAAAACAATTAATATAGTATTTAATCTGACAGAATCAAAATACAGTAAAAAAAGGTTATTTTCAATACAACAAATTCATCACACAAACAAAGATTGTCGACGCGGCGTTTCGGTGATATTATGTCGTCACCTTCTTCAGGACAGTGTGTAAGTTAAAATCACTATAAATTTAAAAACACAGAAGGATAATATGTTAACATTTGATGTATTGACTCAGTGGCAGAACAGAGTTCGACTGTAACTTGCATCTTATAACAAACTATACATCCTATCTTCAGAGCAATTTACTTCATTGAGTCTAAACTACACAGTCGTTGACACTCTTTATATTATAGATCATTCAAAAGAATATTTCAAAAAGCTCTCTCGTTTTAAGGTTGCTCTATTCGAAAAACAAGCCTATGCAATATTTGTGAATCCCACAACTTTAGTTCGGTCTCACCCTTTCACTTACATCCTTTCGAGCCTGTAGTATTAAGGCAGTTGGTTGGAGATACCTATTTAACTTAAGTTATCACCTGTCCATCATCATAGTCTGGATATTTCAGCTCTTACTTTGATTTAGGGTATGTTGACTTAATAAATAGATTGACGACCGGACTACGTGTGTAACAACCTACAGCCCGATAACAAATCAGGTGAAGAAGATAATCAACCGCAACTGGAAGATTATAACATCAAACACCCTGACTTGGCCAAAACCAAGATTTGCGAATAAACGGAGTACCAATATAAAAGATCTACTGGTCCATACCAGACCTCCGCCGAGAAAAAAGAAACAACAACCGGGCCTATGGAATAACCCTCCAATTACTGGACACTACCCTTGTGGTTCCTGCATAGTCTGTGCTACCACGAAACCAACAAAAGAATTGCAGTTACTTCCAAACTTGATATGGAAATTGAAAAAACACACCAACTGCAATACCAGTCACGTGGTATATATGATTACATGCCCTTGCAATATGAGATATATTGGGATGACATGCCGTAAGGCAAAACAAAGACTCTGTGAACACAGGAGTAATGTTAACTGTCAGAAAAGAACAACAAAGATGTCATCACATTATAAAGAGAAACAACACACTGCCAATGATCTCCATTGGGTGATCCTGGAAAGTCTAGAGACAATCGACAGAAACGCAGAAAACATATTGTTCGAGAAGGAACAACGTTGGGTTCATAGGCTAAAAACAGACACCCTAGGCCTGAACGATTCTGTTCCATGGTTATCTCTCAACAGATGATCTGAGACTTCAAATCCCATTCCCAATAATCCACCATAAATACGGTACCCTAATGGCCTTATATCTCTGTTTATCTCTAGAGATCACCAAATATGCACTATACAAGTGACCTCAAAAAACCAAGCCCATCACTGCAGATAAAAACGACCCACGAAAAGAAAACCACTGTGTTCTCCCCAATGCGCAACAATTCATGTGCCCACTCTAGCCTACCTCATTAGATCTGACAAATGAAAATCCCCCATTGAATTGTTTAATAATACCGATTTATACTCCTTATTGCTAATTTTTAATAGAATAGTAAGTGTACTTCAAAAAGAAACCCCCTACACCACATGTTGAAGTATTTCTTTCATTGCTATCGCCATGGAGTACAAATCAACCCGGAACCGCATTACGCTGTAGTTCCCGGGTGATGACAGGCAGAGTCAGCACATGCTGCCAGGACCGAGCAAGAAGGCACTAAGGTATTCGGCAGACCCATGCGCGCTAATCACACGTAAAACCGTAAGTAAGAAAGCGCATCCGATAACCCCTTCCTTTTAATACCCCCTCAGTAAGGCCTCTCTCGATCAGCCCAAATCCCAGAGGGAGCAATTTCCAGTATAAAACAAGGTACGCTTTTGTAATAGAAGCGCGCATAGCGTATTCAGTACGAACGCAGTTACGCACCACCACGTTGAATTAACGACTCGTGAAAAACCTCTTTGCCACCATAAGCATGCTTATATTCCTAAAAACCACACACTCGGAGTATTTGGCAAAATTGTAATGTCTGCAGTGCCTTTAGATGAAAACACAAAACGGCCTCACTGTATAACATATTCCACTATAGATCACGCACAGTGATATTGTCAGAACTATGGGCACCTCACTACAGTATTATTGTCAGAACTATGGGCACCTCAGTATAAGTCGAACCAAAGCATGAGAATGGAAGAGTTGACGCCCGAAATGAGTATGACGGGAAGTATTGCCATTTTCTAGTTCCTTACAAAAACAAAGGTACTATTGTATATAATTATGTGTTTTTCCATACCCTATCTCCCTGTTTGTCGCTGTTTGTGTGCGTGTTTTCTATTTTTGCAGGTACAATGAAACCTTAAGTCACGAAGATTCAGGTCAATAATCCTTTATTCTTCTCACAGTTTTTTCACCATTCACTAACCCCTATTGGTCCTGACGAAAGCCTATAGATCTGCTGACTACCAAAGGCTGAAACATGTTGACCTCTTTTTAAAATATCCTATATAATGCACTAGAATCCTTTACCAATTCGCAAAGTGCATCAGTAATTTTTAGTTTTAGTCCGAATCCAGACCTATTAAATTGTTTTTGTCTGGCTGTCCGGATTTTTAATAACCACACCACTACCCCCCACTTTCCACGATCACTACTGCCTTAAACCCTAAGGCAAACCTCCTGGTGGAGGGTGCACAAGACAAAAAATGACTCAATGATTACGCACGCACGTGTAGAAAAGCGGGGACACAGTATATACCGCTAAAGAGAGACTATCAACATACACGTGTATGAGAGTCATATATGTTTGGGAGATACAAGTTCCTCGACTTGTGAACCCAAGGTTTAAGCAGGACAAGTGATCCTTTCCCCCTTCTGATTATGAAAGTTATCTACGGAGACTGAAAGGATTCTCACTCTGCCTCCCCCATCCCCATGATTATACACGACTTAATACATACCTCAAATTGAGCTGTTGATTGGTCTGTCGCTTTTTTAAAAGAATTGGCGATATGTGACCATTTCGGGATTATCTCGGTTTCTGTGAAATATTTAATAAAGATAGACCGGGTCATTAGATCACCACAAGGTATTGTTTCTGGTTAATCTCCATATACCTTATTAGTTATCTGTTTACCTTACTTTAGTCAAACGTATTCATAGATGGAGTGGGTTAGTATTCTTCCGCCGCTCCGTTGGTCCGCTGAGGAGTGTTTCACTTCTACCTCTGAAGAATAAATAGAGGTGCACTAACAAGTGCGTTGGCCCTAAATAAAAATGGACCAATTCAAAGTCTTCAGCTTCTCCGAAGACCAGTTCGATAAGTTAGTAAACGGAAAAAACAAAACCACTAAGACCGTGATAATAACAGATACTGAAGAAGAAAAATGGAAGGAATTGTGGAATCTAAAAAAGAAGGTAATAAGAACAGAGCTGCATGCAGACTTTTTGGTTGAATACTGTAAAAAGGGAATTATCCCAAAGGGTCTGCAAGTTAGGAATGAACCTAGTTTATTTACTAAAAACCAAAAATTTATAGAGACCTGGACTTTTATTGCCAATAGGTGCAGCCGAGATTGGCTTCTACTAATAATAGAAACTGCAAATGCCACACTAATTATAGAAAAGCAAGAAATAGACGAAATGGAGAAAAAATTAGGAGAAAGTACATCATTAGAAGATGCCAAAAGTAAGTTAGAAGAAATTCAGGGAGACCTAGATGGATACAGGGACTATCTAACTAACAAGAAAAGCAACAAATTCAGAAAAGACGTAGAAAAATATAGACCTGAAATAACTTATCCTTATCTCCAGAAAGACTATTACGAGAAACAAAGAGAGGAGTCTCAATACAAGCAAAAGTGGCAAACAAATAGAAGAAATGGTCCCAAGAGAGGAGTCACTTTCTCTGAAAGTTCCTACACGAGCACTGACTCTGAAACAGATATCAACCCTGAAACCTCTGCCCCGAGGGATAATAGTCACAGTAATGCCAACAAACCCAATAGAGAGAGTTTGCCTTTTTTAGACAGACGCAACACCAACCAAAACACGAACCCAAGAGGAAGATCGAGAGGGAGGAACTACTACCCCCAGAATCAAGGGCAAGCACGTCCGTATATGAAGACCCGCAGCCAAAAGAATTGGGACTAGATCCTAAAATAGCAGTCATAAATTTATCCAGCAGAGTCTTAAATGCTGATGAAATGCGGTTGCTGGAAAAAGGTTTAGGATATGCCATCGCTGAACCAGTTGATAAACTTAATCTTCAGTGCAACATAAAAAGTTTTTTTAGAAAAATCAGGCTGAACAAATTCTTCGAAGGTAAGGAAAAACCCCCTAGTGACAATAAGTCAGGACTCAAGCCCAAATCAAAATGGATGCCCACCGGCTCCATGGTCAGTAAGGAGGTAGACATCTTTGAAAAAGTAATTGAGAAAGGACTAGAAGACCTTTTGAAACAGATATCTTGGGTAAAATATAACCTCACCAAAGATGAGAAAAACGCACTAGGAATCTTGCAGGAATATAAAGACATCACAATAAAACCTGGTGACAAAGGTGGCAGTATTGTCATCATGGATACCCATAAGTATGAAACCAAAATGCAAGAAATGCTAAAAAATCCTTTACATTATGCATCCTCGAATAAACAAGAGTGGTCCAATCTGAAAACGACAATACTGAATAGACTAAACTATGCCCTAGAAGATGGAGTTATAAACCAAGAGGAATTCAATTTCCTAAAGAATGGGACTCCAGTGATACCTGCAATTTATGGGCTCCCTAAGGTTCATAAAAATCTCAGGGATCCACCAATGAGACCGATCGTGTCCAGTCTCAACTCATTAACAGAACCCTTGAGCCAGTACGTGGACAAGTTTATTCAACCCTTAGTAACCCAGCAAAAAGCCTATATCAAGGACACCACAGATATAATTAGCAAAATTGAAAATAAACCCTACAATATGAACAATGAGTGGCTAGTGACTCTAGACATAGAGTCATTATACACGAACATCCCACAGCAAGATACGAAAGCATTGATGGAAAATATTTTAAAAGGTGGAGAAGAAGACCTGTCCGAACATGCACAATTTATAGTAGACTGCATAGATATTATTCTAACAAAAAACATTTTCCTGTTCAAAGAAGACCTTTTTGAACAAATAAAGGGCACCAGTATGGGCGCAACTTGCGCACCGAGCCTAGCTTGCCTCTATGTATCAACTTTTGAGGAGAAACATGTATTCAATGAGATGTCCCCTTTTTTCGAAAATATTAAGACCTGGTATCGTTTCATTGACGATGTGTTCTTCATATGGTCAGGCAGTGAATATGAACTAAAAGAATTTATCGAATGGATAAACCTTGGAGACAAGAATTTAAAATTCACCTCCACATATAGCAATCAGAGCTGTAACTTCCTTGACCTAAAAATAAAACATATGGAAGGCCTTCTAAAAGTAGAACTCTTCAGCAAGCCCACTGACCGTAACACAATGTTACATTACGACAGTTACCACCCATCCACCCAAAAAAATAATATACCCTTTGGCCAGTTTTTAAGAGTGAAAAGAAACTGTACAGACAAATAGGAATTTGAAAAACACGCCCTAACCCTGACTAACAAGTTCTTGGAAAGAGGCTATCCGAAAAAAATGGTAAAGAAAGCATATAAAAGAGCCAAATATTTTAATAGAGACAGCATATTTGAGCCCAAAATAGAACCTCTACAAAAAGAACAACAGCTAGTGTGTGTTACAAATTTTTCTAATATAAGCAATAAAATTAAGAACCTCATAAATAGGAATTGGAACCTACTTCAAAATCAGAACAGCGCACCTCTGCCCAAACCAATCTACGCATTCCGTAGGAACAAAACAATTAAAAATTGTTTGGTTCATACATACCCTGATGATCAAAGAAGAAATAAGTTGAGAACCATTGATGGAAAGACCCCAGTGGGCAACTTTCCCTGTGGCTCATGTAAAAACTGTAGCCAGATCTTAAAGGGACCCAAAGTAACATACAACGGAGTCACTCACCAACAAAATGAATTAGTAAACTGCAGGACCCCAAATGTAATATATATGATACAGTGCCCTTGCAGAAAAGCATATATAGGGGAAACCTCCAGAGAAATAAGAGTGCGGCTCAACGAGCACAAATCAGCCATCAGATCAAAACGGGCCAATGCCCCTCTGGCTGAACACTGGGGCACTCTGAAACATAGTGTTGAGGATCTCAGATGGTGCATCATTGAAGTAGTCAAATTAAATAACAAAGGAGGTGATTTGGACATGAAAAGAAGAAAAAGAGAACAGTACTATATGTCCAAATTTGACACTTTCAAAAATGGATTGAACAGCAAAGAGGAATGGGATAAGATTCTCTAAAACCACCTAGAGGGATCAAAATGTGTGTTTTAGGTAAACATAAAACAGAGTAATAGGACAACAAAAGACCAAATGGTATGCTGTAAAGAAACCGGTGCCTACTCTCTGTTTTTAGAACAGTTAACATATGGGTACATCTAGACTTGAGCTCTAGGCTTGCCCCCCCACCAATAGCCTCATTACGAGGATTCCACCTAATAAATGATCGTAGACCCAAGGAACTTCGACAATAAAATTTCTCCTAAGTATCAGGGAATTCCTGATAATGTTATGGACCAAAAACATAAGGCCTAAGAATAAGGAACAGACAAACGATCACTATCAAGTATCTAATAAGATTGAATATCTGCGTAACCAACAAATAAATCAAAAAGCCAGCGTGAAAACTAATAAATAGAATATACTCCAAACAAACTAACGGAATTCAGTCCTAATAAGACTACTTTAAAGTAGAATACAATAGATCTTAACATCTTTAAAGATGGCCGCCACATTTAGCTCAAGGAATACCCACTTCCGCCAATGACTTAACATATCATTCTTGGAGGCGATAATAAATGTAAACCCACTGCGGCAAACCATACTGTATCTGCAAATGATTAACAATTGCGTTTCATTCCACAAGAAGTAACGGAAGTGTAAACAAACCCGAACCGATAAAATAAAATAGGTGCTCAGTGAACTAAAATGCAACGCTAAGATGGCCGCCATATTCCACGGGTAAATAGAGCCCGTCTAAAAAGAAAAAAATCAGAGGTGCAATGATTTATTTAAAATTACTCTATTAAGAGGTTATATAAGCACGAGAGCAGCCAGTGGCGAGCAAACACTATCTGCAAGACGGTCACGGCAGACGCCCGGAAAACGCGAGGAAGAACATTTCAAGTAAGTAGAACCCGGTCCCGAACCCCCAATAGAATAACTAAGCCCTAAATAATGCTTTGTTAAGAAATAAATAGGACTGACTTGTAACAGTGACCAAAAATCGCTATTCCCCCGGTTTTTTCAGATGACATAAGAATCTCCTCTGTGTTTCCAAGACAAGTTTCGCCACAAAAGCAAGAGCGAGCTTTGATACAAAAAAGACGTGTTTTAAAGGTAAGAACACTCGACCTCTAAACAGGGAACTAATAGATAAAAAGCCCCTTTTAATACTTCTAGTACAATTTCCAATTTCTTGGTTTCTCTAAGTCCAGAAATAAAATCCCAACCGAAATACTGGGCGTAGAAAGGGAAGACCGTCCTCTGCACAAGACTCGCCTGCAAAGTATTCCAGGTACTTACGTTTTCCACCCTAAAAGTTAGGAAGCAGAATGGGAAAAGAGCATTTAAATTAGTTTGTTGAACAATGGGTGAAAAAGGCCAAAACAATGACTAATACACGGAATTTCTTGATAGGCCCTATGATTTTATACACCAACGGAGCGGCGGAAGAATACTAACCCACTCCATCTATGAATACGTTTGACTAAAGTAAGGTAAACAGATAACTAATAAGGTATATAGAGATTAACCAGAAACAATACCTTGTGGTGATCTAATGACCCGGTCTATCTTTATTAAATATTTCACAGAAACTGAGATAATCCCGAAATGGTCACATATCGCCAATTCTTTTAAAAAAGCGACAGACCAATCAACAGCTCAATTTGAGGTATGTATTAAGTCAACATACCCTAAATCGAAGTAAGAGCTGAAATATCCAGACTATGATGATGGACAGGTGATAACTTAAGTTAAATAGGTATCTCCAACCAACTGCCTTAATACTACAGGCTCGAAAGGATGTAAGTGAAAGGGTGAGACCGAACTAAAGTTGTGGGATTCACAAATATTGCATAGGCTTGTTTTTCAAATAGAGCAACCTTAAAACGAGAGAGCTTTTTGAAATATTCTTTTGAATGATCTATAATATAAAGAGTGTCAACGACTGTGTAGTTTAGACTCAATGAAGTAAATTGCTCTGAAGATAGGATGTATAGTTTGTTATAAGATGCAAGTTACAGTCGAACTCTGTTCTGCCACTGAGTCAATACATCAAATGCTAACATATTATCCTTCTGTGTTTTTAAATTTATAGTGATTTTAACTTACACACTGTCCTGAAGAAGGTGACGACATAATATCACCGAAACGCCGCGTCGACAATCTTTGTTTGTGTGATGAATTTGTTGTATTGAAAATAACCTTTTTTTACTGTATTTTGATTCTGTCAGATTAAATACTATATTAATTGTTTTTAACATTTTTTTATGAATAAATGTATGTATTCGTTCCGTAAGATGGTATGAACAGAGAATAATATAAAAATAAATTCTTTTTTATACAATTCACATTAGAGTGTTTACATCCTTACTACTTTCAGACTGGTAAAATGATGTTTACTAAGGCACATTGAAATTGATTGTAAATTTGTTGATCCCTGTACAACTTCTATACGTGGGTTGGCTCACCCCAAGCTCCTTTCTGCAACTCCCCGGAGACGCAAGTCTCTTCTTCTAAACTATATGAAAAGGGAATTTGTACTTTTTGTCCGCTTATAACCCCTTCCCTTTTCACAAAGGGTTTCTCCTTCTCAATTGGAAGTTGTAATAGCACAGTTTGTTAACTGAGTAGTGTTTCACTTCTACCTCTGAAGAATAAATAGAGGTGCACTAACAAGTGCGTTGGCCCTAAATAAAAATGGGCCAATTCAAAGTCTTCAGCTTCTCCGAAGACCAGTTCGATAAGTTAGTAAACGGAAAAAACAAAACCACTAAGACCGTGATAATAACAGATACTGATGAAGAAAAATGGAAGGAATTGTGGAATCTAAAAAAGAAGGTAATAAGAACAGAGCTGCATGCAGACTTTTTGGTTGAATACTGTAAAAAGGGAATTATCCCAAAGGGTCTGCAAGTTAGGAATGAGCCTAGTTTATTTACTAAAAACCAAACATTTATAGAGACCTGGACTTTTATTGCCAATAGGTGCAGCCGAGATTGGCTTCTACTAATAATAGAAACTGCAAATGCCACACTAATTATAGAAAAGCAAGAAATAGACGAAATGGAGAAAAAATTAGGAGAAAGTACATCATTAGAAGATGCCAAAAGTAAGTTAGAAGAAATTCAGGGAGACCTAGATGGATACAGGGACTATCTAACTAACAAGAAAAGCAACAAATTCAGAAAAGACGTAGAAAAATATAGACCTGAAATAACTTATCCTTATCTCCAGAAAGACTATTACGAGAAACAAAGAGAGGAGTCTCAATACAAGCAAAAGTGGCAAACAAATAGAAGAAATGGTCCCAAGAGAGGAGTCACTTTCTCTGAAAGTTCCTACACGAGCACTGACTCTGAAACAGAAATCAACCCTGAAACCTCTGCCCCGAGGGATAATAGTCACAGTAATGCCAACAAACCCAATAGAGAGAGTTTGCCTTTTTGAGACAGACGCAAAACCAACCAAAACACGAACCCAAGAGGAAGATCGAGAGGGAGGAACTACTACCCCCAGAATCAAGGGCAAGCACGTCCGTATATGAAGACCTGCAGCCAAAAGAATTGGGACTAGATCCTAAAATAGCAGTCATAAATTTATCCAGCAGAGTCTTAAATGCTGATGAAATGCGGTTGCTGGAAAAAGGTTTAGGATATGCCATCGCTGAACCAGTTGATAAACTTAATCTTCAGTGCGACATAAAAAGTTTTTTTAGAAAAATCAGGCTGAACAAATTCTTCGAAGGTAAGGAAAAACCCCCTAGTGACAATAAGTCAGGACTCAAGCCCAAATCAAAATGGATGCCCACCGGCTCCATGGTCAGTAAGGAGGTAGACATCTTTGAAAAAGTAATTGAGAAAGGACTAGAAGACCTTTTGAAACAGAAATCTTGGGTAAAATATAACCTCACCAAAGATGAGAAAAACGCACTAGGAATCTTGCAGGAATGTAAAGACATCACAATAAAACCTGGTGACAAAGGTGGCAGTATTGTCATCATGGATACCCATAAGTATGAAACCAAAATGCAAGAAATGCTAAAAAATCCTTTACATTATGTATCCTCCAATAAACAAGAGTGGTCCAATCTGAAAACGACAATACTGAATAGACTAAACTATGCCCTAGAAGATGGAGTTATAAACCAAGAGGAATTCAATTTCCTAAAGAATGGGACTCCAGTGATACCTGCAATTTATGGGCTCCCTAAGGTTCATAAAAATCTCAGGGATCCACCAATAAGACCGATCGTGTCCAGTCTCAACTCATTAACAGAACCCTTGAGCCAGTACGTGGACAAGTTTATTCAACCCTTAGTAACCCAGCAAAAAGCCTATATCAAGGACACCACAGATATAATTAGCAAAATTGAAAATAAACCCTCCAATATGAACAATGAGTGGCTAGTGACTCTAGACATAGAGTCACTATACACGAACATCCCACAGCAAGATACGAAAATATTGATGGAAAATATTTTAAAAGGTGGAGAAGAAGACCTGTCCGAACATGCACAATTTATAGTAGACTGCATAGATATTATTCTAACAAAAAACATTTTCCTGTTCAAAGAAGACCTTTTTAAACAAATAAAGGGCACCAGTATGGGCGCAACTTGCGCACCGAGCCTAGCTTGCCTCTATGTATCAACTTTTGAGGAGAAATATGTATTCAATGAGATGTCCCCTTTTTTCGAAAATATTAAGACCTGGTATCGTTTCATTGACGATGTGTTCTTCATATGGTCAGGCAGTGAATATGAACTAAAAAAATTTATCGAATGGATAAACCTTGGAGACAAGAATTTAAAATTCACCTCCACATATAGCAATCAGAGCTGTAACTTCCTTGACCTAAAAATAAAACATACGGAAGGCCTTCTAAAAGTAGAACTCTTCAGCAAGCCCACTGACCGTAACACAATGTTACATTACGACAGTTACCACCCATCCACCCAAAAAAATAATATACCCTTTGGCCAGTTTTTAAGAGTGAAAAGAAACTGTACAGACAAATAGGAATTTGAAAAACACGCCCTAACCCTGACTAACAAGTTCTTGGAAAGAGGCTATCTGAAAAAAATGGTAAAGAAAGCATATAAAAGAGCCAAATATTTTAATAGAGACAGCATATTTGAGCCCAAAATAGAACCTCTACAAAAAGAACAACAGCTAGTGTGTGTTACAAATTTTTCTAATATAAGCAATAAAATTAAGAACCTCATATATAGGAATTGGAACCTACTTCAAAATCAGAACAGCGCACCTCTGCCCAAACCAATCTACGCATTCCGTAGGAACAAAACAATTAAAAATTGTTTGGTTCATACATACCCTGATGATCAAAGAAGAAATACGTTGAGAACCATTGATGGAAAGACCCCAGTGGGCAACTTTCCCTGTGGCTCATGTAAAAACTGTAGCCAGATCTTAAAGGGACCCAAAGTAACATACAACGGAGTCACTCACCAACAAAATGAATTAGTAAACTGCAGGACCCCAAATGTAATATATATGATACAGTGCCCTTGCAGAAAAGCATATATAGGGGAAACCTCCAGAGAAATAAGAGTGCGGCTCAACGAGCACAAATCAGCCATCAGATCAAAACGGGCCAATGCCCCTCTGGCTGAACACTGGGGCACTCTGAAACATAGTGTTGAGGATCTCAGATGGTGCATCATTGAAGTAGTCAAATTAAATAACAGAGGAGGTGATTTGGACATGAAAAGAAGAAAAAGAGAACAGTACTATATATCCAAATTTGACACTTTCAAAAATGGATTGAACAGCAAAGAGGAATGGGATAAGATTCTCTAAAACCACCTAGAGGGATCAAAATGTGTGTTTTAGGTAAACATAAAACAGAGTAATAGGACAACAAAAGACCAAATGGTATGCTGTAAAGAAACCGGTGCCTACTCTCTGTTTTTAGAACAGTTAACATATGGGTACATCTAGACTTGAGCTCTAGGCTTGCCCCCCCACCAATAGCCTCATTACGAGGATTCCACCTAATAAATGATCGTAGACCCAAGGAACTTCGACAATAAAATTTCTCCTAAGTATCAGGGAATTCCTGATAATGTTATGGACCAAAAACATAAGGCCTAAGAATAAGGAACAGACAAATGATCACTATCAAGTATCTAATAAGATTGAATATCTGCGTAACCAACAAATAAATCAAAAAGCCAGCGTGAAAACTAATAAATAGAATATACTCCAAACAAACTAACGGAATTCAGTCCTAATAAGACTACTTTAAAGTAGAATACAATAGATCTTAACATCTTTAAAGATGGCCGCCACATTTAGCTCAAGGAATACCCACTTCCGCCAATGACTTAACATATCATTCTTGGAGGCGATAATAAATGTAAAGCCACTGCGGCAAACCATACTGTATCTGCAAATGATTAACAATTGCGTTTCATTCCACAAGAAGTAACGGAAGTGTAAACAAACCCGAACCGATAAAATAAAATAGGTGCTCAGTGAACTAAAATGCAACGCTAAGATGGCCGCCATATTCCACGGGTAAATAGAGCCCGTCTAAAAAGAAAAAAATCAGAGGTGCAATGATTTATTTAAAATTACTCTATTAAGAGGTTATATAAGCACGAGAGCAGCCAGTGGCGAGCAAACACTATCTGCAAGACGGTCACGGCAGACGCCCGGAAAACGCGAGAAAGAACATTTCAAGTAAGTAGAACCCGGTCCCGAACCCCCAATAGAATAACTAAGCCCTAAATAATGCTTTGTTAAGAAATAAATAGGACTGACTTGTAACAGTGACCAAAAATCGCTATTCCCCCGGTTTTTTCAGATGACATAAGAATCTCCTCTGTGTTTCCAAGACAAGTTTCGCCACAAAAGCAAGAGCGAGCTTTGATACAAAAAAGACGTGTTTTAAAGGTAAGAACACTCGACCTCTAAACAGGGAACTAATAGATAAAAAGCCCCTTTTAATACTTCTAGTAAAATTTCCAATTTCTTGGTTTCTCTAAGTCCAGAAATAAAATCCCAACCGAAATACTGGGCGTAGAAAGGGAAGACCGTCCTCTGCACAAGACTCGCCTGCAAAGTATTCCAGGTACTTACGTTTTCCACCCTAAAAGTTAGGAAGCAGAATGGGAAAAGAGCATTTAAATTAGTTTGTTGAACAATGGGTGAAAAAGGCCAAAACAATGACTAATACACGGAATTTCTTGATAGGCCCTATGATTTTATACACCAACGGAGCGGCGGAAGAATACTAACCCACTCCATCTATGAATACGTTTGACTAAAGTAAGGTAAACAGATAACTAATAAGGTATATAGAGATTAACCAGAAACAATACCTTGTGGTGATCTAATGACCCGGTCTATCTTTATTAAATATTTCACAGAAACTGAGATAATCCCGAAATGGTCACATATCGCCAATTCTTTTAAAAAAGCGACAGACCAATCAACAGCTCAATTTGAGGTATGTATTAAGTCAACATACCCTAAATCGAAGTAAGAGCTGAAATATCCAGACTATGATGATGGACAGGTGATAACTTAAGTTAAATAGGTATCTCCAACCAACTGCCTTAATACTACAGGCTCGAAAGGATGTAAGTGAAAGGGTGAGACCGAACTAAAGTTGTGGGATTCACAAATATTGCATAGGCTTGTTTTTCAAATAGAGCAACCTTAAAACGAGAGAGCTTTTTGAAATATTCTTTTGAATGATCTATAATATAAAGAGTGTCAACGACTGTGTAGTTTAGACTCAATGAAGTAAATTGCTCTGAAGATAGGATGTATAGTTTGTTATAAGATGCAAGTTACAGTCGAACTCTGTTCTGCCACTGAGTCAATACATCAAATGCTAACATATTATCCTTCTGTGTTTTTAAATTTATAGTGATTTTAACTTACACACTGTCCTGAAGAAGGTGACGACATAATATCACCGAAACGCCGCGTCGACAATCTTTGTTTGTGTGATGAATTTGTTGTATTGAAAATAACCTTTTTTTACTGTATTTTGATTCTGCCAGATTAAATACTATATTAATTGTTTTTAACATTTTTTTATGAATAAATGTATGTATTCGTTCCGTAAGATGGTATGAACAGAGAATAATATAAAAATAAATTCTTTTTTATACAATTCACATTAGAGTGTTTACATCCTTACTACTTTCAGACTGGTAAAATGATGTTTACTAAGGCACATTGAAATTGATTGTAAATTTGTTGATCCCTGTACAACTTCTATACGTGGGTTGGCTCACCCCAAGCTCCTTTCTGCAACTCCCCGGAGACGCAAGTCTCTTCTTCTAAACTATATGAAAAGGGAATTTGTACTTTTTGTCCGCTTATAACCCCTTCCCTTTTCACAAAGGGTTTCTCCTTCTCAATTGGAAGTTGTAATAGCACAGTTTGTTAACTGAGTAGTGTTTCACTTCTACCTCTGAAGAATAAATAGAGGTGCACTAACAAGTGCGTTGGCCCTAAATAAAAATGGGCCAATTCAAAGTCTTCAGCTTCTCCGAAGACCAGTTCGATAAGTTAGTAAACGGAAAAAACAAAACCACTAAGACCGTGATAATAACAGATACTGATGAAGAAAAATGGAAGGAATTGTGGAATCTAAAAAAGAAGGTAATAAGAACAGAGCTGCATGCAGACTTTTTGGTTGAATACTGTAAAAAGGGAATTATCCCAAAGGGTCTGCAAGTTAGGAATGAGCCTAGTTTATTTACTAAAAACCAAACATTTATAGAGACCTGGACTTTTATTGCCAATAGGTGCAGCCGAGATTGGCTTCTACTAATAATAGAAACTGCAAATGCCACACTAATTATAGAAAAGCAAGAAATAGACGAAATGGAGAAAAAATTAGGAGAAAGTACATCATTAGAAGATGCCAAAAGTAAGTTAGAAGAAATTCAGGGAGACCTAGATGGATACAGGGACTATCTAACTAACAAGAAAAGCAACAAATTCAGAAAAGACGTAGAAAAATATAGACCTGAAATAACTTATCCTTATCTCCAGAAAGACTATTACGAGAAACAAAGAGAGGAGTCTCAATACAAGCAAAAGTGGCAAACAAATAGAAGAAATGGTCCCAAGAGAGGAGTCACTTTCTCTGAAAGTTCCTACACGAGCACTGACTCTGAAACAGAAATCAACCCTGAAACCTCTGCCCCGAGGGATAATAGTCACAGTAATGCCAACAAACCCAATAGAGAGAGTTTGCCTTTTTGAGACAGACGCAAAACCAACCAAAACACGAACCCAAGAGGAAGATCGAGAGGGAGGAACTACTACCCCCAGAATCAAGGGCAAGCACGTCCGTATATGAAGACCTGCAGCCAAAAGAATTGGGACTAGATCCTAAAATAGCAGTCATAAATTTATCCAGCAGAGTCTTAAATGCTGATGAAATGCGGTTGCTGGAAAAAGGTTTAGGATATGCCATCGCTGAACCAGTTGATAAACTTAATCTTCAGTGCGACATAAAAAGTTTTTTTAGAAAAATCAGGCTGAACAAATTCTTCGAAGGTAAGGAAAAACCCCCTAGTGACAATAAGTCAGGACTCAAGCCCAAATCAAAATGGATGCCCACCGGCTCCATGGTCAGTAAGGAGGTAGACATCTTTGAAAAAGTAATTGAGAAAGGACTAGAAGACCTTTTGAAACAGAAATCTTGGGTAAAATATAACCTCACCAAAGATGAGAAAAACGCACTAGGAATCTTGCAGGAATGTAAAGACATCACAATAAAACCTGGTGACAAAGGTGGCAGTATTGTCATCATGGATACCCATAAGTATGAAACCAAAATGCAAGAAATGCTAAAAAATCCTTTACATTATGTATCCTCCAATAAACAAGAGTGGTCCAATCTGAAAACGACAATACTGAATAGACTAAACTATGCCCTAGAAGATGGAGTTATAAACCAAGAGGAATTCAATTTCCTAAAGAATGGGACTCCAGTGATACCTGCAATTTATGGGCTCCCTAAGGTTCATAAAAATCTCAGGGATCCACCAATAAGACCGATCGTGTCCAGTCTCAACTCATTAACAGAACCCTTGAGCCAGTACGTGGACAAGTTTATTCAACCCTTAGTAACCCAGCAAAAAGCCTATATCAAGGACACCACAGATATAATTAGCAAAATTGAAAATAAACCCTCCAATATGAACAATGAGTGGCTAGTGACTCTAGACATAGAGTCACTATACACGAACATCCCACAGCAAGATACGAAAATATTGATGGAAAATATTTTAAAAGGTGGAGAAGAAGACCTGTCCGAACATGCACAATTTATAGTAGACTGCATAGATATTATTCTAACAAAAAACATTTTCCTGTTCAAAGAAGACCTTTTTAAACAAATAAAGGGCACCAGTATGGGCGCAACTTGCGCACCGAGCCTAGCTTGCCTCTATGTATCAACTTTTGAGGAGAAATATGTATTATATGAGATGTCCCCTTTTTTCGAAAATATTAAGACCTGGTATCGTTTCATTGACGATGTGTTCTTCATATGGTCAGGCAGTGAATATGAACTAAAAGAATTTATCGAATGGATAAACCTTGGAGACAAGAATTTAAAATTCACCTCCACATATAGCAATCAGAGCTGTAACTTCCTTGACCTAAAAATAAAACATACGGAATGCCTTCTAAAAGTAGAACTCTTCAGCAAGCCCACTGACCGTAACACAATGTTACATTACGACAGTTACCACCCATCCACCCAAAAAAATAATATACCCTTTGGCCAGTTTTTAAGAGTGAAAAGAAACTGTACAGACAAATAGGAATTTGAAAAACACGCCCTAACCCTGACTAACAAGTTCTTGGAAAGAGGCTATCTGAAAAAAATGGTAAAGAAAGCATATAAAAGAGCCAAATATTTTAATAGAGACAGCATATTTGAGCCCAAAATAGAACCTCTACAAAAAGAACAACAGCTAGTGTGTGTTACAAATTTTTCTAATATAAGCAATAAAATTAAGAACCTCATATATAGGAATTGGAACCTACTTCAAAATCAGAACAGCGCACCTCTGCCCAAACCAATCTACGCATTCCGTAGGAACAAAACAATTAAAAATTGTTTGGTTCATACATACCCTGATGATCAAAGAAGAAATACGTTGAGAACCATTGATGGAAAGACCCCAGTGGGCAACTTTCCCTGTGGCTCATGTAAAAACTGTAGCCAGATCTTAAAGGGACCCAAAGTAACATACAACGGAGTCACTCACCAACAAAATGAATTAGTAAACTGCAGGACCCCAAATGTAATATATATGATACAGTGCCCTTGCAGAAAAGCATATATAGGGGAAACCTCCAGAGAAATAAGAGTGCGGCTCAACGAGCACAAATCAGCCATCAGATCAAAACGGGCCAATGCCCCTCTGGCTGAACACTGGGGCACTCTGAAACATAGTGTTGAGGATCTCAAATGGTGCATCATTGAAGTAGTCAAATTAAATAACAGAGGAGGTGATTTGGACATGAAAAGAAGAAAAAGAGAACAGTACTATATGTCCAAAGTTGACACTTTCAAAAATGGATCGAACAGCAAAGAGGAATGGGATAAAATTCTCTAAAACCACCTAGAGGGATCACAATGTGTGTTTTAGGTAAACATAAAACAGAGTAATAGGACAACAAAAGACCAAATGGTATGCTGTAAAGAAACCGGTGCCTACTCTCTGTGTTTAGAACAGTTAACATATGGGTACATCTAGACTTGAGCTCTAGGCTTGCCCCCCCACCAATAGCCTCATTACGAGGATTCCACCTAATAAATGATCGTAGACCCAAGGAACTTCGACAATAAAATTTCTCCTAAGTATCAGGGAATTCCTGATAATGTTATGGACCAAAAACATAAGGCCTAAGAATAAGGAACAGACAAATGATCACTATCAAGTATCTAATAAGATTGAATATCTGCTTAACCAACAAATAAATCAAAAAGCCAGCGTTAAAACTAATAAATAGAATATACTCCCAACAAACTAACGGAATTCAGTCCTAATAAGACTACTTTAAAGTAGAATACAATAGATCTTAACATCTTTAAAGATGGCCGCCACATTTAGCTCAAGGAATACCCACTTCCGCCAATGACTTAACATATCATTCTTGGAGGCGATAATAAATGTAAACCCACTGCGGCAAACCATACTGTATCTGCAAATGATTAACAATTGCGTTTCATTCCACAAGAAGTAACGGAAGTGTAAACAAACCCGAACCGATAAAATAAAATAGGTGCTCAGTGAACTAAAATGCAACGCTAAGATGGCCGCCATATTCCACGGGTAAATAGAGCCCGTCTAAAAAGAAAAAAATCACAGGTGCAATGATTTATTTAAAATTACTCTATTAAGAGGTTATATAAGCACGAGAGCAGCCAGTGGCGAGCAAACACTATCTGCAAGACGGTCACGGCAGACGCCCGGAAAACGCGAGGAAGAACATTTCAAGTAAGTAGAACCCGGTCCCGAACCCCCAATAGAATAACTAAGCCCTAAATAATGCTTTGTTAAGAAATAAATAGGACTGACTTGTAACAGTGACCAAAAATCGCTATTCCCCCGGTTTTTTCAGATGACATAAGAATCTCCTCTGTGTTTCCAAGACAAGTTTCGCCACAAAAGCAAGAGCGAGCTTTGATACAAAAAAGACGTGTTTTAAAGGTAAGAACACTCGACCTCTAAACAGGGAACTAATAGATAAAAAGCCCCGTTTAATACTTCTAGTAAAATTTCCAATTTCTTGGTTTCTCTAAGTCCAGAAATAAAATCCCAACCAAAATACTGGGCGTAGAAAGGGAAGACCGTCCTCTGCACAAGACTCGCCTGCAAAGTATTCCAGGTACTTACGTTTTCCACCCTAAAAGTTAGGAAGCAGAATGGGAAAAGAGCATTTAAATTAGTTTGTTGAACAATGGGTGAAAAAGGCCAAAACAATGACTAACACACGGAATTTCTTGATAGGCCCTATGATTTTATACACCAACGGAGCGGCGGAAGAATACTAACCCACTCCATCTATGAATACGTTTGACTAAAGTAAGGTAAACAGATAACTAATAAGGTATATAGAGATTAACCAGAAACAATACCTTGTGGTGATCTAATGACCCGGTCTATCTTTATTAAATATTTCACAGAAACCGAGATAATCCCGAAATGGTCACATATCGCCAATTCTTTTAAAAAAGCGACAGACCAATCAACAGCTCAATTTGAGGTATGTATTAAGTCAACATACCCTAAATCGAAGTAAGAGCTGAAATATCCAGACTATGATGATGGACAGGTGATAATTTAAGTTAAATAGGTATCTCCAACCAACTGCTTAATACTACAGGCTCGAAGGGATGTAAGTGAAAGGGTGAGACCGAACTAAAGTTGTGGGATTCACAAATATTGCATAGGCTTGTTTTTCAAATAGAGCAACCTTAAAACGAGAGAGATTTTTGAAATATTCTTTTGAATGATCTATAATATAAAGAGTGTCAATGACTGTGTAGTTTAGACTCAATGAAGTAAATTGCTCTGAAGATAGGATGTATAGTTTGTTATAAGATGCAAGTTACAGTCGAACTCTGTTCTGCTACTGAGTCAATACATCAAATGCTAACATATTATCCTTCTGTGTTTTTAAATTTATAGTGATTTTAACTTACACACTGTCCTGAAGAAGGTGACGACATAATATCACCGAAACGCCGCGTCGACAATCTTTGTTTGTGTGATGAATTTGTTGTATTGAAAATAACCTTTTTTTACTGTATTTTGATTCTGTCAGATTAAATAATATATTAATTGTTTTTAACATTTTTTTATGAATAAATGTATGTATTCGTTCCGTAAGATGGTATGAACAGAGAATAATATAAAAATAAATTCTTTTTTATACAATTCACATTAGAGTGTTTACATCCTTACTACTTGCAGACTGGTAAAATGATGTTTACTAAGGCACATTGAAATTGATTGTAAATTTGTTGATCCCTGTACAACTTCTATATGTGGGTTGGCTCACCCCAAGCTCCTTTCTGCAACTCCCCGGAGACGCAAGTCTCTTCTTCTAAACTATATGAAAAGGGAATTTGTACTTTTTGTCCGCTTATAACCCCTTCCCTTTTCACAAAGGGTTTCTCCTTCTCAATTGGAAGTTGTAATAGCACAGTTTGTTAACTGAGTAGTGTTTCACTTCTACCTCTGAAGAATAAATAGAGGTGCACTAACAAGTGCGTTGGCCCTAAATAAAAATGGGCCAATTCAAAGTCTTCAGCTTCTCCGAAGACCAGTTCGATAAGTTAGTAAACGGAAAAAACAAAACCACTAAGACCGTGATAATAACAGATACTGATGAAGAAAAATGGAAGGAATTGTGGAATCTAAAAAAGAAGGTAATAAGAACAGAGCTGCATGCAGACTTTTTGGTTGAATACTGTAAAAAGGGAATTATCCCAAAGGGTCTGCAAGTTAGGAATGAACCTAGTTTATTTACTAAAAACCAAACATTTATAGAGACCTGGACTTTTATTGCCAATAGGTGCAGCCGAGATTGGCTTCTACTAATAATAGAAACTGCAAATGCCACACTAATTATAGAAAAGCAAGAAATAGACGAAATGGAGAAAAAATTAGGAGAAAGTACATCATTAGAAGATGCCAAAAGTAAGTTAGAAGAAATTCAGGGAGACCTAGATGGATACAGGGACTATCTAACTAACAAGAAAAGCAACAAATTCAGAAAAGACGTAGAAAAATATAGACCTGAAATAACTTATCCTTGTCTCCAGAAAGACTATTATGAGAAACAAAGAGAGGAGTCTCAATACAAGCAAAAGTGGCAAACAAATAGAAGAAATGGTCCCAAGAGAGGAGTCACTTTCTCTGAAAGTTCCTACACGAGCACTGACTCTGAAACAGAAATCAACCCTGAAACCTCTGCCCCGAGGGATAATAGTCACAGTAATGCCAACAAACCCAATAGAGAGAGTTTGCCTTTTTTAGACAGACGCAAAACCAACCAAAACACAAACCCAAGAAGAAGATCGAGAGGGAGGAACTACTACCCCCAGAATCAAGGGCAAGCACGTCCGTATATGAAGACCCGCAGCCAAAAGAATTGGGACTAGATCCTAAAATAGCAGTCATAAATTTATCCAGCAGAGTCTTAAACGCTGATGAAATGCGGTTGCTGGAAAAAGGTTTAGGTTATGCCATCGCTGAACCAGTTGATAAATGTAATCTTCAGCGCGACATAAAAAGTTTTTTTAGAAAAATCAGGCTGAACAAATTCTTCGAAGGTAAGGAAAAAACCCCTAGTGATAATAAGTCAGGACTCAAGCCCAAATCAAAATGGATGCCCACCGGCTCCATGGTCAGTAAGGAGATACATATCTTTAAAAAAGTAATTGAAAAAGGACTAGAAGACCTTTTGAAACAGAAATCTTGGGTAAAATATAACCTCACCAAAGATGAGAAAAACGCACTAGGAATCTTGCAGGAATGTAAAGACATCACAATAAAACCTGGTGACAAAGGTGGCAGTATTGTCATCATGGATACCCATAAGTATGAAACCAAAATGCAAGATATGCTAAAAAATCCTTTACATTATGCATCCTCGAATAAACAAGAGTGGTCCAATCTGAAAACGACAATACTGAATAGACTAAACTATGCCCTAGAAGATGGAGTTATAAACCAAGAGGAATTCAATTTCCTAAAGAATGAGACTCCAGTGATACCTGCAATTTATGGGCTCCCTAAGGTTCATAAAAATCTCAGGGATCCACCAATGAGACCGATCGTGTCCAGTCTCAACTCATTAACAGAACCCTTGAGCCAGTACGTGGACAAGTTTATTCAACCCTTAGTAACCCAGCAAAAAGCCTATATCAAGGACACCACAGATATAATTAGCAAAATTGAAAATAAACCCTACAATATGAACAATGAGTGGCTAGTGACTCTAGACATAGAGTCACTATACACGAACATCCCACAGCAAGATACGAAAATAATGATGGAAAATATTTTAAAAGGTGGAGAAGAAGACCTGTCCGAACATGCACAATTTATAGTAGACTGCATAGATATTATTCTAACAAAAAACATTTTCCTGTTCAAAGAAGACCTTTTTAAACAAATAAAGGGCACCAGTATGGGCGCAACTTGCGCACCGAGCCTAGCTTGCCTCTATGTATCAACTTTTGAGGAGAAACATGTATTCAATGAGATGTCCCCTTTTTTTGAAAATATTAAGACCTGGTATCGTTTCATTGACGATGTGTTCTTCATATGGTCAGGCAGTGAATATGAACTAAAAGAATTTATCGAATGGATAAACCTTGGAGACAAGAATTTAAAATTCACCTCCACATATAGCAATCAGAGCTGTAACTTCCTTGACCTAAAAATAAAACATACGGAAGGCCTTCTAAAAGTAGAACTCTTCAGCAAGCCCACTGACCGTAACACAATGTTACATTACGACAGTTACCACCCATCCACCCAAAAAAATAATATACCCTTTGGCCAGTTTTTAAGAGTGAAAAGAAACTGTACAGACAAATAGGAATTTGAAAAACACGCCCTAACCCTGACTAACAAGTTCTTGGAAAGAGGCTATCCGAAAAAAATGGTAAAGAAAGCATATAAAAGAGCCAAATATTTTAATAGAGACAGCATATTTAAGCCCAAAATAGAACCTCTACAAAAAGAACAACAGCTAGTGTGTGTTACAAATTTTTCTAATATAAGCAATAAAATTAAGAACCTCACAAATAGGAATTGGAACCTACTTCAAAATCAGAACAGCGCACCTCTGCCCAAACCAATCTACGCATTCCGTATGAAAAAAACAATTAAAAATTGTTTGGTTCATACATACCCTGATGATCAAAGAAGAAATAAGTTGAGAACCATTGATGGAAAGACCCCAGTGGGCAACTTTCCCTGTGGCTCATGTAAAAACTGTAGCCAGATCTTAAAGGGACCCAAAGTAACATACAACGGAGTCACTCACCAACAAAATGAATTAGTAAACTGCAGGACCCCAAATGTAATATATATGATACAGTGCCCTTGCAGAAAAGCATATATAGGGGAAACCTCCAGAGAAATAAGAGTGCGGCTCAACGAGCACAAATCAGCCATCAGATCAAAACGGGCCAATGCCCCTCTGGCTGAACACTGGGGCACTCTGAAACATAGTGTTGAGGATCTCAGATGGTGCATCATTGAAGTAGTCAAATTAAATAACAGAGGAGGTGATTTGGACATGAAAAGAAGAAAAAGAGAACAGTACTATATGTCCAAATTTGACACTTTCAAAAATGGATTGAACAGCAAAGAGGAATGGGATAAGATTCTCTAAAACCACCTAGAGGGATCAAAATGTGTGTTTTAGGTAAACATAAAACAGAGTAATAGGACAACAAAAGACCAAATGGTATGCTGTAAAGAAACCGGTGCCTACTCTCTGTTTTTAGAACAGTTAACATATGGGTACATCTAGACTTGAGCTCTATGCTTGCCCCCCCACCAATAGCCTCATTACGAGGATTCCACCTAATAAATGATCGTAGACCCAAGGAACTTCGACAATAAAATTTCTCCTAAGTATCAGGGAATTCCTGATAATGTTATGGACCAAAAACATAAGGCCTAAGAATAAGGAACAGACAAATGATCACTATCAAGTATCTAATAAGATTGAATATCTGCGTAACCAACAAATAAATCAAAAAGCCAGTGTGAAAACTAATAAATAGAATATACTCCAAACAAACTAACGGAATTCAGTCCTAATAAGACTACTTTAAAGTAGAATACAATAGATCTTAACATCTTTAAAGATGGCCGCCACATTTCACTCAAGGAATACCCACTTCCGCCAATGACTTAACATATCATTCTTGGAGGCGATAATAAATGTAAACCCACTGCGGCAAACCATACTGTATCTGCAAATGATTAACAATTGCGTTTCATTCCACAAGAAGTAACGGAAGTGTAAACAAACCTGAACCGATAAAATAAAATAGGTGCTCAGTGAACTAAAATGCAACGCTAAGATGGCCGCCATATTCCACGGGTAAATAGAGCCCGTCTAAAAAGAAAAAAATCAGAGGTGCAATGATTTATTTAAAATTACTCTATTAAGAGGTTATATAAGCACGAGAGCAGCCAGTGGCGAGCAAACACTATCTGCAAGACGGTCACGGCAGACGCCCGGAAAACGCGAGGAAGAACATTTCAAGTAAGTTGAACCCGGTCCCGAACCCTCAATAGAATAACTAAGCCCTAAATAATACTTTGTTAAGAAATAAATAGGACTGACTTGTAACAGTGACCAAAAATCGCTATTCCCCTGGTTTTTTCAGATGACATAAGAATCTCCTCTGTGTTTCCAAGACAAAAGCAAGAGCGAGCTTTGATACAAAAAAGACGTGTTTTAAAGGTAAGAACACTCGACCTCTAAACAGGGAACTAATAGATAAAAAGCCCCGTTTAATACTTCTAGGAAAATTTCCAATTTCTTGGTTTCTCTAAGTCCAGAAATAAAATCCCAACCGAAATACTGGGCGTAGAAAGGGAAGACCGTCCTCTGCACAAGACTCGCCTGCAAAGTATTCCAGGTACTTACGTTTTTCACCCTAAAAGTTAGGAAACAGAATGGGAAAAGAGCATTTAAATTAGTTTGTTCAACAATGGGTGAAAAAGGCCAAAACAATGACTAATACACGGAATTTCTTGATAGGCCCTATGATTTTATACACCAACGGAGCGGCGGAAGAATACTAACCCACTCCATCTATGAATACGTTTGACTAAAGTAAGGTAAACAGATAACTAATAAGGTATATAGAGATTAACCAGAAACAATACCTTGTGGTGATCTAATGACCCGGTCTATCTTTATTAAATATTTCACAGAAACCGAGATAATCCCGAAATGGTCACATATCGCCAATTCTTTTAAAAAAGCGACAGACCAAACAACAGCTCAATTTGAGGTATGTATTAAGTCAACATACCCTAAATCGAAGTAAGAGCTGAAATATCCAGACTATGATGATGGACAGGTGATAACTTAAGTTAAATAGGTATCTCCAACCAACTGCCTTAATACTACAGGCTCGAAAGGATGTAAGTGAAAGGGTGAGACTGAACTAAAGTTGTGGGATTCACAAATATTGCATAGGCTTGTTTTTCGAAATAGAGCAACCTTAAAACGAGAGAGCTTTTTGAAATATTCTTTTGAATGATCTATAATATAAAGAGTGTCAACGACTGTGTAGTTTAGACTCAATGAAGTAAATTGCTCTGAAGATAGGATGTATAGTTTGTTATAAGATGCAAGTTACAGTCGAAGTCTGTTCTGCCACTGAGTCAATACATCAAATGTTAACATATTATCCTTCTGTGTTTTTAAGTTTATAGTGATTTTAACTTACACACTGTCCTGAAGAAGGTGACGACATAATATCACCGAAACGCCGCATCGACAATCTTTGTTTGTGTGATGAATTTGTTGTATTGAAAATAACCTTTTTTTACTGTATTTTGATTCTGTCAGATTAAATACTATATTAATTGTTTTTAACATTTTTTTGTGAAGAAATGTATGTATTCGTTCCGTAAGATGGTATGAACAGAGAATAATATAAAAATAAATTCTTTTTTATACAATTCACATTAGAGTTTTTACATCCTTACTACTTTCAGACTGGTAAAATGATGTTTACTAAGGCACATTGAAATTGATTGTAAATTTGTTGATCCCTGTACTACTTCTATACGTGGGTTGGCTCACCCCAAGCTCCTTTCTGCAACTCCCCGGAGACGCAAGTCTCTTCTTCTAAACTATATGAAAAAGGAATTTGTACTTTTTGTCCGCTTATAACCCCTTCCCTTTTCACAAAGGGTTTCTCCTTCTCAATTGGAAGAGGAAGTTTACCCCCCATTAATATCCAACTCTAATAAGATTGTATCAGCCACACCCCTTCATGTGCTTCCCGTGATTAATCATATGCCCCAGGAGAGATCTCAGGAGCCTCTCTCTGGAGTGTCTCTCTCCATTCCCGCCCCCCCCCCAGTAATATCAATCACATTCCTGGGAAAGAATTCAGCCTTATATCTTGGAATGTGGCAGGTCTGTCTTCCAAGTTTACTGATGATAGATGGCTATCTATTTTTTGCGAGGTCATATTAAATTATATGCATACAGGAAACCTGGGACACCAAGAATATTTTTTTTCTGGACGGGTATAAGACTATTTTTAGTCCAGCATCAAACTCAATCATAGAACGAGCTAGTGGAGTTCTTATCATATTTGTGGCTCTAGATCTATGTAAAGACCTAAAGATTTTAAAGGTCATAGCATTGTTTATGGGGAGAGCACTCACCCTGGTCATAATTAATTTCTACAACACCAAGAGGGGAGAGGGTGGGTCTCCTTATCTTAGTGCCTTAAATTGGGTCCTCGTTAAAGGAGGATGGTCATGGGCATATAATTTTTTTTCTAGCAGTTGATTTTAACGGTCATTTGTGGCCATCTTCTGTGACAAACCAGTCAACAGCGCAGCCCTGCTTGCTCTCAGACGACCTCCATATGAAACACACAACGGAAGCAAAGTCATTAAACAATTTGTTACTTACTCACAATTTGGTAAATACCTTGGATCTTTGGTACCTCGGGCCCATTTTTCAAGTGCCCCCGACCTCTAAAGGCAGGGGTTCTGCAACTATTATAAGATTTTATATTTGTGACAGCACTTTTGAGACCAGCCTCCAGCTCATTTAATATAGAGTATAATGCTTTTAGTGACCATAACCCACTGACACTAGTACTGACAGGGCTAGGCCATTCTACTATAGGCCCACGTAAGCCTCAGGCTTCCTTAACTTCCACCGATCAGGGTAGGCACCTTCGATGGGCGTGCATAGACGGAAAGACCTTTAACCATAGCCTTTTCTCTTCATGCCAGACAGAGATAGGCAAATGTCTGAGTTTTAACACACCGAGTGAGGAAAGTCTAAGTTCGTTCTCCTCCATCGCTCAGACAGTTTCTGGTCTTTTAACCACACAGGTAGCTGGGCGGGTTCGGGTTTCCTCCTCATGGCTTGACCAGAAGTGCTTGCAGGCTTTAAGGAGGCTAAAAGAAGCCTTGAAACAGGTGCCACAGGAGAAAGATAGAGTGTCCTTGTGCCAACGCCTTTATAAAGAGTCGCTGAGAGAGCATAGGCTTCAACTCCAAAAGCAGGCTTAGGAGGACCTAATTAAAGTGGGCAAACTGAGGGATTCAACTTTATTCTGGAAAATCATCAATAGCCCTTGCTTTGCAGAACCAGTCAATCCGGCAGTTTTCCACCACATTACAGCAGATCAGTGGGTGTTTCATTTTGAAAAAGTTTATAATGCAGCCTCTCACGGCATGTGTAGCATAGATATACCTCCCTGTGAGGCAGTTTCCCCATTCGTTTTTCTTCAGAGGAGGTAGTCTCAAGCATTAAGTTCTTGGCATCAAATAAGGCCCCAGGCCCTGATGGTATACCTCCGGATCTTTTCCCTGATAACACCGAGGTCTGAGCTCCCTTATTGACATAAGTCCCAAATGCGACGGCCTCGAAGGAGACGTTGCCCTCCTGGTCCACTGCTATAATAGTCCCTATTTAAAAAAAAAGGAGATAAGGATAATCCACAATCAACCACCCAATCATCTTCATGGACGCCATAGTTAAAGTCCAGGGTCGGGTACTTCTATCTAGATTATCTTTGTGGGCTACAGATAACCATATTTTATCGGAAGCCCAATATGGCTTTCGGAAAGGTTTGTCAACTACAGACCAATGTCTCAATCTTTACTTTCTGATATCTAAATACACAGTGGTCCAAACGGGAGCAATGTATTTGGCTTTTATGGACCTTACGCCTGCTTTCAACCGGGTAATCCGGTCTAAGCTGTGGGACATATTAATTTCTCTGGGAGTGGACCCTCGCATTGTCCTTCTATTGATATCACTCCATGCCCACACAACAGTGGCAGTGAGATTTTCCCATGAGGGAGACCTGTCCAATAATTTTAAATGTAAACGGGGGTGCGTCAAGGCTGTATCCTAGCTTCTTTTTTACTCTCGGTTTACATCAATGGCCTCGAGGCTGCCCTTCTGGCCCTCCAGTCAGACTCCCCTAGAGTATTCAGGAGAGTGTTGCCAGGCTTATTCTATGCCAATGGTGCAGTGCTCATGGCCTGTACTGGCCGGGGCCTGCAGGTTTTAATAGATGGTTTTGGAGCATTTATGGACTGGCTGGACCTGTCCATGAATTATACCAAGTCCTATGTCTTAGTGGTGGGTCCCCGGAGGCTTTGTACAAAAAACTTTGAAGCTGGCAACCATACCCTTGGTAAGTTCCAGGCATTTCCCTATTTGGGAGTGTAACTCGATATAAACTACAGTGGGAAGCTCTCCTAGAAGGAAAACTGAGCATGCTGAAAAAATCTTTGGGAGCCATCATTAGCTTTCTCAAGTAGATTGGGTTCATGGGCCTCGGAGGTCATCTTAAAACTGTATAAGTCTAAAGGTATCTCTAGAGTTGTATATGGCAGCAAAATCTGGGGGTATGTGCACCCGCATAGGTTGCAGGTGGCGTAGAATACATTTTTGCGTCGGATCTTGTGAGTCCCCGAAGGCACGCCAACTTGGTCTGTGCACGAAGAGTTAGGGATTGGCGACCTGGCGGATCAAGTGGCAATCAATCCTTTAGTGTGCTGGATAAAGAACTGGGCTTTTGAATATAAGAACTTAAACCATATGATCATATCGGATTGTCTGGCATTGGACCTTGGCAACAAAATCCCTTGGATACGATACATAACTGAGTCTTTCCAGGCTTTAGGCAGGTCAGATATTTTCTTTGCACATGACACTTTAGCTTTGGGGGGCATTAAAATTATAAAAGACTTACATCACAAATTATCAGCTGTGAACCGCGAAAACACTAAGCTCCGTAAACCCTCAGTAAGGTCCTATGCAATTTTAAAATCGGTCACAGGCATAGTGCCCATGATAGATTCTTAGTCACATCAGGGGCGGCTCTAGGCTCATGGCGGCCCTGAGCAGGAAACGTAGGTGGGGGCCACGGAAGAGGGGGTCCGGGTGGGGCGGAGTGCGGAGGCCAGAGAAGGCGGGGGTGGGGGGTCAGGGTGTTTGGAAGTGGAACAGTGCCGGAGGCCGCCAAATCCCTGCCAGGAGTCGCCACGCAAATATGTATCCATCCTCAGAGGATTATTATATTAAGGATGTATATTGGTGTGGTGGCCCCTGGGGTTCGGTGGCCCTGTGCAGGTGCACCGCTTGTACATGCCTAAGGCCGCCCCTGGTCACATACTTCAGATTCAATCAGCTTTATCATTTTTTAGCATCCCCAGTGTGTTTTTTTTCTCCTTCTAGACTAACGTGGTCCCTTTGGCTGCGATCCTTGATCTCCTCAGGACACGCTTCATTTTATATTATTGTGCACATTTTTCTCATTGCCCAGACAATGCTTTCTCCGGCCCTTGTTAAAAAGTCTGCGGATTAGGCAAGCTAAAGTGGCACTTTTACACTTACAGTTGTTACCTAACCCCTTCACACTCTGCGCAGGGATCAGTTTTTTGCGGGCCGCCTACAGATCTCAGTAATCTAGAATTGACTGAACCTGTGCGGCCTTCTCTGGTTAAGTCCTTTTAGCGTGTGGGTGCGTATTCTCCTGTACACTAGAGTTTTATCATTTTGCATTGTTTTAAACTTTGTATGATGTTTTAGCTGCTTGAACTGCCGTTTTACCTATCATGTGATGTATCTTTTTCTCTTTTTGTATGAATGCTCGACTGTATCTTTAATGGATGCGTTGCACCAGAATAAATAAATATATATAATAATAACTTCATAAACTAACATGGATTATGATCTTTCTTGAGGGGAGTGTGCATCCCACAAGCTATCAGTAATGATTTATATATAATATTCAACAAACAAAAGAATATGCTGCACTCCAATCGGCAATTAACTCTTTTAATATATATAGACACCGTATCCCACCACAACCTAATCAAAGGACTCCCCCACATCAGGATCCAGGGAGACACCCTCAAAAGGATTTCATCCTTCCTCACAAGACGAACCCAAAAGATCCACCAACCACTCTTCACTTCAAAACCCAAGAGCATCATCAACGGTGTCCCATAAGGCTCATCCCTTAGCCCCACCCTATTCAACACTTACATGATGCCCCTGGCTGACATCATCCGAACCCACACCTCAACATCATATTCTATGCAGATGACAGGCAACTCATCCTCTTGCTCTCAGAAGACTCTCCGCCACCAGGACCAACTTCCACAACTGCCTGATGAGCGGAACTGACTGGATTAAGACCAACTGCCAGAGGCGCAACACGGAGAATATGGAAGGGCTGATTTTTGGGAACAGTCCCTCCCTGTGGAACGGCACTTGTTGGCCCTCCAATATCAGACCAACACCGACATTGACAGACCACGGCCGTAACCTTCACATCATCCTGGACAGCAAACTCACCATGAGATGCCAGATCAATGTAGTCTCCTCTGCCTGATTGCACACCCTCCACATGCTCCGAAAGATCTTCAGATGGCTCCCCATTATCACCAGGAAAGTGGTCACTCAAGCCCCAGATACCACCCAGCTGAACTATGGCACCCCACTCTACACAGGACTGGCCACCCAACTCCTGAAGAGACACCAGACAATATAGAACTCAGCTGCTTGACTCAGCCTTAACCTCCCCAAATAGACCCACATGACCCCCCCTCCTCCACCGTCTCCCCATCCAGAAAAAGGCCAATTCAAGATGTTGACACATGCCTACAAGGCCCTCCATGACCAAGGACCAGCATACATCAACCATCACCTGAACTTCCACCAATTGTCCAGCCACCTGCGCTCTGCCTCCCTCGCTCACAATTCCTGCATCTGCCAAAGCAACAGCGAAGGAAACTCCTTCTCCTACCTCACCACCATGTACTGGAACGACCACATGGGACAGCTAGGCCTGCCACAGTGAAAATTGTTTTTGAGTGATAATCACTGTAAGGACTTGTTAACATTACCTGTCTACATATCCTACTTTTAAATACAATGGGCCTCATTTATGAGGCAGTGCGTCACTTTTACGCTGCCGGTGCGTCACTTTTTGTGGCGCACCAGAGGCGTTAAAAATGCACCTTGTTGCGCCATATTTACAAAGTGACGCATCAAGGTAGATGCGTCACTTTGTAAACCCCTGCGCCACATTATACCTGCGCCAGGTATAATGTATGCAAGGGGGGCGTATTGACGCAAGGAAGGGTCGTAGAAGTGACGCAGTGAAATCTATGAGATTTCACTGCCTCACTTTTAGGACGTTGTTGCGTCAAAATCTTGCGCCTTCCTCACAGCAGGCGTAAGACTGACGCAGGCCCTTTCACATGGAGCTTGCCCCATGTGAAAGGACGCATTGCTGGAGTTGCGTCACACTCCAGCAATGCGTCACATTTGCGCTTACAGATACGTCAGAAATACTGACGTATCTGTAACTCCTTGCAACATGACGCGTCATACATTAAATATGACGCATCAGGAATGTCGCAAGGAGTGTGCACTGAGAAGTGACGCATCGCTGCTTTCACGCAGCGATGCGTCATTTCTCATAAATGAGGCCCCATGCACCTTGCCTTGTGGGCTACAAGGCCCACATAGGGGTGACATTAATATTTAAAAGGAAAGTTTTTACTTGTGAAAAGGATTTATTTTAATAGGTAAAATTGCAGTTTTTACACCGCTACAGTCAGGCTACAATGCTAGTCCGGAAGCCAGGTCTGCAGTGCCACGGTAGCGGATGGCAAGGTGCTGCAGTCCACTACTGCCATTTAACTTTCAGGCCCTGAGTACATTTTGGTCAAATGGGGGCAGATGCACTTTACTACTGGGTAACAGCTGCAAAGTGTACAGAGCTGCAAAGCCATCAAAAATATAGGGTCCAGCACAAGGTAAAAACACCAGAGTGACCACGTAGAAAATGCAGATTTCCTACCGGTAATAGGTTAGCACAGGTGATCAAAACAGTTTTTATTTCTGTGACTCGTGTTGCCATTTACCTACTTTTGTGTTATTAATTGTTCCCCATATGAAAGAAGAACTCTCGTGTGAGTGGCTCCCAACCACACGAAGAAGTCTCTATAGGTGTTTGTAGTTGGGCTAATACAAGGCACAGCTGCTGAAGGCCTCATCCTCCCACTGCTCATTGACCTAGGGGCTCTTTCTCCTGCTTAATGTGCCGTAGTTTTCCTTTTTTGTTTGTTATGTTTGCATACTTTTCAAACCACCCCTCTCCTTGGTTCTCAGGCTTTGAGAGCTGGTGACTCATTTGGCCAGCGGTGGTCCCCACGGCAGGGAGGCCATCAAAAGATGTCCACTCTGCAGGGCAGCTACTTTAATGCGCACGGCATGGGAGCAGGCAGAGTTAATCACGGAAAGGCAAACACTCACCTTTGACTTATAAGGGCACAAAAGCTACCATGTGTTTATGAGCAATAATAACAGCTGCCCTCTGCCCAGGCAGTTTTGGTCGCCCTCTCCAGATCAATCAAGCCAATATTTGGGTGGTAGGAGCGCTGCAGAACGCGGCAGGCTTTTAAAATAATAGTTAAATATTCTTATCGGACTATTTACAGCAGTTCGCAGAGTAATAACACCTCGTATTGTAGATACTGTTGTACATAACGAGATTTTTAATACCTGCGATTCCTGGAAGCCACGGAGCCTGTACCAATAATTGGCTGCACCACAGTCTGCGGCCTTGAAATTAGCATTAATGGCCGCCGCTTTGAGGTTCGCACAACTGGGCTCTCTGGCGGTGTGCACTGTGCGTTCATTTATGCTCGGTATTAAGGCTTTTGCTGAGCGTTGCTTACTGGAACACTGGCCAGGCAGACAGACAGCCTAGCGCAGTAGGGTACCTTCCCTTCCTTGCTTTCTGCTGACTCCAGGACTCGCTCATAAAAGGCAGGAAAGGCGCATAAATGGGACACATGATGAAAGGTCAAAGGGCGCAGGATGGAGTTTTTGAACAGAGGCCAAGGTTAATATTTGACAGCCATGCTCGGTTGGACGCTAAAGAGTGCTAATAGTCTACAATAAGCTCAGCTCCACTGGCTTGGACAAACTTTATGAAAGAACTGAAAGTTTGATCCTTAAGGCAAAAATCCTGTGAAGCTCCCATGGAAGATTCCCAAGTACTATGCAGCAGTTACATCGGAGTGAGATAGACCTAAAGGGCAGTGCTGCTGCTTAACTTTCTTTTCTCTTAAGTTAAGTGCCCCAAATGTATCTCAGTACACCGCCAAACAAATACATCGCTGGCACTGCCCACTTTTATCACTGCCACTGCTGCACACTAAGGAGCAGATTTACAAGCCCCTTGTGCCACTTTTGCGTCACTTTTCCCATGCTAAAAATGACGCAAAAGTGGCGCACGGGGCTTGTAAATCGGTCCCTAAACGTCATATCTAGATTGCAGAGAGCAAGCAAGGCGAGTGGCACAGTTTCTCATCCAAGGGGATCAGGTTCTCCCCCTAGAATGTTTTCCCTTGTTCATAACTATATACCAAATGCTTCCCACGTTTTCCAGTAGAAATAGTTACACAATTATGGGCACACATTTGAGGTAAGGATTGGATGAGCACGTAGTAAGAACACATTTATGACTGGCACTGTAGAAACTCACACTGCTTTTAGCTTCAACTCCAGAGCTCTGTCATACCGTCATGATCAACCATTCACTTCCCGAACTCGCCCCAAAACTTAAAGCCAACTCAGTTTGCACTATGCGCTATACACAACTCATATGTTACATGAGAAACTAAACTGCAGAGCCAAAATATCTAGGAAAAAATACAGTTTTAGGAAAAAGAGACACATATACCATGCAACATGAAGTAAAACGTGTGGAATCTTTGTGGTGTATGCATCCTTGGCTTAGATTACTTTAAAAGTTCTTGCACACATCTGTGTTTGCTTTTAAAATGAAGGACGCTCAAAGACTCTTTTCAAGTATTGCTGGTGCTGAGCACTAATCCCACATAAAGCCGTGACTAGCACACATTCGCGCTCGCATAGCTCTCTCTCTCTAGATTCTCATACAGCAGAAAACCCATTAGTGTTATGTAAACATGACAGCACCATTCTCGGACTGTTTACACAGTACTAACAAAATGAGTGCTGTGGGGACCACCAACAGCCCACTGAATTACGCTTTTCAATAGCACCACCCTGCCTAAGTATTATCTAAGTTCCCAATAGAAGACTGAGAATTCGACTGATTTTCCATTGAGACAGCACTTGCACCAAGGGAAAAAGACATATTTCGCATGTGCAAAGCACACCAAATAGCAAAAAAATTGGATTTTTGTGATGAATCCATTTTCGAGTCATATTTTTTTCTGGCTTGTGTAAAGTACCCATGCTTTTATTAGCATATTAGGCAACGCATACTTTTCACCCAGTGAAACCAGAATAATGCACAAAATGGAACAACTTGTACATTTTCTTTGACTTCTGTGACACATTGATTCTAAAAATATTGGTCTGTCTGCAATTGTTGAGCTCTAAAACTTTAAATGTGATTTCTAAATCTCTATAAACTATTTCAGACTAACCTGGAGTTACGTTAGATTACTCTTAATTGCAGTCATAGCAAGCGCCCCACACAAATTGTGTAGCTATGCCTTAAACCATGCGAAATAGAGGGAGGTGGGACCAAAAATGGATCCCTTTCATCCCTTCATTAAAGAGGCTATTTCCGCCTCCGCAAGTCACCTCTCCAAAGTCATCACTTCCTCCAGAAGTGCCTTGGCCCAAGCGGATAGGATGAGGGGTTTCAAAAGCCCACACCTGAATTGGTATCTAACTTTATCTTCTCTTGTGTGAATTTCGGGGCAGATTAACAAGCCCCTTGCGCCGCTTTTACGCCGCTGTTGCGTCACTTTTGTGGCGCAGCGGCAGTGCAAAAGATGCGCCATGGTGCGTGGTATTTACAATGTGATGCATCTCCCAGATGCTTCACGTTGTAAAGCCCTGCGCCAGAAGAGGTGTACCATCGCAGGGGGAGGCGTTCCGGCGCAGGAACGCCTCCCAAAAGTGGCTGAGTGAAATGTACAAGATTTCGCTCAGTCACTTTTGGGCCCATGCTGTGTCAAAACCCTGCGCCTGCTTGAAGTAGGCGTGAGGATTAACGCAGCATTGTGCACATAGGGCCCCCCTGATCATTGCTGGAGATGCAACTCCAGCAATGCGCCACTTTAACGGCACAGATGCGTGATGCATCTGTGCCGTTTTTGCCCCTGGTGTGCCGCAAATGCGGCACATAAAGGGTGGTGGAGCTGTGGCGCACAATTACTGGCGCATCCCTGCCGATATGCAGGGATGCTCCAGTAATTGTAAATTTGCCCCTTCGTATTTTCGGCAAGGGAGTAGCGTATTTATGTGTTCCTCTGCCTGCCATCTCCCGGAGTTATTACCAGTAGTCATGGGCGTTAACCCTCGCACTGTGCCCCAGCCCCCACCATCGTCTGTACACGCATGCATAGGACCTACCCAGTCCCTTCAATGAACAAGCCATCACCTGCTTCAGTTCTTTAGTGGTCAGTGTTGGCCGCAGTTTTATTGCAATACATGCGAAATACTGTTTGTCATACATCATATGTAATTCTTGCCAAAAATTATTATTTAGTAATTTGTCATACATGGTCATAAATCAGCAGTCCGTGTTTGCTGATCCCATCTGACGTCCGTTCCCTTTGGACTGGCAGTTCGTTCGTTAGTTCTTTTGGGTTGCCTCAGCGCTTGCTTTGCGCGAGGGTAGCTTCCTTCCCGGAGGTAGGACCATACTCGCCACCTTGTTGGTTTCTGTTGTGCCCTGCCAACCGGCGGGGGCTGGGCATCGAGTGCCGTCTCCGTTTGCTACCCCCTTTCTCGTGGGTTGGCCCCTCACCCTGCCGTTCGGCATCACAGTGTGAGGGTGCCCATTCTTACACACCGCCCAACGGTGTGCCTCCATAGCAACCATTATTTTCCTTATTCTCCGCCACGCCGCTAGGGAGGCTTACGTCTTCCTGCGGCTCCCCCCAATGCCTGAAGATGCTCTCCTCACTTTTGTCTTTATTTTTTTTATTTTTTTACTTGCACCCCGCCAGTGCCATTGCGCCCCATAGGATGCTCCAGAACACTTCCATCCCCTCTTCCGAGAGATCTACTCCATCGCCCGCATAGAGCTCCGGACGGCCCGGGTGGATGAGACCATGCCTCACGCTCTCCATCCCGTTGACTCTGCAGAACTTGCTTGTGGCTATGTTTAGTTTCCTTCTGGAGTTCTCTACCACTCTCCTGGACTCAGCCCCATGCCATTCCCGTCTGCTGATGAGCTCTGACCAAATGACAGCTGTGCTCTAGAATGCTCTGGCCACTTCCGTGAGGTCCCTCTGGATGTCATGGATGAGCGCTTTCCTTCCCTTGCTCATCAGGTCGTTCCCCCCAGGTGGATGATCAAGACGTCGGGGGGCCAGGGCGCGTCTGATTGCGCTTTCTCCAGCGCCGCTGTCAGATGGTCCCATTTCATCCCAGGCTTGCCCAGCCAACGTATGCACGTTTCCATTGGCCTTCTTTTCCGCTTGCTGCCTCGCTGCTGCCACCATACCTGCATCCTGGACACAAAAGAGTGGCCCACCACCAGCGCCAGTCGCGGTCTTTTCCCTGCCGATTTAATGGTCATAATGGTCAATTCTGTGCCGTTGGGGCTGCCTTGGCGTGCAGCTGATTGTCTACTGTAGATGGGGCCTCACGTATGCTTTGAATGCGCGGGACCGCCATCTCCCTATGGCCTGTATTCCCGCCTCTGCCAACCCGTGTTGAGCTGCAGATGTGGCAGCTCCGATCCTGAATGAGTGTGACCCAAAGGAGGCCGGCCTTGCCTAGGGCCAAGCGCATCACAGTTTTGAATTGGAATTTACTGAGATGGCTGCCGTCCTGGTGTTTGAACAGAGGCTCCCCCCCTACTGGTCTGATTAACATGAAAGCCTGGAGGCAGCAGACTGCACAATATCTCGGGTCCTCGATGCAATACAGCCGGATGTTGTTCCTTACTCCTGCCTGGACGGTCTTGGAGCGCCGGAGCCGGATCCCCACCTGGGACCCTCCTGGTGTTATGTCTTCGGCTTGTAGGCAGTCCGCTGTGGGCCCGCCCCTATTCGGGGCCACCAGTTCGCTGACTTGGAAGGCCCCGAAGAATGCAGTGGCAAAGGCCGCTCTGAACAGGAGGAGCTCGAAGGAATCTCTGGTGGCACTAGGCAGGGCCTCCAACACGAGCGCCAACTTGGAGAAATCTATGGGCCGTCTGCTGTCCCTTCTTGCGCCTTCGGCACGTCTCCAACCTTTCATGGCGGCCTTGACGTAATGAGATGCCGCTGGGTCCTGCCCTGCTGCTAGCTTGGTGAAGTGTGTCACTGCCGTTAGGTGTGCCTGAGCCCAAGATCTCGATTTCTTGCTGTTATAGACCCACAATATGAAACTCTCCACTGCCCTCCTTGTCGCTCCCACATTTTCTAGGTTCTGAACACCCCCTATCCGCATTACTGTGTTCACATACTTCTTGTACTTTTTGGCTGCCTCGGGGGCGAGGGCCTGGTTTACCAGCATGGTGAGGTCTATTCCCCCAGATTCCAAAGGTGCGCCGGAAAAGGGGTCATATCCTGCTCTGCCCCGGGCGCCAGCTGTCTGAATCTGTCCATCTGTGCTCGTGACAGGGCATCCGCCATCACGTTCTCCACCCCTGGACGTGTCGTGCCCTCAGGTCTATGTTGCCCTCCAACTGCTATTTAACCAGGTGGCGCATTAGTGTCAGTATCTTTGGGCACCTGGCCGCCCCTTTGTTGATAGTTTGCAACACTCCCTTGTTATCAGACCATATTGTGAGCTTCATGTTGCGCAGGTCGTGCCTCCAGATAGCGAAGGCCACCACTATGGGGAATAGCTCAAGGAATGTAATGTTCCCGGTTCTGCCTGACTTGTGCCACTCGGTTGGCCATTGCCCCCTGCAACATTTGTTGCCCAGAATGTCCCCAAACCCTTGGCTGCCGGTGGAATCTGTGAACAGCGCAATCTGTTTGCACGTTACCCATCCTTCTCTCCAGATGAGCAACCCATAGAAGTTTTCTAGAAATGAGTCTCACATTTGTAGGTCCTGCTTGACCCCCGCCCCCAGCCTTACATGGTGGTGTTTGCGTGTCATGCCTGATGTCAGCTAGGTCAGCCGTCTAGCGAAAACCCTGCCTGCTGGATCACCCTTGCTGCGAAGTTGAGCTTCCCTATCAGCCCCTGGAGTTCCCTGAGGGTCGCCTTGCTTTTTCCACATAGTTTTCTAATGTCCTCCCTGAACTCCTGCACTTTGACTTCTGGGAGCCTCGAGGTGCCCGCTATTGAGTCCAACTCTATCCCAAGGAACATTATGTTCGTCGTAGGGCCCACTGTTTTGTCTGCTGCTAGGGGGACGCCCAGTTCCTTTGCTACAGATTGGAATGCTGCCATTACCCGGCCGCAATCGTCGGTCGCTGCCGGGCCAGTGAACAGGAAATCATCCAGGTAATGGAGTTTCCCCCTCTTGGGTGCCTGGCGTGAAGGGCCCACTCTAAGAAGGTGCTAAATGTCTCAAAATACACGCAGGATACTGAACACCCCATGGGCAAGGCCTTATCAAAATAGAGCTCTCCCTCCCATTGAAAACCCAGGAGGTGGAAACTGGTCGGGTGGACGGGCAGGAGGCGGAATGCCGATTCTATGTCTGCTTTTGCATAAGGGCCCCGTGACCCGCCGCTCGTACTAGGTCGATGGCGTCGTCCACTGTGGCGTAACCCACTGAACAAGCCTCAGGACTGATCCCATCGTTGATGGATGACCCTTCCGGGAATGACAGGTGGTGGATTAACCTAAATTGACCCGGCTCCTTTGTTGGGACCACCCCTAGTGGCGAGATCACTAGCTGTGACTGCATGTGGGGGGGCAAGGGGCCCTCTATCCTGCCCAGCATTTTCTCCTTCAATAATTTCTTGGAGACCACCCCAGGGTACTGGAGGGCCGATTTTAGGTTCTTGGCACTGCCCTGTGGTGGGATCCCTCTAAACGGGATGACAAATCTTTTCTCAAAACCTTCTACTAGCATCGCTGCGTCCTCTTTGTTGTGGTATGTGTTTGCCATTTTGCGCAATTGCCTCGTGTTAATGGGGGATGAGGCCAGGTGATATAGTTGGAAACCCTCTGGACCCCCGTTGCGCGCTTCTGCCGCCTCATTGCTTCTTTCCTTTCTCTTTTTTGTCTCTTCCCTGCTCGCCTTTGCGCTTGCACCCAGCTGCCGGGTGTTCTCCCCCACAACTGGAACAAATGTGCTGGAACTTGCAGGTGGACCCCATGTGCATTAATTTGTTTCGTACTTCCAGCATACGGCTGCCCCTCCCCGTGGTGGCGAGGCCTTCCATGCGCTGCGCGCTCTGCTCTTTGGGAAAGTCCTACTTTTTCCCTTTTGGAAGGGGGCCCAAAAAGGCTGCTCGTTCCTCCCTGACCAGCTCCTGGTCTCCTTGGCAATCATCATCTTGTGGATGAAGCCAGACACATCTTCCTCATTCCATTCCTTTTCTGGATGGGTCTGCATCTTTAAGCGGAAGCCTTTGTCATACTCTAACCATGCATCCCCGGGGAACTGCCTCTGTGCATTATGTATGTTCGATTCGTATAGCCATAGGTCTGCCACGCAGCGTGGGAATTTCTCGACAATTATGTAGGCCATGATCCTAAATGCGTCTAGCCAGTTATCAAAATTACGTTCCTTCTTTTCTCGCCTCCTCTCCCTTCTATCCTCGTCTTTTTTGTCATACGCTGTGAGGTCCAGCCCATCCAACTGGATCTCCAACAATGTAAAGATGTCTATGAATTCTTTCTTCCAAATCCTCTCCTTGACTGACAGTGGTATCAAGCTTGCTAGCCCTGTGGCTCTGGTTGTCAATGACGCGGGACCAGGGGAGGGGCGTGCATACGGTTCCTGCGCTAGAGGGGTGGTGGGTGAGCCGCCAACTGGGCCGCCCCAGCCTGCTACTGGGGACCCTGCGCCCCCTTGCCCCCCAGGCACTGGGCCTTGTGCCCTAGGCGTGCTTGCCTAACCCACCCTGGGTCTATCAGGTGCCAAGGCAAGCGCAAACATTCTCCTTCCCCTGGGTCGCTGTTACTCCCTTCACCCTGCATGTTACGCCATTGCATGATAATCGGCGTCATGGCTTTTATGCATTCCTGTACAATGGCTTTAATATGCTCACCACTTGTTGCTGCCGTCTCCATCCCCCCGCCGCTCGGTCTCGCTGTTCTTGGGTTGTTCGCAGGCGGGGGGGCTTTTCTTTTCTGCTGCATTTTCTCGGGAGCCGCCGGGTCTTGTAACTTGGCTGGTGCTCTTCTTGGCCGTTTATGTGCTAGCTCCTCCATTCCTGCTGGTGGCCGATTGCTTGGTCCCTCTCCTGCACCCAGCCCCAAGTGTGGCTGCAGCCACTCTGTTCCGTGTATCTCGGAGGCCGCCCGGATCCTCTTCCGCATCTCCCCAAGCTCCCTCCTGCTGCTCATGTCGAGGGTGTGGGGAGGGCCTGAGTCTGTGCTTGCTCCTGTCCCACTGGCTTGCTGCTTGCTTCCGACGAGCAGTACTGCAGCGCTGCTACTCTGCTGCCTTCTTCTCTGCGGTCGTGGCTCAGCACGGCCTAGCTTCAAGGGAAGCTACGACCACGAGGTCCTCTGCTAGTGGCTCGGCCCGGTGCTGTAGCGTTGGCAGGGCTCCCGCCGCCGGGCCTCCGGTTGACTGCTACTCCGCTGCTACTTTCTCCTGCGGTCCTGGCTCAGCACGGCAAAGCTTCGGGGTAAGCTACGTCCCCACCGATGGTCCCTCGTTCCGTTCGCTGGTTTGTTGAGTCGGGCAGCGCTTCGCCCCGCTCTCCCGGTGATCTCTGTCGGGTTCAACGAGGCTCAAGATTCCAATGCTGTGCTGCCGCCGCCCCGAGTCCGAGATGTGTACTGGACTCGGGCGCTGCTCTTTTATGCCCCCATTTTTGCATACCCGGCTAGCTGGCCCATCTCTCCTATTTGGGGGTTGGACCCCCGCGATGCCCCCATTGGCCGGCGGGCCCGGCACCTACCTGGCGCAGCTTGCGGGAGGTTCTGGAGGGGTAGCACGGACTTTCCTGCTTCAGGGAGCGCCCCGAACCGGTTTCTCTGTCAAGGGGGGGGGGGCAACGCGGGTTAAGGCGCCGGCCCTTTAAGCCTCCTGCGGGGGCAGCCTCTGCGAAGGAAGTGTGGGGGACGCGGGGGATATATCCCCTTCCGATTTCTGAGTGGGGGGGACACGGGGGACGAGGGGACAAAAGAATTTCCCCTCTCCCTTCTGTTATTTGTAGGGCCATTAGCGCGCGAAAGCGCTACCTAATGGCCCTGTACTTGACCTGTGACCTCACCTGCCTGCGGTCAAAGAGCCACCCGCCCTCTGCCCTTTGTTATTCTGCAGTAACGCTTGGCCAGTCTGGAAAGGGCAGAGAAGGAAAAAAACTTGTCTCTTTTCCTTCATGCCCAGTGAAGGCAAGGACAGTGTCCGCTTCTCCTGCTCTGCCTCTGGTAGCTTCCCTCCTCCCCGCTCTCTCTCTCTTTCTTCCTCCATCTCTTTCTGTCTCTGTCTTACTTATCCTTAAGTCCTGACTTCAAAAGACAGCTGTTACATATTCTCCCTTGCCTCTCCTTTTCTTTATCTGTTTCCCCCATGAAATGGATCCAAAAACGAGCAGAACACTTTGGCTGGAAATGTCCTCATTTTCTGACAGGGTTCTATTCCAAAGTACAACCTCGGGACGAAGAGAAAAAAGTATCAAAATAAAAAATAATTAAATAACCAAATAAAGCAATACAGAGTGGTCAGCAGACAGGCCAGATTGTTATGTACACCCATGCACCTTAGCCCTGCTTTACTGAATTTTCCAGTGAAGAGCTACTTTCTTTTTATCTTCTTTCTTTGAACAACATTGTTTTCCCAGGGTGGGGAAGTGCACTTTTAATATGACCGTTTTCAACAGTTTTAATTATTTTTGCCTATAAAATGTGTACCGCAGCTCTGTGTTGAAGGATTTGGGGGCATATTAGCAAGGGCAATCTTGCCGCTTTAGAGGGACTTTTTCCCGCTAAAGTGGCGATATTTTTATCGCCCTATTAACAAGCTGTCGCTAACAGCAGTCAGAGACAGCTCATAGGCGATAGCTCCAGGGTTGGGACCCGCTTTGCATGTCAGTGATATTTATCGCTAATGACTTGCAAAGTGGGCGTACCCAACCTGTTAGCGACTGAAAGCAGTCGTTAACACAGCTATCGCCTATTAGCAAGGCAGGCGAAGCGATAAAAAAAATCACGCTAAGCGCGATTATCGCTAGAATCTAACGCCTGTAAAAAGTTGACACCTGTATAGTCAATGGCGCTAATGCAAGAATATCGCTGGATTTCCAGCTATATTCTCGCATTGAGCTGCTATCGCCGAATATTTTATTGCATTGGAGATAAACGTTGCCAATAGCACGTTATCTCTGCGATAATATCCGGCGATAAAAAGTGAGCTAAGCACATTTAGCGATAAATATCGCTACTCCTTGCTAATATGCCCCCTGGTCTTTTTCAAAACAAACTGCTTACATTTTGTAAGGATATAAGCAAGGGACATTGAAACGGTCCATTCCTGGTCATTTAGTCATGTCCTGAACTTTTCAGGCAAAATCACTTACTGATTTCTGAATAATGAGTTTAAAACCGTTAAGGTAACCATGTTGTTCCTGCTAACATTTTGCATGCTTTGCTCATCCTTGCATTCAGTGTTTGCTTTTTACAGGGTGTTGTTACTGTTTTTTTCAGGCAGCATTTTACTCTTGTCCAATGCATAATTTGAATTGAGTCTCAGCAAAATTTGATTGTAGCTGAAGGTAGTGCCAGTATCTCCCAGTGGGACAGCATGGTGTTCAGTGGGGGAGAGGATGTGGCACTCTGTCCAGAGCTGCCAAACTTGGAACTGGAGCACCATTTTCAGCCTTCATAACCAGTCCAGCAGACCACACTCCTGACAGAGCTCATTCCGATGCTGCACCTTAAAAGGCATGATAGACCTTAGAAGCCCTGGTGTCTTAGCACCAGCAGGTGGACCCTAACGGTGGCAAGTGTGAGTTAACCTTGAAGGCCTGTCCACCACAATCCATGCAGTTCACCGCCAGTCTTGCGAGCAGGCATACGAAGAAGCACACACTAGAGCGACAGTGAGTCTGTCACTGAGATCACAAGACCCTTGAGGCCAGTCCACCTCGTCAATTGGTACCTCCATTGGCCTTTTTCAGCACTTGTAGTGCAACTTACCAGAGGTTGGTAATGTTGGATTTGCATGCACATTAAACTTAGGGGGTGATTATAATGGTGGTGGGACTGCCACATCACTGCATCGTTGACAGTCCCACCGCCATTGATGACTGCATTACTGCCCGCCATATTACAATGGCGGGCGGTTCCCTGGCAGTCGGAGAGACCGATCGCCACGCACACTTCTCATTTCCATAGGGAAGGGAGAAGGCTGGGATCCTTGTGTCTTGCAGAAAGGAGAGAAAAGGGTGTATCTGCTCTTCAGGAAGGATATACAATGCAGAAAGGGCCAGAATAGCCACTCTGGCATTTCCTATGTGGGCTGCAAGCTAATGATGCTTAATTTAAGTAGGTGTCTGCAGGTGAGGTGTAACTGTATTCTTTGTTACTGGACCTGCTCAAAGTCAAAGTTTCAGGCCGACCACAATGAAGCCCTCCAGGGCTTCTCCTTGCGGTAGGTCTCAGTCAAAGTTTTTACCTTCTGACTTAGAAACTTTTCTGGAGCTTTTCTTAACGGGGTCCGTTGAAGCTCTGAGCCAGCCCTGATTCAGTGAGGGTTTGCTTGCTTGCCTTGCAACGAACTCCCGTTCAAATTTATGGAAGTCCAACCTCCAGAGCTTTCCAGCAGTACGAGCTAGGGATGCAGGCTGGCACACAGTTGATGGTGAGTGGCTTGGCTCTCATGGTTGACCCCGGTCACCTTTTCTAAGTTTGGAATTAGAAATGTTTGCAGAGCTTTTTCTTGCAGCGTCCCTCAACTTTTCACTAGGCCGGATTTGGTGAGAGTTCGCCATCTTGGGTTTCCGCCTATGCTCGATCAAACTCTGGAAGTCGGACCCCTAGAGCTTTTCAGCCGGAGGAACCTGGATGGCAGGCCAACTCATGGTTGATGGTTGTCGGCTTGGCTGGCCAGAGTGAGTCGGTCCACATATGGAGCTTTTTCCCAAAGTTGCTCCAAACTTCTCCAAACCTCGGGAACTTCTTCCTGAAGTTTTCCAAAGGGTCTTAAAGTGTCCAAAACTTACTCCAAGGGTCTGGAATCTCCAAGATGGTCCTTGAAATGGACTTCAGTTACTACAATCCACTTGGACAAAACCCTTTCAAATTCACTGATAGATTCTTGGTGGTCAAAGTGTGCTCTGTTAACCTTCAGCTTGCAGGGAGTCCACTCTTCAGTCCTTTTGAAGCAAGTAGTCCATAGGACTGTAATTCCAGATAGTGCAACAGGTACAATCTTCAGGCCAGGGCCTGGTTGGTTCAAATCAAACTCCTCAGCAGGGACCCTTCTTCTCCCAAGTTTGAAGCAGCATCATCTGAGAGGCTTTTTCCCTTTCAGATACTTATTCCAAGTTCTCTGGGTCAAAAAGGAGGACACACATGTCCAATGAGGTGCAGGGCAATGCTCCAGTGAATGACCACACCCTCTAAAGTGTGGCACTATTTTCCCAAAAGAGAGCACAATTTCTCCAAAATTCATCATGGCTGATTTTCCAGCAGTGGTAGCAGAACTAACTAAACCAGTCTACAGGATGGCTTCATCTACCTAGGTCCACTTCCCTTACATCTGGGAATTCCTCCTTAATCCTTGGCCTGTGGGAGAGGTGTAAATGAAAGTGATTTTACCAGTTTGTCTCCTTCTCTTGAAGAGCATTGTTTAATACCCCTCCCCTTGGCTCTGGCATTCATATGCCCAGCAACCTCTACTCCCAGACAGGCCTTTTAACTCCAGGGGTCATTTATGACCTCTTCAAACAGCCAGTCCAATCCACTTATCTCTGCCAAATCAAGGCAGGACACTAGAGGGCGGAATTGTGGCTTGCAGACAAGAAAGTCTTATAACTTCTTGTCTGTACATTTTAGAATAAATTCAACAATACCACATTGTTGCATTTATCATTAACATTCTTCTGAGTCCTTAAATCCTAGTTGTATGGCTTTCCTTTCTCCAGTTATTAATTAATAAACTCTTGCAATGCTAAACTATGGGCTGGGGATCTGCAATGGAAAAATTAACTGGCCAATTTCTCCAATACCAGGGCTTATATAAGGATCCTCCTTATACCTACAGCACCCCCCACCCCTAGAATACATAGGAAAGACTTTAGGGGTTCTTATTATATCAAAATCTTGCAGATCCTCACTTCACAGTGCTCCTAGCACAAAAGCCGATTTTGGGAAGCACTATACTACAATGTAGGTGGTGAAATGTGCAATTTCACTAAATCCAGGGCATATAACACTCATTGTATAAGGGTCCCCCTTGTAGATACTTGACCTCTAACCCCTGGGACACCTAGGGGAACCCCTGGGGATACCTAATATGCCCCAATATTGTGGTTTATAAATTTGTAAGTGCCCCAAACCCAAAAGTCAAGATTGGGCACAATTTGCATTTTAAAAGCAGTCCTCCAACACGGACCTGCTTTTAAACTGACCTCAGGCTACATCAGTGCAAACATGCAGGTGCAGGAAGTGCTGCTGGCCTCTAAACCACTATGCCCTAATATATACTAGAGACTTAAAGATAGTTTCAATCCCCAAGTCCTATTATGTACTAGGACCGTATAGAAGAGGTCATGTCAATCATGGAGGTACCCTAACCCATAGTGCACCCTAGTGTATGTAGGTGTTGTTACTGTATTTGTAAGTGTCTCTTTCAATATAGCACTGGCCATGGGCCTGGTTAGTCAGAGGCCAGGGTCAGTCAGAGTCAGGTACCACCAGTACCAGTCAGCAAAAAGTTGGGGAGTGCGCAGGGCACAGATGGCATTGCAACACTAGAGAAGCACAAACCCAGAATTTAAAACATAACACCATGGTTGGGGGTTCTCTTTAATAATCAGAATTGATTTCCATCCTAATTAACCCATTTTCCAACCTTAGGATAATGAAAGACTGGGTAAAAATCATAACGTACTAATCTATACCTTGCAGTTTTCATGCAGCTCTTTGATGACGGTTAATAGCTCACTGTTCAATGTAAGGATTTTAACTTATAAACTGCAAATAGCAAAAGAATCTCAGACAAAATCTGTAACTCAGTGACCTATTTACATTATATGCAATCAATCAAAGAAACTTTATTCGATTGAATTTACAATCATAAAAGTACATTGTATAAAAATATTTACAACATTTTATAAAAAGAGATTTCCATGTGAGCAAAATTGACTGATTGGTACAGTAAAACATTAGATTAATCTTTAAAGGAATCGACTTTACAGTGGTACCCTGTATAGCAAAGGGGTAAAAGTTGTTCACACAAGGACGAAGGAAAAATTTACTGTGCAGAAGCCGCTAGTTGAGAACGAATTTTCATACATGCCTTTAAAAAACAAGCAACTGATTTGGCAACAAAAGGGGAGTCTAAACACTGTAGTGCCAAAAAAGCAGGTCTGCATCTCCTCAGTCCTATTTGTCTAAGCCGTGGGACCAACCAACGTTTACGTGGGATCTCATAAAAAGTACAGAAAAAAGTTACGTGCAATGTAGACTGAGAAGAACAATCGTCACAGGGGCATTTGATCAATTCACGCGACCAGTCAGAGGGCACAGGGAACGAGACAAGACTGTAAAATGAATCAAACCGGAATCTAGTTAAAACATATCTATCATAATTTGACAAATAAAAAGACAGATAGGGTTGGATGCCATATGAGGGTTGGATCATCATTAAATGTGTGGTCGACTGTTTACCAATTTCAGAACACATTCGTAAATCACTTAAATGCGACACACATAGATTCTTTAAAGTCTTTCTTGGTATGGCCGTAAGTGATGTGGGATTTGTAAAAAACGCTGGACAATTCAAATCGTTCAAAAAATTAAAAACATACGATAGCCAGGGAATCTTTTTCCAGTGGGTCAGTGTCAGGCAGTCTGTTATTAGCGACCGAGTAAGGAGACATTGCTCCTTAGTCCATATACGGTGCCAGAGGAGAATCGGTTGGTATCTAATGGTGTCAGATAGATAATCCCAAGCGAGCTCTGTGTGGCTACCGTAATTGGGGGCGCTTCGGGGGAGGGCTAATACATATTTCAGGAAATCATTTTCAATTACTTGAAGCTCGTTGGTGGGAGCATAGCCCCATACACCTGCTCCGTAGGTCGCCACGCTCAAACATTTGGCTTGATAGATTTGTAGTATCACAGCCGGAGCGGGCTTACCCAACTTTCTTGAAAATGAGGTCAGCGCCGATGTTGTGCGCTGAAGCTGCAGTTTCCTACTGGAAATAGCAGATTTCCAGGACATTTGATCATCAATGAGGATTCCTAAATATGGATAGTTCCTAGCACTTTCTAACCTAGTATTCTCGATATAAAGGGGTTTGCATTTCTGGGTTTTCTTGCCAATATGCATAACAAAAGTCTTGGATTTATTTACTTTTAAGCCAAGGGAAAGCATATATTGACAATACTTGTCCAGTTGCAACTGGAGCTGATTAGGTGTCCTCGCTAAAATAACAGAATCGTCAGCATATAGTAATGCTGGGATTGGACGGGCGCTTATGCAGGGGAGGTCCTTGTTTCCTGCCAGCATCGCTTGTTCCAAACCATTAGTGTAAATATTAAATAAAAATGGAGCAAGAACGCACCCCTGTCTGACGCCTTTTGTAATACTGAATGAGTGCGATAGCTCTCCATTGATGCCATATCTCACACAAGCTTTGGCATCCGAGTAGAGCTCTCGGAGAAATTTCAGAATTGGGGGATCTACTCCCAAATTACTCAGGATCTCCCACAGCTTGGAGTGGATTACGCAGTCAAATGCGGAGCTTAAGTCCACATAGACCAGGTAAAGATTACCGCCTTTAGCCCAGACATATTTACTCATAAGTAGAGTTAGGTTAAGGGCCTGTTCCACAGTACCCAGTCCCTCTTGGAACCCAAACTGGAGGTCGGTAATGATCTTATTCTCCTTTGCCCAGTCCTGGAGACGTTCCAGGATGAGTCTCCCAGCGACCTTGCCCAGCGAGTCCAAGAGGGAGATTGGTCTGTAGCAAGCTGGGTTGTCGCGGTCTCCCTTTTTAAAAATGGGGAGAAGCACAGAGGTAGACCAAGAATCAATAAGGCCGACCTGAGAGGCTGCGGACATGACTTGCATGACTACTGGGGACCATAATTCGAGGTTGTTCACAAAGATGTCAAGTGGGACTCCATCAGGACCGGGAGCTTTCCCGGTCTTTGAGGAAGTCAGTGCTGTGTTCACCTCCCCAAGGTCAAAGTGAAGGTCGATAGGATAGATATTATCACTGATGGAAGGTGCCTCCCCTAGTCTTGTGCCATCGGACATTGGAATGGAATCCCCAAAAATCTGAGAGTAATGGGTTACCCATTTTTCTGCGGGTACTGCCACATCTAGATGAGAAGGAGCGGTGGCGTCCGCTAAGAAAGGGGACTTGACTGTTCGCCAGAATAGCGTGCTGTCCTTGGATCTTGTACTCTCATGAAGTTGGGCCCAGAGATTGTTTTTTATTTCCCGTTTACGGGCTTTTAGGGCCAGTTTGTATTGCCTTCTTAGTAAGGAAATTAGGTCCGTATCCCTGTCTTGGCTATGAAGGGCTCGTTTTAGTGCACTAAGGGCTTTACGACAATGGGAATCGAACCATCCCCGGATATCTTTATCCTGCTTCTTGTGTTGGCGGGTAAGCTCCTGCCGTATGGTTTCTAGAATCTTAACGAAACTAGACAGGATCAACTGAGGGGATGAAGTCACCTCTAAGCAGTTGTATATTTGAGGATGGGATTGTTGGATAATCCTTCCGGTGACCTCGTTGGGGTTGATCTTTGACCACTTTACTGTGTAGCCATTGGTTTTACGCATCACCAGGGATTGCTGATTTAAGAGACTGGGCTTGGTGTGAGATGGGGGAGCGGTGTTAAATATGATGGTGATGCTGTTGGGGAAATGGTCGCTAGAGGGGTCTGTGCCAGTTGTAAAGTTTTTCAGTCTATTGCCTAAAATTTGCGAGCACAGGATATAGTCGATAGTAGACAACAATCCTCTTCCATGGAAAGTTGACTTAAAATCGACAACAGGACACACAAGTTTGTTCGCAAATTCAAGTTCCAATGAAAATAGACAGTTATTTAATACAGACCCTATACTGGAATGTGTAAAGTGGGTGATGGGGAGATCATGCTCATCTTGGAGGCCACAAATACCTTTGTTGTAATTACTGCATAGATAAACATTAAAGTCCCCACCCCACACAAAATAACATTGTAACTGTGAGTTTTTAACTTTCTGATCGTGCAGGAATAAAGTAATTTCCGTCAGAGACTTTACACAGTCAACAGGTGTTGAGTTATTATACATATTAATAAAGTAATAAATGGAACTTTTATCAGGAACTAACTTAAGAATTTGGAAAATTGGGGACACTGGGAATACTTCAGTAATAGTAAATGGGATTTGGTTGGAAACATAGATAGCAAGGCCACCCTTGGGTCTTCCTTGTACAGATGGAGTAGCAGACATATGGAGGGTTTTAAAGCCCTGAATGTGAATCGGCCCGGTAGCCCAGGTTTCTTGGAGGCACACTATATTATGCCTATTGACCAAGTCGATCCAAGACTGGAGATGAATCTTGGATCTGAGGCCCGCTACGTTCCAATACATGACTGGGAGATCCCAAGTTGATGGTAGAGTAGGATATGTAGACTGCGGATTAACAGGGGGTGGTGAATCACAGATCTGAGGGGACGGGATAAGGGAGGAGGGGGTGGATTTTAGGTCACAGGAAGTTGATATAATATTTTGTTGCCTTATGTGTGTTTCCTTAGAGACAATAGAAACAATAGAAAGAGCGGAGCTGGGATCATGGACCCGTGGGGTTGGCGAATACGAGGATAAATTTAGCAGGGAAGTGAAGGGCTCGATAAGAGAGCCGGACGAAGAGGACTGATTGGGCCCTGCCAGCCAAGTTTTTCTGGAGATATGATTAGAATGGGTCTGGGTATTAATAATGTCTTGGGTGTTGACGGAGGGGACTGATGGTCAGTCAACCATGTCCAAACATTCGTATCTGTTGGATAATGGTGGTCCTCTCCAATTGGTAAAATGACCAGAGGCAGAGTTGGGGAAACCATAACCTGCCCAGTGGCCACGGTCTCTATTCCCATCCCAATTACCCGCTCTCGTCCAACTCCAGGGAGGACCGGCGTTGTGTCGAGGAGACGGGGGTAGAAATAAGACAGGTTATGGGTGGCTATCCCTTCAGTAGAAGTGCGGTCTCCCCAGGAGCAGATGTGCTCAACAGTATTAGGGTCAGCAAAGTTCACTATGACGCAGTCACCCTGGATATTTTTGGGCTCAGTGCCAAGCCATGGCACTCTGCGGACGGTGGTGACTCTGTTGTCCAAGAAAGTTGGTAGAGGTCTATTATTGGACAACCAGTATATAACTTTGTTTTTTAGTGACCAAATTGGCTCGTCGTGGTTGGGGGGGAGTTCCGGAACACCTGTCATAATTACTACGTAGGGGGATGCCTCAGGCGGGAGATGAATGGGATGGCCCCTCCTCTTTCGATTTCTCGGGACGGTGTTAAATCCAACCGATTGTTGTTTGAGGAGGGAAGGGGCAGGGGTGGGAAGGGCAGGAGGAGGAAGAGATTTTTGTTGATTGGACAGCTGATCCTTGGAGTTAGTCAGAGGTTGGGTTGATAGGGGCTTGGCAGGTTTGGGTTGGGCTTGAGGCTTGGGTGCAGCTGGTGGTGGCTGTTTTTGGATGGGTTTCTGCAGAGCCATTTGATTAGTGTTAGCATTGGAGAGAATCGATTTTGCCGAGCCGGGCTTAGTAGTTTTGGTGTTATTTGGAAGGGATTTCCCTTGGGCTAGATTGGGATTTTTAATGATACCCTTACTTGGGTTCAGGGCTGAAGACAGATGGGTTAGTTGGGATTGGACCTGGTGCAATGCCTTTTCTATGGGATTTAAATATGACTTAAGTAGATCTCCTATTTTACTAAGCAGTAAGCTATCATTGCTGCAGGTATTGGTAGTTAGATTACCATTGTCAGCCATACTGCCCTCGCTGTCATGGCTACTAGAGCTGCTAAGATTAAGATTATCTGCGGTAAGGATCGTTGCAGCTGCTATCGCGGGGGAGGGTGGTTGATGGGGAGTTAAAACAAGGTTAATAATTTGAGAGGGGAGATACGAAGTAGAAGGGGTTATAGGGATAGTCGTGGAGGGGGAATTAGTAGTGTGCTGTAAGTTAGTAGTTTTCTTTCTCTTTTTTTGGGGGGATTGCACCTTCGCGTGTGCCCCTATCTATAACTGGAGAGGGAGCAGTGTCACAGTGACTAGCAAAAATGACTGGAGATTTTTCAAGCAACAAGTGGGATTCAGACAAATCTAGGGTTGCCGAGAGGTCCACAGTACGAGGGACCGTATGAACCTCTGCGTGCACTGTCACTGGCAAGGGTGGCTCTACTGGACGCTGAGGAGTTATTGCGGTAGCCAGTAAGCCCATGGAAGAGCGTCTCGCGATAGCCAGGTCCTGAGAGACTCGTCGATTCAATAGAATAATACCCTGCTCAATGGCATCGTTGGCTTTGGTTATGAATTGGTCTATCGGCCCGATGACCTCAGCAGCGGCCTGGGCCTGCTTTTTAACAGTATTTCTGGTGGTTCTAGGGGACATGGTGTACCGTGACTAATGGTGAGATACAGATGGTGGAGATATAAAGTGCAAGTTAAATAAGTTGGTTAATAATATATGCAAAAACAGCAATGTTAAAAGGGGAAAAAAAACAGGCGAGAAATAAAGTGGCCCAGTCCAGTCTTGCCCTGGCTTGAACGGGCTTAAACGGGCCCGCCCTTGGCCCGGGCTTCGCCCCGTGCTCCGACCCGAGCGCGTCCCGCGTCGCGGGGACGAGCTTGAGACTAATAACCGTGAAAATGAGGGGCGTGGCCGCCGGGGGAAGAGGCACCAGCTGCGCTAGTTCTGGGATTGCTGGTCCTCGCAGTCCCCCGGGCGGAGTAGTTCAAGTTAATGCCCCCTCAAGCCTCAACCCACAGCGCACTCCGCTGGGAGCAGTGTGTGCTACTGCCGACTGCAGAAAGCGCTCCCACCAGCGAGTGCGAACGAGTGGGGAGGCGAGCCGATCCAGAAAGCAGGTGGGAGATCAAACAGCAAATCCACAAATCCACTGGTCAGGTCAAGAAAGAAATATGAGCGGCACCCGCGGAGCGGGTGTCGCGAAAAGTAAATGGGCTAGAAGTGAGGGGCGTGGCCGCCGGGGGAAGAGGCACCAGCTGCGCTAGTTCTGGGATTGCTGGTCCTCGCAGTCCCCCGGGCGGAGTAGTTCAAGTTAATGCCCCCTCAAGCCTCAACCCACAGCGCACTCCGCTGGGAGCAGTGTGTGCTACTGCCGACTGCAGAAAGCGCTCCCACCAGCGAGTGCGAACGAGTGGGGAGGCGAGCCGATCCGGAAAGCAGGTGGGAGATCAAACAGCAAATCCACAAATCCACTGGTCAGGTCAAGAAAGAAATATGAGCGGCACCCGCGGAGCGGGTGTCGTGAAAAGTAAATGGGCTAGAAGTGAGGGGCATGGCCGCCGGGGGAAGAGGCACCAGCTGCGCTAGTTCTGGGATTGCTGGTCCTCGCAGTCCCCCGGGCGGAGTAGTTCAAGTTAATGCCCCCTCAAGCCTCAACCCACAGCGCACTCCGCTGGGAGCAGTGTGTGCTACTGCCGACTGCAGAAAGCGCTCCCACCAGCGAGTGCGAACGAGTGGGGAGGCGAGCCGATCCGGAAAGCAGGTGGGAGATCAAACAGCAAATCCACAAATCCACTGGTCAGGTCAAGAAAGAAATATGAGCGGCACCCGCGGAGCGGGTGTCGCGAAAAGTAAATGGGCTAGAAGTGAGGGGCGTGGCCGCCGGGGGAAGAGGCACCAGCTGCGCTTGTTCTGGGATTGCTGGTCCTCGCAGTCCCCCGGGCGGAGTAGTTCAAGTTAATGCCCCCTCAAGCCTCAACCCACAGCGCACTCCGCTGGGAGCAGTGTGTGCTACTGCCGACTGCAGAAAGCCCTCCCACCAGCGAGTGCGAACGAGTGGGGAGGCGAGCCGATCCGGAAAGCAGGTGGGAGATCAAACAGCAAATCCACAAATCCACTGGTCAGGTCAAGAAAGAAATATCATTTTGTGATCTGCGTGGTACACGTTCTTTGCAGCAGGCATATTAACACATTGTGGCTACCTTACCATGAGTCAAACCTTCCAGTCGTCAGACCTCTGATCTCTCTCAATAAAGATCATTAATCACCGAAGTTATCTTCACATTTTTATTATTGCCTGAAATTTGTTGGAGACCAGGAATGCAGCAGCAGGTATTTTCAAACCATAATGCACTTACAAACATGACGCCCTCACCCGACGTCAGCAACCTTTTTTGCCTGGTGCATGAAGATGCAAGATTCATAAACATGTTTTTTTAACATTTGGTCTGATTGCTATGTGAATGTAAATAACAATAAAGCAATTAAAGCCAGAAAGGGAAATCCCTGGAAACCACAATATAGCCTAGTTCACACCCATCTTTCATTCTTTCATACCAATATATCATAGAATCTTAGGTTAAAAACCTTGATACAAAATTCGTTATTAGACGATCAATATTTTTCTCATGGCGAGTACTTATATATTAAGTTGATAACTCCTCCCCCGTAGAATAGTGTCACTATATGCTCCGATCTAGTCGTGTTGAGCTCGTGTTGGCCCAATGTAGAATTTTCGAGATCTTGACTGCGTGATAAGTTTATAGGATAATTCTTCCTTTTGGCCAGGTGCTTTCAAACAGGATGTGTTCTTTGTTACGGGTGCACCTCGCTCCTCTTCTCGTTCTTCCGTTCATGAGCTCATAGTGACATATGGTGACACTTTTATACAGGGGAGGAGTTATCAACTTAATATATAAATATTCGCCATGAGAAAAATATTGATTGTCTAATATCAAATTTTGTATCAAGGTTTTTCACGGAATATCATCCCGAATCACTCAGGAGATAAAGAAAAAAAGGATAAAAACGATTAGCTGCCAAAAGATATCTCCTCTAAATACAGAGAAGGAATTGAATAAATTCAGAAAAGTGACCCCTAAAGAATCACTGTCCTGAAGGTGTTTCCACATCCATTGGCTTAGAACACCGAAACGCATCGACGCACTTGTTTTGTATATAGAATCCAAACAAAGCCTAAGAGGCCTCAGATACACAGAAAGTCTGGTACTGTAGGCACTATATAAAAGACATAGGGCTATTGGATCTTAGCAAGATCTAGAAAGAGCATTGGAATTGCTTTATGAAGGGGGTAATGCGGATTAAATGTGATTTTATGTTATCATGATAATGTTTTTTTAAATGCTTTTTGTAATGAAATTTTATGGATGAATTGTTTTCATACTGTGTACTGTATGTTATAATGTATTGTTGATGTATATGTTTTCAGGAATATTTCTGAAATTTTAAAACTGGTACAAACAAAGGAAAAAATCTTCCTTTTGTGTTTTTAATAAAGAATACTGTAAACGTCATATTTTAGTTGGCAAATATATTTGAAATTTAACCTAAGATTCTATGATATATTGGTATGAAAGAATGAAAAATGGGTGTGAACTAGGATATATTGTGGTTTCCAGGGATTTGCCTTTCTGGCTTTAATTGTTGTGAGCACCCTGTTCCCTGGAACAAGTGGGGTCTTCTCTCTTTCATTGAAATGAGAAATAACAATAACGCATACATGCAAACTGTGACTACATGCCTGCTTTTCTCAATATTTCACTTCAAAACTATGCGACTGTATTTGTTTAACGGGTTGTGATTTGTATAGGGTCAATGGAAAGTCCACACGGTTGTCCCTGTCCCCCCCAGAATTTTAGTGTCTCCTACGCCCCTGCCAGTAGTGATGAACTGTATCTGAGTCCCACTTGCCAGAGTGATTCACCGATCAGCTGTTTAGGAAGGATTGAAGAGAAGTCAGTAAGTAGGTCCCTTCTCTTCTTGTGGCTCATTACCTTTGCGCTATCTACATACTTTGAGAGGAGCCTTGTAATACTAACACTTCCTTAGAAAAGTTCCTCTGCTCATTCCAGTATCAGCTTTGAGAGGAACTTTAGCAAGGAAATAATCAGGGGCATATTTACAAGCCTATTTTCGCCGCTTTAGCGGCCGATTTCGGCCGAAAAGAGGCGAAATAAACATCTCGCGTGTTTCCTTGATGCATTAGCCATTTTCACTCCATTTTGCATGTCAGCGATTATTATCGCTATTGACAAGCAAAATGGGCGTTCCTCACATTGTCTGCATTATTTAGGTGGCAGACAGACCTTCGCACTATTTACAATGCGGCCCCAGCGATGTAACAAACCACGCTAACCGTGGTTATCGCATTAATTTTACGTCTGTTTTTTTCTTCTACTTAGCTATGCTGATAATGGGAGGTGGATCACCATGTTACGACCACACTCCCCTATCAGCAAGCATCTCCATTATCATTGCTGTATTTCAGGCGATGTTTCTGTTTCTCGCAGTCTATCGCTGGAATTACATCACCAGTTTGCAAAACGTTGATAATACGCTGCTAACACAGCGATGTAATTCAGCGTTAGACTGCGATAAACAGAATCGTGCTAAGTGCCCTTAGCGATGTTTACCGCTCTTCCTTGATGATATGCCCTTCAGTTCTTTGACTAAATTCTTTGCGCATTCAAGTGAGCGCTTTATGAGAAACAATTGCAAAGACATTCAGTTCAATTGACAAATTTCTCTGCGCATTCCAGCATCAGCTTGAGAGGAACTTGTGCTAAAGTATTCAGTTATAGTGACTAATTCAAGGCGCTTTCCAGCGTTGCCTTTAGAGGAACATTCAATGTGGCTCGTGGAAAAGACAACTTCCAGTGAACTTTGTGACAGAAAGATTCAGGGTAGCAGCACGGGAGTAAGTAGCTAGTACAGCAGCAATTTGATTCATACTATCCTTGTCATCTTACTACTGTAGATATGATATATATGTATATATATATATATTTACTGTATTTTACAATTATTCTTGAGACATATTTATTGCAAATTACCTTTATGTTTCTGACCGCAAAAAGGAGACAATAGTCTGTCTTCTGTGTCCATGTAGTACTGTCAGCACGCTAGCACTTTAAAAAGGTCACTCCGCCTTCTCAGCGATGTCATGTGATCAAGGCCCTTCGCGGGCTGAAACGCGTCATGGCGGACTTAGTGTTTGGGCTACAATAAAAGAATATTTGCATCAGTTTCGGGTTCGTCTCGTCTTGTCAAAACTGACTATTGAAGACGTTTTATGCCTCATATATATACCACAAAGCCCGCTCCTTACACAATTTCCTTAGACTTGCAAAGAAAAGACGAGTGTAGACCCAATTTTCGTGCCAGATGATTTATTTAGTTAGAAACACCACCAGCCGCCATCACGACGCGTTCCGGCAGATCCCTGCCTTGATCACATGACAACATTTGTGAAAACCACTTCAATTTTTAAAGTGACAGTGCAATAATGGACATAGAAGACATGTGTGACGTTGGGCTCAGGTAACTATCACCATTTCAATAGAAATCATTGTTTAATACATTTAATAATGGCCTAAATGCTCATTTTTAATACATATGTGTGTATGCATCAATCATGGGAGACCAATCATAAAAGAAAAACAATTTTATCAGAAATAAATTAACACATTCCTAATCCCATATTTCATGTCATGAGTACTTATCACACACAATATATATACTCTTCATTTGAAATGTAATATTGTAATGGCGATAACATGTTTCCCAAGAGCCTATTTCGTTTTCCTTGTCCATAGATTTATGATTGAAGTGATATAAAAGAACCCATATGTTACCCTAATGGAGACACATTTTCTAGATGTGCAAAAAAGTGCTTGGAGTGAAACTACCCAGTTATTCTCCTGAGTGCGCAAACTACCTAATAAATATGTAAACAATTATACTAATCTAAAGTGCAGACGTGCCTAAATCACAATATTAGAGGACACATTTAGCACCAGCCAAATGTTCTTATATACTGCTAAAATAATTGCTACAAGTATGCAAAAAATATGTGCAAATTATGCAAATTGTGCAAATTCTCTCATATTGTCTTAAGTCGGGGGTAGTGAAAGAAGGATTGAAAGAGATAAAAATTAAATGATGAATGATTCCCACAATTATAGATATAAACTTTCTAAAATGAACTCTAAGCAATAAAAAATCAATTCATGCTTATGTTAAAAAGTTATATAAATACAATTCATCCATCTATAAAATCTCAATAAAATCCATCCTAAAAATTCATATTCTTAAAAGACCTTGTGAATTTATAAAACATATCTTCATTTAATCATACAAAAAACTATAATGGTCGCATAGTGAAAAATTGATTACCATAGTAAATAGATAAATAAATAAATAAATAAATAAATAAATAAATAAATAAATAAATAAATAGACCAATATACCGTTTCTGCTTCCTTATTTCTAATACTATCAATAAGTTTGTATGGCTTCTTGACAGGAGATAAATACATCAGGTTACTTAGTCTGTATGTATGTGTACAGATCCTCACTCATATTAAGCCCATTAGGTTGTTTGGTGTCTAGTTGCAATATGTAGTGGGTTTCAAGTCGACGTAGTTTCCCCTCCCTGTCACCACCTCTTCTTTGAATTGGGACACTGTCTATAATATAGTACTTCAAATCTTTTGTGTCTCCCCCATGATGGTCCTTGAAGTGGCGTGCCACTGGGTAATTAGGGTCATCAGTGTTTATAGCCCTAATGTGTTGTAATACCCGTTTATGTGCTGCCAACTTAGTACTGCCTATATATTTTAGGTTGCAGCTACATTCTGGCACATATACCACATATTCACTCCTGCATGTTAAATGATATTTAATCATTTGGGGTTGTGCACTAAACGCTGTAAGAAATAAAGTCCTATTGTTCCCAAAGGTGCAGGCTTTACAGTTTGAACATTTAAAAAATCCCTTCCTGGCCGTGAGCCACCCAGCTTCTTCCGTACACTCTGGACTGCTCTTTACCAGAATATCAGCCATAGAAGTTGAGTTGCCTATGACAGGATCATCTTTAACAATATGCCAGTTACGCTGAATAATCTTGCGCAGTTCTTTTTGTTGTCGGCTAAAAGTTAGAATTAGTCTAGGAGCTTCCTTACTGTCTGACATGTTGCTCTCTAGAGTATTTTTGGGGAGTTTCTTTTCTTTAAACAAATCTTCCCTCGATTTTAGCCTTGACTTCCTGATTGCTGTGTCAATTGTCTTTACACTGCATCCACGATCAATAAACTGTAACCTACTTTCTTGCTGGTGTCTAAGCAACTCCTGATCACTACTGCATATCCTTCACAATCTAAGCATCTCCCCATAGGGGATGCTATGGATCAAATGCGGTGGATGCGCGCTCGCTGCATGGAGCAACGTATTGCCTGCAGTTTCCTTACGGTACAAAGATGTATTTATTATGTTGTTGTCTATGGTAACCTTCACATCAAGAAACGGTATACTAAAATTGCTTATATTAGATGTAAAATTCAGATTGACATTATTGGAATTAATAAATTTAATAAAATCCTCAGCATTCACTGATTGTCCATTCCAGATAATAATGAGGTCGTCAATATATCTTAACCAGAACACTATGTTGTCCCTATATGTGTCCTGGTATTGCCTCCTGAGGACCAGCTCCTCCCACCAGCCCATAAAAATACAGGCATAACTGGGGGAGAAGGTGGCCCCCATTGCAACCCCTTGTACCTGTCGGAACATCTGTTTTTTAAACTAAAAGAAGTTATGTTCTAGGCAAAAGATCAACATATCCATCAACATCCTTTTGTGTTGTGCGTATTCTATAGATCTTTAGGACAAAAAACCATTCTACTGCTTTCAACCATCAACATTTCTTATGCAAGTATACAATGAGGATACGTCTAAGGTAATTAGTAGATACCCTGGTTGTCATTGGACTTTGCTAATCTTACAGATAAAATCACCCGTATCGTTTACAAAAGATTCCAACCCTTGTACGTGTTCTTGTAAGAAAAAATCTATGTATTTAGATAGATTTTCTAAGGGTCCATCACATGCCGCTATTATTGGCCCTCCGGGCGGTCGCTCCCTGTTTTTATGGATCTTCGGTATGAAGTATATCACGGGTGTTTTAGGATGTTCCTTCTTTAAGAATTTAAATTCTTCTAGGCTTAAAAGTCCCATGCTTTTCCAGTCAAGCAATTTCTTGTGTAATTCATCCTGCATGTTTTTATACTGGATAGGGGAACTTCTGTGATAACATGTGTTCTCATTTAATTGACTGTTCGCTTCTGCCATATATTCTGAAAGCAGCGATAACACTATTCCCCCCCTTGTCAGAGTTCCTTATCACAATGTTTTTTTCTTTTCTTAATTTATCCATCAATTGTCCATATCTTCTTTCTTGACTAGTGAACTTTCTTCTAGTCATATGTGTTGTAACATTCAGCTTTTTCACTTGCGCCATTACTATTTAATTGAAAACGTCAATAGGATCCTTTGCCATAACCAGAGTAAATTTAGATTTTTTCTTGAAAGTTGTAACAGGTTTTTTATTACCCATTCCCACCATTTCTTGTTTATTCAATTGAGGAAATCCTTCCATATTGGTTCCAGTATGTTCCAAAGGATTACTGATCTGAGATTGGGTAGTTGAGTTAACCAGTGATTGCAGATCTGTTAGTAAATCATAGTCTCCTGCCACTAAGCTAGAACCGTCCGGTCCGTGCGGTGGACAGCGTCCATCATTTTTGACATTCTTTTGTAATTAACGATATTTCTGAAGTTTAAGCTTCCGTATGTTTGTGTATATTCAAAATTTGATTCTGGGCAGTATGAGAGCCCTAGTGAGAGTAACTGTGTTTCTGCCATTGACAAATTGATTTTGACCAAGTTGATGATTGTATTGACATTCAGTTTATTGTCGGGGGTTTCTTTATTCACTTGGATTGTTTGTTTTTCCATGCTCCCCGACCACATCCCCCTCGTTTGCTCCCGATGATTTTTGGTGGCCCTCCTCCTCTCCCTCAGTCTGCTACCCTATATAAATGACAAAAATAAAGAATTAAAATACAGAATAAGTTTCAATATTTGCAAGTCACACAAACAGAACAGGAGAGCAGCTAAACCACTGCTTAAGACAGGTAATTAGGATACACTAGGAGTGGTGCAAGTCTCTAGCAGCTGGGCAGTGAGAGGGAGAGCTGGTGTAAAGGTATAAATAGTGTATTTTGTACTAGCAGATGCCAACACAGTCCCTCGCAATGATTCCAGTGAGGAAGAGGCACAGCAATGGAGTCTCTCTTGTTGTCCCCATCTCCTTTTCCCCTCTTTACTACAAGTGAATTAAATTATCAACTCGCAGTGGAATTTGGGATTCGGGGAAAAGTTCTTCTGCTCCTGTGGAAGCCCCAGCTTGTTCAAGTGCGTGGTACTGAAAGGGTGAGTGTTTCTGTGAATGATGTCATCAGTGATGTCATCAATAAAGTAATTTAAGATGTCTTCAGTGATGTCAACACTGATGTCACTGACCATGTAATAAGTGAGGTAATATATGAGGTCATAAACAGAGCATTGTGGGTGCATAATTTATAGTTAGCTCAGATAACTATAACTGCTGAATTTCAATGGTTTTGTACAAAAGAAATCTGAGTCTACCTATAACGTTCCTGCCTACTTCGGTTTTTGTTGTGAGTTTCTAAGGTTTTTTAAATTATATTTCCTAACTATAAGGTACCTGCAACCTTTGTTTTTTTTAGTGAATTTCTACTTTTTTTTAATGTTATTCACTACCTAAAATGTCCCTGTAACCTTTTTTTTTTATAGTGAATACCGTTGGTTTTTTAACATTTTTTTCCTGTTACCTGTAACCTTTGAGAGTAGCTGTGTGAGTGGCTATATGGGTTGGTGAGTGGATGTGTGAGTGGCTGTATGGGTCTCTGAGTGAGAGTGTGAGTGGTGTATGTGTGTGTTCTTGGCTGTATGGATCTGTAAGTGGTTGTGTGAGTAGTTATATAAGTCAGTGACTGTGTGTGTCCGTGAATGCTTGGTTCATGAGTGGGTGTGTGACTCTTTGGGTTTATAATTGAGTGTGTGAGTAATTTTGAGGGTGTGTGAGTTGGTTTATGAGTGGATTTGTGAATGGGTTTGTGAGTGACTGAATGGGTTTGTGAACAGGTGTGGGAGTGGTTTTGTAGGCGTATGAGTGGTTATGTGGCTATGTGAGTGGCTGTATGGGCCTGCGAGTGGGTCTGAGAGTGGTTTTCTGGGTGTGTGAGTGGATGTAAGAGTGGTAGAATGGGTGTGTGTGTGGTTGTTTGACTGTCTGTGTGGGTGTATCAGTAGCTATGTGAGTGAGTTGGCCAGAACAGAACCACACCTGCCTCTTTATCCAACAACAGTCCACAGTTTTGCACAAAATGTCTACTCAACTTGAATACTTTCTACTAGCTAATTAGTAAGTGCTACCTTGTTGGGTAAATGTGTACTGCCTAGTCTACACTACAGTTGCAGAACGGACCACAAGGAAATGTCTCCAGTGACCTTGTGTGCCTTTGAGCAATGTGAGTGTTCCTCATGCATCTTCATCCAGAAAACTCTGGTGACATGAATCCTTCTGTAGAGAAGACAACAATACTACAAAGAGAGGTATCTCCATCAAACAAGGTTACTTCCTTTGAACCTTATAAAGCAAGTGCTTCTTTGTTTGCTGGAGATGCCCTCATATTCATTGGCATCAGGAACACATCACTAAAATCTGTGGGAAATGCACTGGGCGGACTTTTGGTAAGCTGTCCATCATGAGATTGAAATACTATCCATTATGAATGGTAACCATCGTGTTCCAATCCCAATGGGGAATTCAATTATTTTAAGATGGGCTCACTAAGACGCTCCCATTGAATCAGTTTTTGACCGTGTAAAGATGGCGGCGTTTTTTGGGTTAGACGGAACGTCACTGAAAGAGCGACGCGTTTCAGGATTAATGAGGAATTCATTTCAGGTAATTGTTTTTTTACTTGCTTTGCGCATCATATAAAATCAAGTGGTTTGATGTGGAGTTCTCATAACCAGATGACCACATGCAGGACGGGACGCTGATATTTGCGGTGAGTGGGAACTAAAGTGTGGACAGGTTGAAGTGTTTTTTGAGTATAACTTGACTAACCTAAGACTTTACTGTCTAACATTAGAGAATTTTAATATGGTTGCTTTTGGTCCAGTAAATGGTGGACGCTAATATATTGCTGCTTATTGTGGGAGATCTGATTGAATTAAAGATGGCCGCCTCACTAAGGGTTTTTTCACTAACATTAAAACTGTAGCTCGCAATAACGAGGGGCTCGCATTTAAAGGGACATAATGAGGAGAGCTGAATAATATCTGTACAAAACGATTAGTGTAAACCTATAGACTTCGGGGTAGTAAAATAGATACAATATAATATATGATAATGTTGAACTTATGGATATATGTAGCGCTTGTAGCCAGTAAATTGATTTGGCAGCACATAAGAGCAGTACGAAGTAGAAAATTAATACCTGATTTTGAGAGTACATAAGAGTAGTATGAAGTAGAACATTTGTTGACATTTGGTGCACAATAATACTAGGGAGGATAGAGGAAAATAACAAACAAAAAGAAAATATACTATAAGATAAAGCTAACATATGAATTCAGAAGCGATATTGTGAGGCGTTTCTGTTATGCTCTACCAATTTCTATGCTCTTAAATGTGCTATGAATCTATGGAGTGGTTTTTTTGACCCTCGTGTCATGGCTTATGGTGCCCTTATTAAATATTTTGTAATCCATTACCTCGATATATACGGTGTCAGCCCAGGAGCACACTAATGGCCCATACACATCCATGAACATTAGCTTATGCATTCCAAATGACTATTGGCAATTGTGAATGATTAAATAGTAGTAGGTTGGGAAGCTCTAAACACTGATATCTGTTTATTCATTTTGTTTAGTATTTATACCTCTCTTTGTGAAATCACTTCAGAGCTTGTCCCCGTGTTCAATCTGGAGGTTGGATCTCACAATACTCTCTGATCAGGAAGCAATAGAGCTCTTGAAAGAGGAGACAAAAGTATTTTTTGATAACAATCAGGGATCAGCAAGGATAGAGATTGTGTGGGATGCATATAAGGCATTTCTACGAGGGAGACTGTGAGCTTTGGCAGGTTAGGAAAAGGAGACTCTACTATGGCAAGGTTACAGACTTAGAGAAGAAGATCTTCAATCTGGAGGCGGGCCTGGTAAATTTTGATAGTAGGGGGACTAGCAAAAGGGTCCTTCAAGAGCTCACAGAGTTAAAGACAGATTTAGCAGGAGTTTTGAGAGAGAGAGTTAAGGAGAAGTGGGACTCCAGTCAGCTTGCCCATTTTGAATATGGTGACGGCTGCAGCAAATTGTTAGTGTGGAAGACAAAGAGTGACCAAGTTCGTGATTTGATTAAAGAAGTAAAAAATGTAGAAACTGGTTCGATGATCACGGATAATAAAGGGATTGCTGCAGTCTTTCATGCATATTTTGGCACGGTCTATAAGGAAGACATGGTGGTTGAAGATCAAGTAATGCGGAGATGGGTTGAACTCATGGATCCCCTATCGGATGAGCTTAAGGAGGTGTTAAATCAGGAGATTACTGAGACGGAGGTTGAGGTGGTTTTGAGGGGGGGAAAAAGAGGCAAGGCACCTGGACCAGATGGTCTCCCTGCGGAAGTTTATGAATTATTGGTCAGAATTTTAACGCCAATCATGTGTCAGTTGTTTAACGAGATTTTTATAGGTCATGTGTCTCTGCCCCCGTCTTAGAATGATGCAAATATAACATTAATATTAAAGCCAGGAAAATCACCAAAAAGTGTTGAATCATATAGGCCCATTTCTTTTTTAATTTCAAATCATTTTTATTGAAAAAAGAAACAAAGAAACCAAGGAAGTACATTAAGGCAATTTATACAAGGATTAGAGCAATACCCTGTTCGACCATCATACTATGCTGAAATAACTCTAAAATGCAATTGCCTACTGGCATCTGGAATTGGACTACATGTAAACAATAAACAATAATATAGAAGCAACATTAATAGATAAACTAATAGATAAATAAATGAATAAACATACAGTTACATACGAATATCTATGCTGTCATCAGCTAGGTCAAGCCCAGGAGGTCATATCATGCAGGTGAGATTAAATAGTAATTGGATCATACACAAGGTTACACTATTACAATGGGACAGAGTATGACACACAAGAGAGTCCGCAAGGTTACAGCATCAAGTTATTGGTCATGGAGGATCAAAGTGGAATGAGGACGCATTAAGCGATTTCCAGAGTCTCTTGTTGGATGGTCGCCAAGGGGAGGAGTGCAGCGCTGGATTATCAGCCCCTCTCAGAAAGGATAACCATTCCTGTCACATTTTAAAGCAAACTTCCGATGCATTTTTCCATTTACACAAAACCACCTTACATGCCAAGGTGAGCATCAAGTCTAGGAGTTGGCGATCTTGTGGATTTGGTAATTGTGGTTCTAGGGCACCCAGTATGACATATACGAACTCCCTCACTGGTTGTAGTTTGAAAACATGTTGTATACAATCAAAGATTTTTTCCCCAATAGGGGTTGTAGGGAGGGGCAGTGAAAAAGCATATGTGCTAGAGCACCAGTACCAGACTGACAGTTCCAGCAAGTTGGGCTATCTCGTAGGAGTCTATCCGGGGTCCAGAATGTCCTATTAAGTAACATGTATTTGGTCTGAGAAAGGATTGCGGATACCTTATTAGAAATGGCATTTCTGTGGATTATATCCCAGTCAAACTCAATGCCCGTGGAGTTGGGTTCTGCTTCCCATTTAATTTCCACCTGTCTGTGTGATTTCCTAGGCAGAGGAAGGAGCTGCTTGTATACTTTAGAGACAAAGAGACCAGCCGCTAGGAGGTGCGGCATGTGAGTCTTGAGCCAGGGAGTGTGGGGAGTAAGGCAGCGCATTGAGAAAATGGCCTTTAGTTTCAGAAAATCGTAAAAGTCCGTAGATGTTAGGATATGTGTACTTTGAAGTGTGGAGAATGGTAGGGGCTGTGTCACCATATTATTGCCCTTCTTGGACCAAGATTCCCAGTAGAGGGTTTTGCCTTCCACTTTAAAATAAGGGTTCCGCCAAACCGCCATCGTCGTTGATTTCCTAATTTTCAAATTGGAGTTGTGAGCCTGGTCCAGCCTTAAAAGAGCACGCCTAGTATTCAGCATAATGTATTTGGAGTGTGTTAGTTGAGAGAGGTCCATGGTAAGTAGGGTCAGCAATGGCATGTTATCAATGATAGATTTTTCAATATTTAACCAGAGCGGGACATAAGACGGGGTATCCATCAGCCATTGTGCCCCCTGTTTGCATAGGAATGCTGTCTGGTAATTCCTGAAGGAGGGCAAGCCCAGGCCGCCTTTTTCTTTCACCAGCTGTAGCTTTTTCAGTGATATCCTGGCTTTCTTGCCCTGCCACAGGAAAGCACCAAACAGTTTGTCTACTTTGTTAAGAAAGTCATCAATGAACGTCATCTGCAGCATGCTGGCCAAGTAGTTCACTAACGGCGTGACCATCATTTTAAGGATTTCCGCCCTCCCCCACCATGAAAGGCATTTAGGTGACCACCCATCTAGTAAGGTGGAAATCTTCTTTAGTATAAACTTTTCATTGATTTTTAATGTGGAAACTAGGTCCTTATCGAAGTCTAATCCCAAATATTTGATACAGTGTGGCTGCCAAGTGAGACCAGAGTCCCCAATGATATCTCTGCTGCCTATATTGTTAAGTAATTTCACCTCCGTCTTATCCTTGTTCAACTTGTAACCAGAGACCCGCGAGAATTCGTCAATGGTCGACATAAGTGCAGGTATGGCCTCTCCTGCTCTCTCCGACACAACCAGCACGTCATCCGCATAAGCGGTGAGTTTTATATTTCATCCCGGAAAAGGAATACCAGCTATGTTGTCATTGTTTCTTATATGATAGAGGAATGGTTCAATGGCTAACAGAAACAAAGAAGGGGACAGGGGGCACCCTTGTCGCGTTTCCTGTTGTAAGTTAAACGAGGAAGAGAAAGAACCCCCTGCCCTTACTTTCGCTGTGGGGCAGAAATATAGAGACATTGTTAGTTTCGTAAATGTTTCTCCCAAATTGAATTTATTTAGAACTGCTTCAAGGAAATTCCAGTCAACTTTGTCAAAAGCCTTTTCGGCATCTATGGTTATTGCTACTGTGGGGGTGTCTAGGAGTTTCGCCTTTTCCAGAACATGCGCCAATACCCTGGTGTTGTCACTCGACAGTCTGTTTTTTAAAAACCCTGCTTGTGAGGGGTGGATGAGTTTTGGAAGGACCTGTTGAAGGCGGGCTGAGAGGATCATGGCTAAGATTTTACAATCAAGATTGATGAGGGAAATGGGCCTATAATTTTTCAGAAGAGAGGGATCTTTACCTTCTTTGGGAAGGACCGCAATAGTGGCCTCAGAAAGCGTACCCTTAAGTTCCCCAGTGTGGTTTATTTCCTGAAAGAGGTTTAGAAGAGGTTCAACTAGAAGAGAAGGGAACTTTTTGGAGAATCTAGCTGAAAACCCGTCGGGCCAGGAGCCTTCCCGCATTTTAGTGCTCTAATCGCTTTCTCAATTTCACTGGCCTCGATCGCCGCGTTAAGAGTTAATTGTTCTACCGGGGATAGCGTTGGAAGATCACACTTGTTTAAATATACCTAAATCCTGTTTTCGTCCACCATTTTATTCTTGTCGTAAAGAGTTTTTATTCTTGGCATAAAGAGTTCATATAGGCCAATTTATCTACCTAATACTGACTGCAAGTTTTTTGCAAAAATTATGGCAAGGAGGCTGAACAATGTAATTTCACAGTTAGTACATGAGGATCAAAGAGGTTTTATTAGGGGCAGATATTTGAAAGAGCTCACTTTTCCCCTTATTGCTGCTATTGATATGGCCACTGCTCACGATCTTCCCTTGGCGGTTATTGCTTTAGATGCCGCCAAGGCTTTCAATCAAGTTAACTGGGTCTACCTGCACGCCTTAGTAAAACATCTGAATTTGGGACCAAACTTTAGTAAATCCCTTTCAGCGATTTATCAGGCTCCTAAATTAAGAGTGTTAGTAAACGGGACGCTGACTCAGCCAGTTTCAATTATGCGAGGCACCAGACAAAGGGTGCCCGCTGTCACCATTGTTATTTGATCTATATGTTGAGCCCCTGGCACGTAAGATTAGGTCTGATGAGAATATTGCTCTTTTTGAGTTTGAAGGTTGGTCTAGGAAGATCGGGCTTTAAGCAGATGACATAATCATCTTTACCCCTAAATTGCAGGAATCAATGAGATCTCTCTTAGCTACAACTAAAGATTTCGGGACTGTTTCGGGCTATGATATTAATAAAGAAAAAACAGAAATTATGGCCCGGAACATGAATACTGAGGGATTTTTTTGCAAAAATGAGATCAGGCATCTTGGAGTAAGGATAACGCAGAACATTGCAGATCTTACTAAAGTCAATTTTCTCAGGCTTTAAAAGGAGATAACTACATCCTTACGGGGTTGGTCGCATTTGCCGCTTACACTGTTTGGTCGGACAAACTTGGTGAAGATGATGATTGTGCCAAAGTTAACTTTTTTGATTGGAAACAGTCCCTCTGATGTTTAAGAAGGATTGATTTGCTAGTTTACAGAGTGAGATTAGCACCTTTCTTTGGGCATCAAAAGGGCCGCATTTGTCTTGGAAAAAGCTTAGGAGAAAACTCATGTCAGGTTCCAAGCCGCCGAACGCTCATGGGCCGCCAAAAGGATCAGAAACTACAATTCCCGGCATGCCGCGCTGACGTCGCGCACCAAACGTGAGCTGCGCACGCATGCCAGGAAATAAAGGTCATTTTCAAACGGCGGTGAGAGGCCGATAATTCCGTTTTGCGGTGGCGTTTCCAGAGTCCTTGTTTGGAGGCGGTAAGAGGTGTCTGGAGATTCCTAGTCCTCCAGAATCGTGAGTAATCCGAATTCGTTGGGGTGCGTGGCGTTGGTAGTTTCGATCCCAACGACGCACCCACAACCTGGTCTGTTGTTTAGAGTGGCACTCGGAGCAGTGTTACTCGGAGGCTCCGTATCTTCGTGTGCAGTTACAGACTTTAGTGGCTGCACGTTTGTTCTCAGGGAAATAGACCTGTTAATTGAGCAGAACCTAACTGAGCCTTCCATGGTATACAAAATATGTATATAGTGTAAATACGTGTAAGCCTGCGCTGTGGCGATAGGACTCACCTGGAGCTTTTTCTGAGCCTCGCCTTCTCAAGCCCTCGCAGAGTGCTATCTAGCAGAACTTTCTAGGGCGCAGGCTATTGAAGACCCATTACAGAGTGAGCTTAACTCTGAGAACCACATGGGAAGTGGTTAACATACTGTTTCTTACGGAGGTGATTCTGAAGAGTGCAGTGTCCATTATTGTTTGCTTATCTCATTCTAACAGGAGACAGGAGGGGTATTGGAAAAGTCAAAAGGGAACTGTGAGGCCGCCCATTGATAGAGACTAACGCATTATTTGGGGTATGTGTAGTGATCTCTGTTTTGAACAACAACCGACAATCCAGTACTTGGAGCAGAGGGAGTTGAATCGTGTTTGTTTTGTTTTCACAGTTGGGCCCAGTTCTTCAAACCACAACAATCCCCTGTCTCCATTGGATTTGATCATTGTGTATTTTCCTTTACAGGTATTGACTGGTGAAACGTGGGGAGGTGTTGGGTTAAGAGATTATAGAGTACATTGTTGTAGTATAGGGAAATAGGGTGCTTTAATATCTTGTTCTTTGTTGTTGCAGATCTCCCTCCCCGCTGTCCCCTTCCTTTCCCACGCCCTGCTGCACTCTCTTAGTTGTTCAGTGTTTAACTATTGGACTCTGAGGTCGTTCGGTAGGGCCGGGATCGGACTCTCATCACAGCCCCGAGGAAGTTGGAGCCGAGCCTGATAGAATTATCGGCCCAAGGATTTTGCCTCCTCTTGGCTGTGTTGAGAGTTCGCCATGACCACCTTAGAGGACGTCATGGCTGCTTTGGCCTTAGTTCAGGTGGAGCTGACAGCTGCCAATAGGGAGGTAGCGGCTTCTAGGGCTGAGAACGCACAGTTGCGACCCAGATTGGATAGAATGCCCACCCCTGCTACAACAACCGGGGCATCCAGTAGCACTTCTCCTACCACTTCTGTGGTGGTGGAAATGCCGGCACAAATCCCACTAGCACCACCAGAACGATACTATGGAGACATAAAAAAGATTCAGGTATTCATGACACAGGTACAGATGCACTTTATGTGCAAACCCAAGATGTTTTCCACACACCAAGCGAGGGTAGCTTTCCTGATTTCATACTTAGGGGGGGAAGCTGCACAGTGGGCGGTTCCAATAGTCAAAAGGGATGACCCACTCCTATACCACTGGGACAATTTCAGGGAGGAGTTTGAAAAAACATTTGATAGGAGGGCAGAGACCCTCACGGCAGACAGAGAGTTGTTGAAATTGAAACAGGGGGAGGCTGATCTTGTCACTTATCTCAACAATTTCAGGAGACTCGTGGCCGAAACAGATTGGCCTGAAGCAAAAAGAACAGCCTTGTTCTATCAAGGCCTCAACGAAGACATGAAGGACGTCTTAGCCCAGATAGAACCTCAGCCCCGTACTTGTTCTGCTTTAATAGACCTTGCATTGCGCTTAGACCATCGCATGAAGGAAAGAAAAGGAGAGCATAAGAAGAAGGATAGAGCCGTGATGCCTTATGAACAAGCCGGTAACAGTGACAAACCGGCTCCTTCTCCTGAGGCAATGGAGATAGGGGCGGTGCGAGCCTCCTTGACCGCCAGCGAAAGAGAACACAGATGCAAACAAGGATTGTGTCTCTATTGTGGGAAGAAAGGCCATTTTCTACGGGAGTGCCCAGTTAAGCCAAAAAGTAACCGGGTGCGGGGAGGACAGAGTGTAGCAGGAGTTTCCGCAAAGGAGTCGGAAAACTACACGGCTTGAGGGTGAACGAAGGGAAACCCTCAAGCATACACATCATCCCTTCACTCACCCCGAATTCCGTGGACGTGAGAAACCACCTCTTTGTGAACATGACCATAACCATCAACAACAAACAACATGAGGTGCAAGTGATGGTTGATTCTGGGGCTACAGGGTGTTTTATGGATTGTTCCATGGCTCGTCGATTGGGAGTAACTCTAGTCCCCAAAGAAAGACCCGAAACAGTCTACGCTGTTGATGGACATGAACTCCAAGCAGGTCCGATTACCTATCATACGAGGGAGTACGAAATCGTTTGTGCTGATTCCCACCATGAACTTCTGATCTTCAACATTATTGAAGCCCCGCAATATGGGATCATCCTGGGTCTCCCATGGCTACAAACACACGATCCGGATATACGGTGGACTACCAAAACGATTCAGTTCCTTTCCCCCTATTGCCGCGAACACTGTTTCCCCACGAATAGGAAGCCGGCACAAACCATAGAGCCTATGCATTCAATAGCCACAGCAGCGGAAAAAGATGTAACCCTGCCTTCATGTTACGCTGAGTTTGGAACAGTTTTCAGCGACAAAGAGGCCGAGGTGCTTCCACCTCACCGCACGTATGATTGCCGCATTGACCTCATCCCTGGCTCAGAGATCCCCAATGGAAGGATTTACGCTCTTACTCTCCCCGAAACAGAGACGCTGCGAGAATATCTGGATAAATACCTGGCTTTAGGATATATCCGACCATCTAGATCTCCTGCAGCATCCCCCTTGTTCTTTATACCTAAGGCTAATGGCCAAAAAAGATGCTGCATAGACTATAGAGCTTTAAACGCCATCACCGTGAAGAATCAATACCCGCTACCTTTGATCCCGGTGCTGCTGGAACAGGTCCGGGCGGCACACATCTATACGAAACTGGATTTGCGTGGGGCCTATCACCTTGTTCGCATAAGACGGGGTGACGAGTGGAAAACGGCCTTAAAAACGCGGTACGGACTTTATGAGTATTTAGTGATGCCCTTTGGGCTCTGCAATGCCCCGGCCGCATTTCAATTTTATCTAAACGAGGTCCTCCGTGAATACCTGGATCATTATGCGGTCTTTATATAGACGATATTCTCATATTTTCAAACTCAACAGAAGAACACATCGCACATGTAAAATCAGTGCTACGAGCGCTCCAGAAACATCACCTCTTCTGCAAAATCACAAAGTGTGAATTCCACGTCACAACGGTGGAGTTTCTGGGTGTAATGCTTACTCCGTCAGGGCAAGTGATGGCCGAGAGAAAAGTCCATGCGATTGTGGATTGGCCACGTCCCAACAACGTCAAAGACATCCAGAGCCTGTTGGGGTTCGCCAACTTCTACAGGCGATTCATAGCTGGCTTCTCAGGAATGGTGTCACCCCTCACGCAGCTTACGAAGAAAAACATCCCGTTTGTGTGGACCGACAAAGCCCAACACGCATTTGATGAGCTCAAGGCAGCGTTCTCCTCAGCACCGGTGTTGACACATGCCAATCCGGACTTCCCGTTCATAGTCGAGGCAGATGCCTCAGAAATAGCCCTAGGGGCAGTGTTGTCTCAAAAAGAAGAATCAACAGGCACCCTTCACCCGATTGCCTACATGTCCAGAAAGCTCAGTTCCGCAGAAGTAAACTACACCATCGCCGAAAAGGAGCTGCTCGCTATACGAGATGCCTTTATGGAATGGCGACACTGGTTAATGGGGGCTCGTCACCAGATCACAGTCTATACAGATCATCGTAATCTACAGTTCCTACGGGCCGCGAGACACCTGTCCCCCAGGCAATTAAGGTGGATGATGTTCTTCGAAGAGTTCCGTTTTGTGGTTACCTTTAGGCCTGGTACCAACAACAGGAAGGCGGATGCGCTTACAAGGAGAGAGAATCTCTTAATACCAGCGGAGAAACCAGTTCGGTCAATCATTGAACCTGCAAAAGTCATAGGGGTAATTCATACCGACGACTTTTTGTCTCGTGTCAGGAGGGGAGTACAAACCTGTGTGTGGCGCACATGGCTCAGACACCATCCGGAATGGAAACCAAAACACGGCGTTCCAATGAGAGGAAAACAGGTCCTGGTGCCCACAGAAGTTTTACGCAGAACAGTGTTCTCTTGGTGCCACGAGGTTCCGTGTGCTGGTCACATGGGTTTTGTCAAGACCTTGGAGAAAACCCAGAGGCTGTTCTGGTGGCCTTCCATCAGACCTGATGTGCGCCGTTGGGTGGCGGAGTGTGTCACATGCAGTCAAATGAAAACGAACAGACAAAGACCTCAAGGAATGTTACTACCTCTGCCCACTCCGGAGAATCCGTGGGAGAGATTCTCAGTCGACTTCATTGTGGGGCTTCCGAAAGACCAAGGCAAAACCGTGGTAGTGGACTTTTTGACCAAAATGGGCCACTTCATTCCTTGTGCCCAAGTACCCACAGCAGGACAATTGGCTCAGCTACTCCTGGTGAACATAGTAAGACTGCATGGCCTTCCCCGTGACATCGTGTCCGATCGAGGGGCACAGTTCACTGCGAGATTTTGGAAAACCTGGTGTAAGGCATTACACATCACTTCGTCTGTGTCCACCAGTTTCCATCCGCAGACGGACGGACAGACGGAGAGACTGAACCAATCCTTAAAACCGTATCTACGATGCTATGTGCAAGAAAGCAGCGATTCATGGGTTGATTGGTTGTGGGTGGCAGAAATAGCCTATAACAGCACTCAACATGCATCCACTCAACACACGCCTTTCTTTTGCTCCTATGGGCACCATCCCAGGTTCACACCTATGCTGTTGCCGTCTGATAATGTGAAGCTGCCAGAGGTGAGGGAAAGGTTGTTGAGGGTGCGAAAAACTCTTTTGAGCACACGCAAGAACCTTGAGAAGGCCAAAGCCAGTTATAAACGCCAAGCCGACAAGCACCGGAGACCCAATCCAGTGTATAGAAAGGGTGATTTGGTATGGTTGTCCACCAAGCACATTAAGTTCAAGAAGCACAGCGTGTTTAACACTCGGTTCATAGGTCCTTACCGGGTGGTGGGGCATGTGAATCCGGTAGCTGTGCGTCTGCGTTTGCCTGCGCAGCTTCGCATACATCCTGTGTTCCACGTTTCCCTCTTGAAACCCTCCAGAAGTCCGATTCGTAAGTCCCCGTTGCCTATCTGGGTGATGCAGGATAAGGAATATGAGGTGAGGTGCATCCGGGACTCTAGATGGGTGAAGGGTCGCTTGCAATACCTACTCTCCTGGAAGGGGTTTGGTCCGGAGGAGGATTCCTGGGAACCGGCGAACGCTGTTCGAGCTCCCCGGTTGGTGGCACGGTTTCACCGTTTGTTTCCTGGAAAACCGGGGGGTGGTGGGGCCCCTTTGTGAAGGGGGGTGTACTGTCAGGTTCCAAGCCGCCGAACGCTCATGGGCCGCCAAAAGGATCAGAAACTACAATTCCCGGCATGCCGCGCTGACGTCGCGTACCAAACGTGAGCTGCGCACGCATGCCAGGAAATAAAGGTCATTTTCAAACGGCGGTGAGAGGCCGATAATTCCGTTTTGCGGTGGCGTTTCCAGAGTCCTTGTTTGGAGGCGGTAAGAGGTGTCTGGAGATTCCTAGTCCTCCAGAATCGTGAGTAATCCGAATTCGTTGGGGTGCGTGGCGTTGGTAGTTTCGATCCCAACGACGCACCCACAACCTGGTCTGTTGTTTAGAGTGGCACTCGGAGCAGTGTTACTCGGAGGCTCCGTATCTTCGTGTGCAGTTACAGACTTTAGTGGCTGCACGTTTGTTCTCAGGGAAATAGACCTGTTAATTGAGCAGAACCTAACTGAGCCTTCCATGGTATACAAAATATGTATATAGTGTAAATACGTGTAAGCCTGCACTGTGGCGATAGGACTCACCTGGAGCTTTTTCTGAGCCTCGCCTTCTCAAGCCCTCGCAGAGTGCTATCTAGCAGAACTTTCTAGGGCGCAGGCTATTGAAGACCCATTACAGAGTGAGCTTAACTCTGAGAACCACATGGGAAGTGGTTAACATACTGTTTCTTACGGAGGTGATTCTGAAGAGTGCAGTGTCCATTATTGTTTGCTTATCTCATTCTAACAGGAGACAGGAGGGGTATTGGAAAAGTCAAAAGGGAACTGTGAGGCCACCCATTGATAGAGACTAACGCATTATTTGGGGTATGTGTAGTGATCTCTGTTTTGAACAACAACCGACAATCCAGTACTTGGAGCAGAGGGAGTTGAATCGTGTTTGTTTTGTTTTCACAGTTGGGCCCAGTTCTTCAAACCACAACAATCCCCTGTCTCCATTGGATTTGATCATTGTGTATTTTCCTTTACAGGTATTGACTGGTGAAACGTGGGGAAGAGTTGGGTTAAGAGATTATAGAGTACATTGTTGTAGTATAGGGAAATAGGGTGCTTTAATATCTTGTTCTTTGTTGTTGCAGATCTCCCTCCCCGCTGTTCCCTTCCTTTCCCGCGCCCTGCTGCACTCTCTTAGTTGTTCAGTGTTTAACTATTGGACTCTGAGGTCGTTCGGTAGGGCCGGGATCGGACTCTCATCACAGCCCCGAGGAAGTTGGAGCTGAGCCTGATAACTCATTAAAGGAGGTTTAGCGGCCCTGGACTTATGCTTGGGCTTTTTTGTTGAAAAACAGTAGAATGTTGCTGGATACCCCGACCAACACGGTGATTGGGAAAATGTTTGTAGCCATGCTGAGGAAACAAAACTATAATGAAAATGGTTTTATGTATAAATTCGCGGATCCAAAATCTTTCAAAAAAATCAGGTTAAAGTTTTTAAGAGACTTAACAGAGACATGGTTCAGAATCAGGAGGGCTTTAAAAATTCCTTATCATAGTCAAATGGCCTTGATTTGGGATGCGCCGGGTTCTCCACTCTGGTCTAGGGACTTGTTGGCCCGACCACTAAAGGAGATAGGCCTTCAGAGATGGAACCAGTTATTTCCGAATGGAAAATTTGTTTTGTGGCGGTATTGTGAGGAGGAATGGGGTGGCAGTTTCTCCGGATTCAAGTATTTACAGATTCAAAGTTGGTCGGCGGTATCGGGTGATCAAATTGGAACATACAATGAGTTGGAAGAGAAGCTTTTTTCTAACTGTGTATTTAAAAAAAAAAGTATCACTGTGGTACTGGCTGATGCTAGAAATGGAAGATGACCCTTTCAAGCTACCGGAGGTCCTGTGGTGAGATTGCTTGCCGGAGATCGCTACGGAAGACCAATGGCAAGTAACAATGTCTATGCTATACAAAATAGCAAAGCCTGCAACTTTAAGGAAGAATCATTTTTTTACGATGCACAGGGCGTACTGGTCCCCGAGAAGACTCGCCAAATTTGGTTCAAGTGGAGTAGTCGTGTGTCCCAAGTGCAAAAGCCCCAATGAAGATGATCTGCATATGTTTCTGCGATGTCCTAGGATTCAGGCGTTCTGGGAGGCAGTGAGTATCTGTTTGTCGACCACCCTAGGGCTACAGATTCAGGTAAGCCCGGAACTAATCATATCTGGAAGACTTGATTTGCAAGGTAAGGGCACAGATGCTAATGCAAAGCTTATTTTTTATGCTGTGCTCTTGGCTCGAAGAGAGTTGTGTAAATTGTGGGAAACGGACTGGTTAAGAGCTATGAGATTTATTGCGAAATTAGATATTTCGGATCAGACAAAGAAGAGATACAAATTTTGGACTCCTTTTTTAACAGACTTTGGGTGAGGGTAGGGTGATCTGTTTATAAGAAGATATAACTCCAATGATTAAGCCTTAGACTATCTCGGTTGGTGAAAGTCTTCTTGGTTATTGAGAGGATCTGGGGGTAAGGATGTGGAGGACGACTCCTTGTCCACCTCTCCCCCTCATGGGTTCTGTCTGGAGAGGAGTCTCTACTCTAAAAAGTGCTGTTTTATCCCTCCCTCTACAGCCAGTAATTGAGGTGGAAAAGCCCAGGGTGGTTTCGTTGAGTTATGGGCAGCGAAAATGCAAATGAGGAGAAAATAAAAAGAATAAAAAAACATGTGCAATGCTGCATAACCTTGCCATAAAGAAAGGAACAGCAGTGGATCTAACTGACTCTGAGGACTATCCACAGCCAGAGTGCAGCGCAGCAGGTGTGGCAGAAGCACCGGATGGGAGACATAGACAGGCTGTGATAACATGCAACTATTTCTGAGTGAATAAGGAGACATAGCCAGTTACTGTATTTGAGTGATGGTGTTTAATGATCAGAGCACACCACCAAGATCATAGGCAGTGTCCATACAAACATGGGTTACATCACCCATTTCAGTACAACCATATCATGGCTGGCTCTATTTCTTGCGCCCACGCGCTGCACTGCCACGTTCCTTTGCCCCACTATCTGCACTGCCAGTTTGTCCAGGTCCAGCGCTGTGGCGTTCGTTGCACCTCCTGGTCTCTGTAGGAGAGGGCGTGATGCTACTACGGCTAGTAGCCTCCTCACTTTCAACCCCATCAGTTGTAGTAGCCACCTTGTCTGTTTGGAGCACTTCAAGTGCAGTGGTCACTGTGACAACCCCCCTAGCCACATCCCGACTACAGTGTGCCAACTCCTCCTGCATGGTTATTGAGCGTGTGCACATGAGAGAGGTTGCAGTGGACAGGCGGTTCACCGATTTGGTGCAATTATCCAGTTTTTGCCTCTCCCTGCGCCTAGACAGACGGTCCTCCTCCCACTTGCTGAAGAGCTACCTCACAGCTGCTGCCACGTCACTCATGCCCTCAGCCATGGTGGTGTTCATGGCACTGATGCCCTTTTCAATGTGATGCATGTGGCCATTCATGTGTGCCATCTCCCACTGCACTGAGCTGATCGCTCTCCCTTGCAGGCGCTAGACCTTCAGCATTTTGCCTTCAAGCCCAGCAAACACACTGTCATCTTCACCCTGGAAGTGAGGACTGGCTGCCCTTGCCCTGCGGCGTCTGGAAGATGTGAGGGCGCGCTCTGCTCTGGACTGTGATCTTGCCCTGTTGCCATCCTCAGCCACTGTCGACTGTTGGCCATCTGTGCTGTCCTCCTCGGACACCTCCATCTGCTGGAGGGTTGCCACTGCATGCCTCCTGCCTGACGGTGGCATTGATTGTGGCGGTGGTGATTTGGTGGTGATGGTGGCGTCGAAGGTAGCTGTGGTGATGGTGATGGTGGTGGTGGTGGCGTTGATGGTGGTGGGGTTGTGTGCCCTGTAGGCGACTGGCCTTCCTTCTCTTGTCTCCTCTGTGGCCTGGGTGCCTTCCCTCTGCTCCCCTCTGCTGCACTGCGAGATGTCTCGCCTGTGAAGATATGCCCACTTATCTGGCAGCATTTGTATTGTAATAAACATAATGCCTGCCCATCACACTGACTGTCCTCTGCTTGCTAATTGCTGTCACATGCCTTTGGGTTTGCTGGACTGACTGTTCTGAACATGTGTTACTTCTGACCACATCTCCCATAATGCATTGCAAGTTATGAGTAAAACATGTACTGGAGTCCTATGCCTCTCTGGGGATTGGGGGTGGGGAGGGGATGCACATCTTACCTTGTTTGTTGGCAGCTCTGGCAGAGCGGTCTGTGTCGCCAACCCCACTCACACTCTCCGGCTGGAGGGTGGACTCACCCAGGAGCTCCAGGGCAGTTGGTGCAGGTGCTGTGCTCCTCCCTCCACCAGTTTTGCTGGCCAGCTTCTGCCTCTCTGCCATCCTTGCCTTAGCAGTCTTCCTCAGATCGTACCATCTTTTTTTAAGATCCTCAACGGAGCGCTGGGTAACTCCGATGGCATTGATCTTGTTCTGAATAGAAGCCAGATCTGTCTTTTTTTTGATTCTGGCACATGCAGGGACTGCTTTCCAAACAACTTGTCATGGTCCTTGGTGACATCTTCGATGAGGACCTCCAGCTCCCTCTCGCTAAATTTCAGTTTTTTTTCCTTTCTGCTCCCTACTTCTCCCTCTCCTGGTATGCCATTTTGCTTGGTTTTGGTTGCAAAAAGAGGCTGTGTTGCTCCTGGCTTATCTGCTCTGCTCCCTGCCTCACAGTCAGCTCCAGGTTCAGTGCAGCTGCCTGGGTGTGGCCACTTCCTGTTTGGGAGATAATTGGGATGCACAGGATTGGCTTATTCCACAATTATCACATTTTTCAATTACTGAATCGGTATTTACCGATTCGGTATTGAGATTTGGTATTTACGATTCGGTATTGGGGTTTCGGTAATTTTTTTTTACCGATCCATTCAGAATCGCAATTTTTTTGCGATTTATACCGATTCAGTAATTTTTACCGAATCTTTATGTACATCAGATATACCGATTCCTTAATACCGAATCAGTAAAATTCTGTATTAAGGAATTGTTATTTCACGATTACCTACATATAGCCCTGAGATTCTTATTTATCAAACCTCACGTGCAACTTTTTTATAATAATTGTGTGACATCAGCCAATTTGTTACGTTCCAGATTTCATAAGGTTGCTCTCACATTTGTTTGTGGTGGGATGAGGGGGGATGGCGGACAAGGGACTGGTGGCTAAGGGTGGGGGGGCAGTGTTTTAAGGTTTAGGCCAGTGCTTAAATGTTTGGGTAGTGTAGGGGATCATGCTGAGGATAGTGTTTTAGGGATTTGGGTAGTACAGTTGTATTTGGGTAGTGTAGGGGGTCACGTGGGAGTAGTGTTTTAGGGTTTAGGGTAGTGCAGTGGTGTTTGTGTAGTATAGGGGTCATGCTGCGGATAGTGTTTTAGGGTTTAGGATTGTGCAGTGGTGTTTGTGTAGTGTAGGGGGTCCTGCTGGGGGTAGTGTTTTAGAGTTTACGACAATGCAGTGGTGTTTGGGTAGTGTAGGGGATCGTGCTGGGGGCGTGTTTTAGGAGTTAAAGTGGTGCAGTGGTATTTGTGTACTGTTCAGAGGTTTGTGTTGGGAATAGTGTTTTAGGGTTTATAGTAGTGCAGTGGTGTTTGTGTAGTATAGGAGGTCATGCTGGGAGTAGAGCTTTAGGGTAGCACACTGGTGCTTGTGTAGTGTAGGACGTCATGCTGGGAGAAGTATTTTAGAATAGTGCAGTGGTGTAGGAGGTCGTGCTAGGAGTAGTTTTAGTGTTTAGGGTAGTGCAGTGGTGTTTGGGTAGTGTAGGGGGTCAGGCCGACGGACTGACTCACAGATCTCCCAGCCGACGCACTGGTTTCTAAAGGCATAGCTGCGACCTGGTAATGTGGGGAGAGGCAGCGTGAAAGGGGTATCTCACACAGACAGACATGCAGAATATTTTCAGTGTGGCCTCATACAGGTAGAACTACGGAGCCGATGGCTTGTAGAGGGATAGATGCAAGCTCCCAGACTGAGTCACAAAGTGTCTGACAGCTTGCAGCCCCTAAGCTGCGAGCCGATGCACTGGCTTCTAAAACCATAACCGCAAGCTGGTGATGTGGGTACAGGAATCGTGAAGGGGGTATCTCGCGGAGACAGAGCTGCAGTATATTTTCAGTGTTGTCTCGCAGAGGTAGAACTACGGACCAGATGGCTTGTAGAGGAAGAGATGCCAGCTGACGGACTAAATCACAAAATGCCTGCCAACACTTTCAGGTTTCAACAGTTCACAGCCAATGAACCGCAAGCGTGTGCTCATAACCCCTCAGCCAATCAGATGTCAGAACTCTCAAATATCGAAATCTGTAAAATGTGATATTTCTCAAAAACTACTGAACAGATTTACACCATTTAAACAAAAGCCTGCTTTCTGGACCAAGATCTTTCTCCCTGCTAAATTTGGCATAATTCCGTTCACCTGTAGCCTTGTCTAATGTTTCCAATGGAAATTGCATTGAGAAAACACATTTTAGGACCCCCTTTTTTCTCAGTCCCCCCTTCACCAATCACCCCAAACATTCAGGATAGCAGCTTATCAAAAAAGAGAAACTTTTTGGAAAATTTTGTAAAGATTCATCAAACAACGGCAAAGTTATAAGCACATGGAAGGCTCCAGGAGGGGGACCGTGCAACCACCCCTCCCAACATGAGTGAAGCCCTGGGGCTGCAGGAGCCCCAGTAGGCCCCCACAGCCTCCAACGAGCCCACCCTATTATTTTTTAAGAAATGCCCCCGGAACCTTGCCCACCCAGGGGCCTCAGTAAAATAAAATGTGGAAACCCGCGACCCCAGCGCAATTTGCGCCGATATATATTTTTTAATGCTTTGTTTGGCCCTGGGGCTCCTTCTGGGACCCCCTGAGCAGGCCTAGAGGGTCAGAGTGGTTCTACCCTGCCCCCTTCTCTTGTTTTATATCTTTGTTTCTCTGTTTTCTGGTGACTCGCTTCTACCGAGTCACAAGATGGCTGCCAAAGCTTCCTGGTTTGAGTGTTGGCAGCCAATCACAGTGAAGCTCTTGCCCGGGACTTAGGCTCCGCCCATATATAGAAACTTTAATTTTTCTAATTTCTCAGCCACTGATGAAGGAACTTACACCATTTAAAAAAGGTCACTTTCTGTTCCAAACACTACCTGTTTGACAAATTTGGGGTAAGTCCGTTCAGAAGTTTTGGCTGTAACGTTGCCCAGTTTCCTATGGGAAAATTATTTTTTGACTCTTATTTTTATTTTTTGAATTTCTCAAAAACTACTGAATGGATTTACACAATTTGAAAAAAGGTCGCTTTCTGAACCAAGCTCTACCTTTTTTAACAAATTTGGGCTGTAGCCCGTCGCAAAATTTCCTATGGAAATGAACATTGGGAAAACGTGTTTTGGACCCCCTTTTTTCTCAGCCCCCGCTTGACAAATCACCCCCAAAGTTTCTGGATAGGAGCTGACCTGGATAGACTTTTCTTTTGGAGAATTTCACTAATATTGTTGGCAGGGTATGCTCAGACGTGAGTCCCTTGCTCACTTTGCCACTGGATTCAAGCAAGACGTCTGTAATGGCAGAAACCGGTCCTAGGAAGCATGTTTCTGGTTCAGGGAAGGCATGGCTTGGCAGTTCGGGCTGAACTATTCCCAGGAGGCACAGGGTCAGACGGATTTGCATATGGCCATGTCTAAACTGGGGTGGCAGAGTGGGCTAAAGAGCGGTGATGGATTAAACCCAGATCTGCTGACTGGGTGTGAGTGTTTGATTGGTTCAGATGCTCCGTCCATCAGCACCACACCCTTTTGTACCATATTCTTCTAACAACACCAAAGTTATTAGCAAATCAAAAAATGCTTTTCCTAAGGAAACTAGGATCTAACTATAACTAACTACTGGCGACCAGTAGGATATGTATATATATATCCAGAGGCATTTCGGGAGTTGTAGTCTGTGTCCACAGGACTCCAAGGGAGAGCCTGATGTCATCAGGGGGCGGTGTTAAACGGACTACTCCAAAATCGAGACAGGTTTGGCTACGCCACAGCATGGGAAGCAATAGGAGAGGAGCTCTGACGAAGGCACACATGCCGAAATGCATTCGCTTGGGACTCTACTGTTAATAAAGTGCTTCCTTGAAGCCCCTACCTGGGTCACTGATCTTTTTTTCGGAGAAGACTTCTGCCATAAATTAATGCAATTGCCAGGATGCATCACAGTGTATCCCCGCAGCACAAGAGGTCTGGACGCTCTGGTTTGCTCATCTGAGCTTCTTTACATTGATTGTGGTAGCAATCTCGTCCAGTATCCGCCACGATGCCTGGAAGACGCAGCGGTTTGGTTGTATTTTACTTCCTCTTGGGTGACTTGGATTTCCTTGCCGACCCCCGTGATGAACCCCAGGTGGAAAGACTGTTGCAGTAATAGGCAGGGGACTCGAGGAGACATTGGATTATTGTTTTGTTCCACCTTCCTTCAATTTTCGAGTCTGTGCCTGTCTTCGATACCCACTCCATGTATGTTCCCCCGCATAGCATCTGCTTCCCTGAGTGCACCATACAGAGGCATTTCGGGAGTTGTAGTCTGTGTCCACAGGTCTACAAGGGAGAGCCTGATGTCACCAGGGGGCGGAGTTAAACGGACTACTCCAACATCGAGACAGGTTTGCCTACGCCACAGCACGGGAAGCAGTAGGAGAGGAGCGCTGACGAAGGCACACATGCCGAAATGCATTCGCTTGGGACTCTACTGTCAATAAAGTGCTTCCTTGAACCCCCTGCCTGGGTCACTGATCTTTTTTTCGGAGAAGACTTCTGATATATATATATATATATATATATATATACACACACACAATACTGATGACATCATTGAGGACATCTCAAATGACATCACTGATGACATCACTGATGACATCATCCAGTGACTGTGCGTTTCTTTAAAGTTTAAATATGCTTTATATATATGCCAAGGTGTATTGAAGAATGAGTTGGCGTATGATAGTCTGGATGGAGGATTTAGTAGGTGCATGACTGACTGTATAAGTGAGTGATTAAATGTGTCTTACTGAATGCATGGGTTAGTGACTAAACTGTGTGAATGTCTGTTGTTGTGTAAGCTGCTGCATGTGTTGATCAGTAGCTACATGAGTGTCTATATGAGGTATTGATTGGTTGTATTTGTATGGGAGACTGAGGGTCCCTGCGGGCCAACTAGCCCACCAGGAAACTCCAGTAAGCGCCACAGGGCTGCGTTGCAGAGAGGTGGTCTGAGGCCACGCCCCTTTTTACACTTCCCTGCAACACATCTCTGTGGCGCTTACTGGAGGTATCTGGCAGGCTAGTTGGCCCCCAGGGACCCTCAGGATTCAAGGGGACTTAATCCCCCAACTTAAAACAAGCCACAGGACATGTTTGCACACATGTCACATCAGGCCCCGCCCCCTCCCTTCACGACCATGCAAATGCGCCTTGTGGTGACTTTAAGTTGGGGGACCAAGGGTTAGCAAGGGCTACCTTTTTGCCAAATTTTGTGTAATTCCATTCCGCAGTTCAGGCTGTGGCTTTGTCTAAAGTTTCCTATGGAAAATAACATGGGGAAAGCTTGTTTTGGGACCCCCTTTTTTCTCAGGCCCCGCTTGTCGAATCACCATGAAACTTTAAAGACAGAAGCTGTCCGGAGCGGGCCACTAGTTTTGAAAATTTCATGAAGATTCGTCAACCCCTACTAAAGTTATTGGGCAAACAAAAAACGCTTTTCCTATGGAAACTAGGTCCTAACTATAACTACCTACTATATATATGTGCTAACCTGGATTTGCCAAAGCTTGTTTCATTTTACTGGCAAGTAAATTAGGAGAATCAGTTGCCTGAGGGGCAAAAAAAGAAAGGGTCTGTGAGAGAAATAGCAGAAGATGAAACACGGAGGACTCCTCTTATGTGTATAAAATGGTTTCTTAGGGTCTGATTTAGATCTTGGTGAACAGGTTACTCCATCATAATGGTGACGGATATCCCGTCTGAGGAATTATGAATCCCAAAGGATATAATGGGATTTATATTTTTGCGGATGGGATATCAATCACTGTTGTGACTGACTAGCCCGTCTGCCAAGACCTAAATTGGGCCTTCACTGTTTCTGCTATTTTACTACATGCAAGCAAGTTCAGTGAAACATAATGAGAGCATCATTTACTAATCAGAGTACATGGAAGAAAGGAATCTCAACCCAAAGGCTATAAGCAGAGCTTGTTAAAGCACAAACATACTTATTCTTCATCACTAACCATGAAAGCTAGTACTATAACATGACTCTATGTAATAAAAATCATATTTTTGTAGGTTTTATTTCTGCAGTGAAGTCTTAATACAAGCAGGTAATATTGGGAAGACTGTTAACAAAGCATGCACATTTAGTTGCAAAAAGAAAAGGCAGGGAGACTGAAAGGGTGGTTTGAGAAATGCAGGAGTGGTTTATATTTCAAGCCAATTAAGGCCAGAAGAACAGTGTCAGCACTGTTTACATTAAATATGTGTAACCCGAAGGTATTTATGCACATAAGGGCTCGTGAAAAGGTGAGCGGCGCAAGTGACAAGTGATACAGTGAAAGGCGGAGCAGAATAAACAGTAGTGATGATATTTACAAGAGTTTCTGGTTCACGATTTTTATATTACAAGAAATAAAGCAGTTTTAGGCAATTTAGGTGAACCATGGAGTTGCGCCATTAATTGCGCTGGACAGCCGATGATGTTTCGACCTGTTATTAGTTCAGGTCATCTTCTGGACCAGGTTACAGTATTTTTGTGCTGATCGTAATAGGGGTCAGGGGTGTGAGGCAATCATTTGTCCAGTTAAAGGAAGGACAATGTCTAGGGCAAGGAGGCCGAGGATGCATTGTCAGCCATGGTGCAATGGAGCAATGCGGGAGAAGGGAGGAGCGTGGTGCCCTGGTGGGGGAAAAGGCATCCAGCCCGAGCTACAGGCGTCAGGAGGTTGCCGTCTGGTATTAGTGGCCCATAAGGGAGTGATCCGGCATGCAATGGAGAATGTCCGGGTGCTAGGAATTGAATAATGCCAGCAGTCTAAGACCGGGGGGATTTTAATATGCATGTGTCCCTCTGCGGCATGAGTCAAGCCACTAATACTCGAGTGCAACCTCCTGACAAGGAAGGTTGCGGCCTGGCTTTGCACAAGTATGGTTGATGCCAAGCTTGAGAAAAGTTGGTAGGGGCTCAAGTTTACACCATGGGGGTGGTGCCCAGAATAGCACAGGGAAGGTCGGTGCCTGGGCTTCCATAGGGAAGTTTGGCATTAAAACCTCCCCAAAAAGGTTTGTGCCCTGGGCTTCTGCTGGGAAAGTAAGAAACTAGGTGGTTTTCAGAGGGATGGCTGGTTCCTAGACTTACATACGGATGGATGGGGTCCAGGATAACTCAGTGAGGGTTGTAGCCTAGACTTGCATGTCTAGTTCTAGGGCCCACAAGTGCAGAGGGAGGGTTGGGATCCAGGGTTGTTCAGGAAGGCCTGGACCCTGGGTTTCTGCTGGGAGGACTCTAACAGTGTGGATTGGGTGGGGTCCAGGCTTGCACATTGATGATTAGGACCTGAGCTTTCACACAGACTGACAATTCTGACTCAAATGTAGAAGGTTGCAGTCTATTTGTACTGTTGAGACCTGAGTTTACATGTGGATTGTTGGAGCCTAAGTTTGAGCAGATTGGTTGGGGTCCAGGCTCACGCAATAATTTTGGACACTGACTTGAACATGGAGGATTGAGGCCCAGATGTAGAAATGGAGGTTTAGGGTCTGGACTTACAAAGGTGGTGGGGGAACGCTGAGGCCCAAACAGAGTTGAAAAAGGATGTTTGAGGACATAAACTTGAGTAGGTTTGTGATGGGTCCAAGTTTGCATAGTTGGGACCTAGATTTGCACACACAGATTCGCATACATTGACTTGTCCATAAAGGGTTGTGGACCAGACTTGCAGTGAGAGGTTTGGAACCTTGTTTTGTTGAGGGTAGGATAGGACCTGAGCTCGCACAGGGAGTGTTAGGGCCCAGACTTGCATGGTGAGGTGTGTAGGTCAGCTTGCACGTTGTGGTTGGGGCCCACACTTGCACAGCATCAGGAAGCGCTGGGAGAGAGAACATGCTCAAACTGAAGAATCTAGAAAAAGCCAGGTCTTTAAGGCTTACAAAAAAGCAAAAGGGAGACCTGACTAGAAAATTCTTCTGGAAGGGAATTCCACAGTTTGGGCGGAGCTGTGGAGAAGGCTCTGCCACACCATTTAACCTTCTTAAACCTGGAAACAGTGAGTAGGTTTCTATCCGAGGACCGGAGCGATCTGATAGGAGCATAATGATGGACAATCAATTTGATGCCCTCTGAGCCAGAGTCATAAAAGGCTTCATGAGTCAGGCATAGGATCTTAAAAATAATCCAACGATCCATCGGGAGCCAGTGCAAGAGCTTGATCGAGGCCGTGACTGAATGATGTCTAGGAAAGTTCCATACCAGCCTGGCCACAGCGTTCTGCACCAACTGCAGCCAATGAATAAGGCCTGTATTAATGCTCAAGTAAAAGGCATTGCAATAGTCTAGTCTGGACATTACTAAAGCAATGACAGTCTGCTTGTGAGCTTCAAAAGAGAGGTAGTGAGTATTTTAAGGATCCTGATGATCCCGAAGCAGGTGGAGACAGTCCTATTGACCTGCAAGTCAAGAGAGAGGGCTTTGTCCACAATCACCCCTAGGTTCTTCCCATGTGATACTGGGTAGAGACAGACACCAAGCGTGGCCGGCCACCAATCGCTGAACCAGATTTCCCGATTACTCCCAAAAATCAGGACCTCGGTCTTCTCTCCATTGAGGTTCAAAAATTCTCCACCATCCAAACAGCAACTGCCTCCATACAGCTCCTAAACTTGAGGGCAGAATCTTTTACACTATGTGATATAGGGCCCGATGTAGGTAATTCCTATTTACCTACTCTTAAATACCGAATCATACCGATTCGGTATTTAAGAGTAGGTAAATAGGAAGGGGGCAGATGTAGGTAATTCTCATTTTAGAATTACCGAATCTGTAAGATTCGGTATTTACCGATTCGGTAAATACCGAATCGGTATTTCCTATTGATTCCTATGGGCCTTGAAGCCCATAGGAATCAACGGGAAATACTGATTCGGTATTTACCGAATCGGTAAATACTGAATCCTGCAAGGGTGAACGGGGTGTCACTTTGACACCCTGTAGCACCCCAATTCAAGGCTTGTGTGCCATGTGGCAAACATACATGCCCTAAGGGCATGTCTGTGTGTCACATGGCACAGGTGTACATGCACAGATGTGCATGTACACCTGAATTCGTTATTTACCATGCAATAGTATTACATGGTAAATACCGAATTCTAAAGGGCCTGTGGCACACTTAAAAGTGCCACCTACATCTGCATTTACAGATTCGGTATTTTTACCGAGTCAGTATTTACCGATTCGGTAATTTTACCGAATTGGTAAATACAGAATCGGTAAAAATACCGATTCTGTGAATGCATGCCCCCTACATAGGAAAAGGCATTTACCGGTCGGTAACGGCCGAATTCCGGTAAATGCCTACCTACATCGGGCCCATAGAGACCATTATATGGGTGTCGTCCGCATAGAACAGCACCTCCAGCCCAAAAGATCTCACCACTTTTGCAAGCGGGGCCAGATAGACATTAAAAAGTGTAGGGCTCAAAGAAGAGCCCTGAGGGACCCTACACTGCAAAGATTTAGGGGCTGAAAAGAACTGGCCCAACTTTACCATCTGCTCTCGCTCACTAAGAAAGGATGCAAGGAGAGCCAGAGCAGTGCCCCCAACACCTATCTCTCTAAGGCAAGCCACCAGCCTGTGCAGAGATAGTGTGTCAAAGGCTGCGGTGAGGTCCAAAAACACAAAAAGAGTGGTATGCCCAGCATCAACCTGAGTCCGGATGTTGTTAAAGACTGCCGTCAGAGCTGTCACCGGACTATGGTATCACCTAAAACCATGTTGAGAACCATCCAGGAGGTGGTGGTCTTTTAGGTATGAGCTGCGATGGAGATTGACATAGGCCTCCAAAATCTTGTCAGGGACGGGAAGCAAGGAGATCGCCCGGTAATTTTTCAATTCGTTAGGATCCAAGGAGGGTTTCTTCAAAAGCGGTTTCACAACCGCCATCTTCCACGACGAGGGATACACTCTCTCAGAGATGGCGGCGTTCATAATTTCAGTGAGGGGGGAACCACAATCTCCTGGCAGGTTTTCAACACCTTAAGAGGACAAGGATCTAACGGGGTGCCCGAATTGACACGATCCAAGAGCCTATACGTCACCTCTAGTGACATGGGAAGAAAGGTAAGGAGCCTGGAAGTCTCCCCCAAGAGCAGAGTCTCACCGGGGTGCGTAGAAGTTTGCATTCCTGACCTAATACTAGAGGTGGCTGTTTCCAACTGGGCATGGATGTCAGATATTTTGGCTTGGAAGAAATCCGATATTTTGTCACAGAGTTCCTGCAAGGCCTCTGAGGGATCAGTGACATGGCTTGTAAATGTAAAGTTGAAGCCCAGCCCAGGTTTGGGGAGGAACAGTTGTGGACTAGACTTGCTGTGGTAGGTATGAGGCCCAGGCTTGCAGGGGGTGGGCTGTAGCCGAGCTTTTGCAGGGAGGGTTGGGGCACAGGATTGCGCTGTCAAAGTTGTTGTCTAGGGTAGTATAGAATTGGTGGGGCCCATGTTAGTGGATAGAGGGTTGGGGCATAGGATCGTTAAGGATCAAGTGTGGGTTAAAGCCTTAAGCTTGCAAAGGGAGGGTTGTGACCTAGGCTTGCACATAGTGGGTTGGGTCTCTGGCTTGTGAAGGCTGCTGTAACCCGAGCTTGTGCAGGGAAGGTTGGGGCCCAGGCGTGAACTGCTTGAGTTCTGTCCTAGAGTTGCATACGGTAGGTGGGACTGAGGCTGGCAGTTGGAGGGTGGGGGCTCAGGCTTGTGGAAGTTGTGTTGGGGTCTGAGCTTGGGCAGGAACCTGACTTTGAACACGCTGGGTTGGGGTCCGGGATTGAGCAGGAGCTTTACACACTTAAAAGTGGGATGTTTCCCATTTCTTGATTAACTATTGCCTATAGATCTGCAAAACAATGGGCACCAGTTTGATGTTTTAACCCGACCCCCTGTTATTTTAATGCAACAATGTTTACATTTGAAAGGAAGCACACTCGTTTATTTAAGGGTTCAACGCCTGCCTCTGTTGCATCGGTGTGGGCTGAATTGAATCATGGTATGTAATCACAAGGCCCTTTCATCATTTTGACCGTGAACTTTCACCGGTGGCTAGCTGACCATTGACAAAAGTGCCGACAAAACTGAGAATCTCCTGGGTGGGGTCAGTGTCACAAAGGCCTAAAATCATCAAACTTCCAGTGAGTGCTCTGGATCGCTAGAATTAAATCTCATTTTTGTAAGCAGCTCTGGGGCTGTGGGGCACGGTGGGATCTTAGGGGGTTTGAAGTAGTACACAGTTACTTATCCTGCTTACAAGGCATGCTCATGAATTCTCACTCATCTCAGGTCAGGACTGTTTCAAGACACATGGCTGTAGTAAAGAGGACTCATTAACCAGTTGATTGCAGCTGGCTTTTATAGTCGATCCTCTGTGGTCGAGGGGCTGTTTGGTGACACTGATATCTGAACATGTGACAGCCTTCAGGTTGTCGAAGTCTTGTGCTGCCAATATGTGTTTAGTTTTTCTAGTGTCAACCCGTGTTCTTGATTCCCCATAAATCTGATGTAACCATCTTGAATAGCCAGGCAGTGAAACAAGAATACTACTTTCAGCCAAGAATGGAGAGAGGGCAGCTTCTAAGCCTTCATCTGCATGAATGAGCGTCAATTCTCAGAGTGTTTATTACACCTGACTGTATGAAGATCAGCTCAAAATATCCCAGACTCCATTGATTACTAACAGGTAAACTTCATCACTTGGATTATCATTCTTAATCCCAATACTTACAACATTGATGTATGTCATCTCCCAAAGGCACCATTTGGCCAAGCTAAACCAATCAAAAAAGCTCCTGACCATCCTCTACCATTGTCTTCCTTCTGCTTCTCCCCTCAAGAGGAGAGTATAATGGAGGAGCAGATCCACAAAACTTTCTGACATCCCTGCACACCGGGGATCGAGGTAATGACAGTGGAAAGGGAGGGGGTTTTGTAAGAGCCAAGATGAGGCACGGTAACTAAAGTAATGAAGATTTGCAGTAAGTAATTGTGCATTACCTCCTCAACCCTTCCTTGTCCCAATCTTTAAAACAGTGAGGATATTAAAAAGAGGTAAGCTCATGACCTGATCCACAACAAGTCATACGAAAGATATAAGCAATTCAAGATGTTTCCAGAAAAACACAGCACTGGAGGAAACATAGTAGGGTGACTGGCCAAATGCTTTTCAGTCAAGTCTCCAGAGAACACCAAGAATCCACAATTAAATATTGCAGTGGGCTACCAGCAGCAGAAGTCTGAGCCTGGCCGGCCAGGTAGATCAGTCTCAGGACAGAGGACACTAATGACAGACAAAGCAGGAGTATACCTACGCCACCTGACGAAAGGCAGGGAAGCGACTAGTATTGGAAGGAGTCCCCTGAGGGACCAGACAAGAGGAAAGTGCCCACAAACCGGACCTGGGCAAATAGAGCACCACATCATCCAATCACTCTAACTCAGCAGAAGCACAGAAAAGGCATGCACAAATCCTAGAAACAAGGGCATACTGAACTATGGCAGATAGTAGGAAGCAAACAGAAGCCTTTGAACATGGAAAAGGCTAACCGAATTACCTAAAGCAAGGACCCACAATGAGGAAACCCACCACAGAAGAACAAGCAAGTGATATGGAAAACAGAGACTCCCAGATAAAGCACAAACCATGTTGGGCACCATACTTTAAAACACAGTGGTCAAGTCCTTGAAAGCCATAAGAGAGCAACCGGGCATCAACTAAGCCCATCAAGCAGCACACTAACCAAAGCACAGCTCCCAGATGGAAAGGCAGAAATCAAGAGAGAAAACACATCTGCAAGCAGCCTCTAACACTGGAGAGCAAGCACTGACAAAGGCATCTGAAAATGGATATTACAGAAAAGAAAACAACCTTTTTTAATGTAGCATTCCTGTTTCATCTGCATTTGTTATCTCTTGTTTCCTGTTATACAAACAAGCACTGGTAAAACCAAAAGCACTCACTACATGTGCAACACCTACTAGTCTGCCAATGCTTGTTCGATGAGTGTTGTACATTTCAGAGCAAAATGTTTTAGTATCTGCTTTTATGGTGGAGAGGACATGTCAGGTAAAAAAGAGACATTACTTTGGAGTCATCACACCACTAAAATCAACATTGTGTAATCAATTTCTCTAGTTTATAACACAGATATCGGTCAGCAGTCTGTTTCTAGCATGTCTCTGTATTTGTCTAATACTTACTTTAATTACTTTGTGGTGGATACTTAACTCAAGTACTTACCTAACAATATTTACCAATGTATTGTAATAGCATGCGTTGTAATGGCATGCATTGTAATGGCATATGCGCTGTAATAGCATGCTATATAATGGTGCCCGTGTTGTAAAAGTTGCGTTGTAAAGTCATTACGATGTAATTTTTTTAATGACTGCACTGCAAGTACTGATTGTGTGGAGAGCAACGGAGGTGCATTTGAATAGCGAAAGGGGGTTCAGTTTTTCCTGCTTCCTCTACTTGGTCCTTTTGATCCTTGACAATATATATATATTTTTTTTTTTGCTCCGCAGTAACAAGATTAAACATAAAAAGCAGGATACAATAAAGAAATATGCAACTGTGTTATTCTAATCATTTCTCTTCTTCAGGAGTCAAAATAATCAGGAAATGCTCCCCAAATACTTATACCAATGTGCCTTTTTTTAGCCCCTTTCACTGCAAATAAACTCCATTCTAATTTGTACAAGTTATACATTTTAGCCCGCCAAAACTCAAATGCTGGAGGTTCTCTTTGTAACCATTCAGAGGCAATACATAAACGTGCTACAGACATAGCAATAAATATCAAATGTCGATGCCTATACATTAAATTTTCATGAATATCAATAAATTCCATCCCTAATAACATAATTGTTGGGGTTATTCTCATCGGGCTCATAATTGTAGATAAAAATTTCTCTATATGGGAAATACATTTAGATAACTTCCTGCAGCTAAAGAAAACATGCAAACTATCTGCATTCTCATCCCCACATCGGAAGCATCTTCCATCGAACTCCACCCCCCATTTAGCCATTCGGGCGGGGGTGTAATACAAACCAAATGTTGTTTTAAAGACCTGTGCCTTCAAATTGGCCGACATTAGCACTTCCTTAGCATTAACTAATGTCATCTCAGGGGATATATTTTGCTCACCCTAAATTGTTGACCATTTCTCATTATACTTTGCAAGGTCATCCATTTTATAAGACAGTAGTAATTGATACATCACCCCAATCTTTTCCTGACGTCTAATCATCTCAATAAGAGATATAGGAACTAGGGCCATTTTTTTCTTTAACAAAAAATCCCTAATTTGAAGAAATGTAAAAAACTGAGATCTAGACAAATCGAAATGTTTAACCAATTCTTCAAATGAATTAAGCACCCCCCAGTAGAAAATAAGTCCCCCAATTTTTTGACTCCTTTCTTTCTCCAATTATTTACAATATTATCACTAAAGATAAGCGGCAATACCTTTACCGTGTTAACGGTGTATAGTATGATATTTTCTCCAATGATTCAAATTTTGAAATTCTTTTCCATACTTTAAAAACACTTTCTAATATCTTAAATCGAGTACGTTTATAATAGCTCCCATCAATTTCTTTAAACAGACACTGTCTGACAATAGGGCCCAAGATCATCTCAAAGATTGTCAGTGTCTCGGATATGCTCTTAGCACCCTCCCCAGTTAGTAAAACCCACAACCTTAACAAAAAAACATGTATAAAAATACAAAGTCAAACCTCTGATCACTGGTAAAGTCATAAACTGCATAGCGTGTCTCGGTTTCCCAGGGGCCCATATAAACTTTCCACACATGAATTGAAGGTGTTGTAACTGAGTAGTAGTCACTTCCAAAGGATTTGAACGGAATAAGTATAAAACTTTAGCTAAAATATTCATTTTAATGATATTACTTCATCCAATGAACGTAAGGTGCAAGCGTCCCCATATATCTAAGGATTCCTTGATTTTATGTAATAGAGAATTCCAATTTACTTCAATAACCTTGTGCATTGAGGCCCTTATTTTTATCCCAAATATGTCACCTCTTTAACTACTCCAGCCTCTAGCCAGATGATACTCTCTGAGCACAAAATTTGCGTTTTATCCACATTCAATTTGTAACCAGATATTTGGCCAAAAGCTATTGCTAGTCGCTCGATCTCTGTGAATGATAGGGAGGGATCTGAGGAGGTTACTGCAATATCATCTGCATAAGCAAATACAGACAAATGATAATCCAACACAGAGAAAGGTTTGATACATGGGTTATTACCTAATTGTTCAACTAAAGGATTTCTATAGAGGGCAAACAAAAGGGGGGAGCAGGGACAACCTTGCCTCGTGCCACGGGTAATACTTACAGCATCAGATACCAAACCCATAGCGGATATTTTAGCAGTCGGTTTCTTATAAAGGACTTTGAATGCAGTCATGAATCCAGAACCAAACCCAATACTATGCATCAATTGCCATAAGTACTCCCATTCCACACGGTCGAACGCTTTTTCTGCGTCTAATAAAATTAACCCCAAATCTCGTTTTTCTACAGATGCAATATCAAATAGTGTTATAACTTTATTAATATGAGAAACGGTTCCACGTGACGATATAAAACCATGTTGATTTGGAGATACCAGTGAGCTGATACCTTTAGATAGACGATTAGCCAAAATCTTAGAATAAATCTCACTATCCCAGTTTAGTAGCGAAATTGGGCGGTACAAGCCCACCAAATCCGTTTTTTTATCCTTTTTACAGAAGACCACAATAGTGGCCTCTGCCCAAGATTTTGGCGGATTTCCCGCCTGTGCAGCCTGAAAGACATCCAATATCTCATCCTTTATATATTGAAAAAAAGTTTGTATACTGCAACTGGAATTTTGCCAGGCCCTGCCGCTTTGCCTACCGCTAGACTCTTGACTGCATTTTCAAATTCTTCCATGGTAATTGGAGTGTCCAATTGTTCTGCTTCAACCATATCGAGATATGAAAGTCCTTCCTGCCACAAAGGACAGTCATTTACCTTTAGCCCTCCCTGATGAGTATATAAATCGCTATATAATTGGTGGAAAATAGACAATATCTTTTGTGGTTTTTGACACTCTATACCATTCTGGTCCTTCAGAGTCTGAATAGATTGCGCTGACTCTCTCATATGTAACCGTAGGGCTAGTTGTTTACCAATGGTTTCTCAAAATTCATGGTTTTGCTGTTTAAATATTAAATATTTTCTTGCGTTCTCCTTATTCCAAAAACCCATAATATTAGGTCTATGTTTAGGCACTGCATCTTTCAATTCGGAAATATTATTCTTGTGCAGTGCAATACCAATAGTTAAAGTACCCTCAGCCTCTCGTAAAACATCATAGTAATGCAATACATCAGACTTAAGTTCCTTTGCTGATATATCCCAAATTTGAGGGCTTCTCCCCTAAGTCAAGTCTTAAATGTATCCCATATAACTGTAATATCAGCCAATTGTCTATTATTTAAAAAAAATCCCTTATCCAACACTTCAAATGATCTTTAAATTCGTCATTTAAACAATGTTTACAATCAAACGTAAAGGACCTTGGATGAATCTGCCTCTTAAATACACATAATTCTAGGACAATAGGGGCATGATCGGAGGAAATTCTCGGGTATAGTTCAATAGAGGCATCTTCTAATGATGAAAAGGGCACAAAAAAAAATCCAATCTAACTAACTTTTTGTGTGGATATGAATAAAACGTAAATCCTAGTTCAAGCTTTATCAACACTCCCCACACATCAACTAGTCTATGGTCCTTAACTAGATAAAAAAGTGCTTTGAATACTCGTAGCTTCCGCTCTTTGTACTTATGAGGACCAGCAGCAAAATTAGTCCTTTCACCAGAAAGCCAGAGCAAAATCGCGAGTAGCTTTTTTCCTCAGTAGAATAAGACCAGTAAACTCATCCTCCTCCTCTCCTTTTCTCAAACTCTCCCAGCAGGGTCCGGCAGGAGCGGCTCGCTCACGTGTCCATCGCGGATGCCATCTTGCCCCCCTGATCCTTGACAATATTACGGTGGTTAAGACAATGAGTTTAGGTAAAATACATCCAGTGTTAAAGGTGCTTAACAATGTGGTCGTATTAATACACAAAACCTTTAAGCATCAATCTCTAGACACTGTGCAGATTCTGGAGGACTAGGGAAAGGCAGATGTGCTATGAAAAGTTTGGTCTGCCTTACTAAGTGAGTGGATGTGACACTGGTCAGCATCCTTTCTTGGGTAGATTACTGTAATGACATTTACCTGCTGCCACCTTAATAAGGCTGCAGCTGATTAATGATATGGTTGTGAAATTACTGTTGGGGATGGAAAAATACAATTGTGCCTTCGAGTGTTACTGGGTTCTTTAATAGCCCCAGTCAAACAACACATACATTTTAGGTGTTAAGGTCCCCTGTCTCATTTATTTTACATACCATAAAACTGTGCTTCCCCCCCCCCCCCATAGTGCTCTGCGGCTCAGCATGCAAGTCCTTCCAATTTCCTGTTTTTAGAAGCCTAGGGGGCAGATTTACTAACATCTCATGCAACGCAGCACTGTAGTAAAAAAAGCTGGGCTGCGTTGCGGGAGAAGAGAGCAGGGGAGCACCATATTTACAGAAATATGGCACTCTCCTCCCTTCTCCCTAGCGTCAGCACTGAAATTAGCTGTTGTGCACCACACACACCTTTGCCCCATAGTACAAGGGTGTCTGTGTGAGTTTAGCATAGGTGTTGTACTGGAAAGATAGCTTTCCAGTACAAAATACTACGCTCAGACTAACTTCAAACTGTTTCCCAATTTGGGTGTGTGCTGTACAGTGCAGCACACATACAAAGTCAAAAAATGAAGGAGAATTCATAGCACCTACTTGAAATTGAGGCTATTTTCTGACGCTAGATCTTGTGTACTTTTTTAAGTAATGTAGGGCAGATCTCCACCGCCCGCATGTCGGTGGCGATCCCCCCTACATCCTACCCCGCCCGACACCCATTTCCCCCGGCCATACTGATGGCGGGGGGACCCTGGTGGACGGAAAGACCGTCCGCCGATTTTCTGCCCGGTCTATGGTGGCGGTGTCTGCTAGACACCATCATCTATATTGGTATGCAATTGGACAGGAGCCTTAAAGCCGCCATGGAAAGGGATGCGGAGTTCACAATTGGGGGCCAGTTGGTACCCCCCTGCATTTGCATGAACAATGTGGCAGCCACCGCGCGGTGTCTGCCACTTTCTGCATGCAAATGCACAACATGCATTTTTATCATTGCGGCGAGTACTGCTGAAAGCACCACCCGCCGCAATGTTAACTATGCGTGATGCGCCCGACAGTGTGGCGAGCGCATCCTAATCTCCCCCAGGGGACCCCCACACATATGGCGGGTGGTCCCGTTTTCCGTCAGGATGGCAGGGGGACTTTCCTAATGATGCCTTTTGTGTCAGAAAGCTTAGCTGGTTGAATGGGAATGCCCAAGCACCAGCCCTGGTACACCCCGGTGGCGCTAAGTAATGCAAAGTAGCACTATGAGCCATCTTGCATTACTTTAAAGTAATTTTCCAGTGCTTCACAAGTTTAGCGCTGGAAAGTAAATAGGTAAAAAAGATTTTGGGTCACATTTGTGATGCAAACAGGGTATTAAATCTTAGTAAATAGACCCCTGGATGTCGTGGCAGACCTTACCGCTAGACACCACCATCCATATTAGTATGCAGGCGGACAGCAGCCTTTCCGTGGCGGCAACAAAAGGTATGTGGAGTTCACAATTGGGGGCCCGTTGCGGGCCACCGGGTAGTTGGGGGGGGTGTGGGTGCACATGGAGGGTACCTATGGTACCCCACTGCATTTGCATGAACAATGTGGCAGGCACCGCGCAGTGCCTGCCACTTTCTGCATGCCAAATGCACAACATGCATTTTTACCACTGTGGGGGGTGCTGCTGAAACCACAGCCCGCCGCAATGTTAAAAATGCGTGATGCGTCCGACAATGTGGCAAGCGCATCTTAATATCCCCCACGGGACCGCCACACATATGGCGGGTGGTCCCGCTTTCCGTCAGAATGGCGGGTGGACTTTCCTAATGATGCCTTTTGTGTCAGAAAGCTTAGCTGGTTGCATGGGAATGCCCAAGCACCAGCCATGGTATACCCCGTTGGTGCTAAGTAATGCAAAGTAGAACTATGAGCCATCTTGCATTACTTTCAAGTGATTTTCCAGCGCTTCACAAGTTTAGCGCTGGAAAGTAAATAGGTAAAAAAGATTTGGTATCACTTTTGTGACGCAAACAGGGCATTAAATCTTAGTAAATAGACCCCTGGATGTCGTGGTAGACCTTTCTGCATGTTGGGACCTTATCTTATCTATGGCATGGGCTCCCTTTAGTCTTTTCGCTTACATCCAGACATAGTCACTTCAGAAACAACCTAGAAACTATTTTATAATTGTGGTGCATTGCCCTGCTAGGGCACACACCTGTATTTTCCAATCTTTATGTTTTTTGTCTGATGGTTTATGTTCTTCCTAGTGCCTTGATCCTTTGGTGACAGTGCCATTTACAAGAAAAAATATGTAAATAATCAAATAGTCCTGCTGTAAATGTTAGGTAAAAAGAGAAGTTTCACTACTACAAGTTCGTTACCCTGACCTCACTGGTGGGGAAATCATTCGCAGAGGAAATAAAAGTTAAACAGAGGGTGAAAATACTGTGTTACATACAGGACATGTGTCAGGTACAGTTGAGGCAGGAACATCTGTAGTTTAGAGACGTCACGGCCCGGCGACACGTCAGCCATCTATAGAAAGCTGAATGAAATAAGAGTGAAAAAATAGCTCCGGGTGACATGGTATGAAAAGGGTCTTAAAGCAAAGGCCTGCGTCAGTGCTGTCTAATGTTATGAAAAAAGCAAAAATAACGCCAACCGTTTTTAATCATTAAATTTCGATTTATTATGGAAAAAGAAAGCCGAGACTGCGACTTAATACCTAGAGCCCCCAGGAAGTGAATTGGATTCCGTCATCCCTGTGAACAGCTGGGATCCTGTTTAGTCTATACTTGTTGCAGCACAGCCAGCAGCAGACTGGCACATGGGAAACTGAGTGATTTCCTGGCACGCTAGTTTTTATGTGGGGTTTCATTATTTCTCATTCATTTCGGTTACACTGATTACTGTCGAGTTTCATCAATGTGCTTGTGGCTTGTTGTATAACGCACTTACCTGGTTTATTACTACAATACTTCATTGTTCATGGTGGCCTCTGATTTAGCGGGTACCGAAGAACATTTAGGGGTAACCCTGAGCATCCAGTTGGAGTTCCTATACCTCCATCCACTCCCAACTTCCTCCCAGGTTTTCCACCTATCCAGATAGTGCCGTTTGAATCCGTAATTTCCACTGTCTGGGTAGATTTCTGTAGGCAAGAAGAAGCTCATGGTTCACAAATAATTAACCTGTGCTTAATTTGAGCTGTTGCATGCAGAAGGGTCCACAGGCATTTTAATTTGGGGGACCAGCATTTATTTTTCTTAAACAAACTTTCACCTAGAGCAAGTGAGAGAAAATCTCAAAAAGGGGAAGGGGGCAACCTGTGACAAATGGAGAAAGCAGGGGGTGTAAAAGAACCTGAAAGAGTGAGCTAAAGAGGCAGGGGGTGTCTGGTGGTGGATTAAAGAGGCAAGGATGGAATCAAGACTATGCAACTTTGGAGTTCAGCACCTCGACCTTCGACAGTGCTTCCACGGGCTTCTCAACAAAACATCAGTCCACAGCGCTTATTATTTTACAAATTAAGCACTGCTATCAACTCGCCCTCTATTGGGGGTAGGTGCATGCATGTTTGGATTATTAGTGTGTTGGTTGGTGCAGACTGCCTGAAGAGTGGATCATGTTGTTTGGGCGACTACAAGTAAGGAGCACTACTTGCATTGCAGATGGAATATAGCAGCATAGCACAAAATAAGCTTTTGTCCGTTTTAGAGAGGCACTGGGTCAGCAGCCTTAGCAGTAGGGTATAGGTGTGGTTGCCGCTTGCACTTAAGTACTGACTTGGGAGGTAGGTTATGTGTATGCGTATTTCGAGTCCGTGCGGGTTAGCCGTGCTCTTCAATCATGGCACATCGAGCGGTAATAGCAGCTATATTGAGGTGTGGTTGATAAAGTTTGAAAGTATGGAAACTGCATGTTAGCAGCATGGGAGAGTATTATGTCTTTGTGTAGATGCCATACGTAAGGACCAGAGGTGTACTCCTGTTGTGACACAAGCACATTAAAGCAGAGAGGAGAGTATTCAGACATACCTACAGTTTAATCAGAGGTTAGATTTGCTTGTCCGAGGGTCAGTCACAGAGCTCGAATAAAGGCTATCGGTTCCTCCTAATGCAGCTAATCGTTGTAAATAATTGCATAGGAATATGCAGACAACACGACAAATCAGATGCAGAACAAAACAAGAAGCATGGAAGCATCTTATCACAACCTGTGTTCAGGCAAAACACAGTCTAGAGTGTGGCTGTTCACTGGATATACACATCATTCTCTAAATGAGAAACAATTGTGTGCAAGGTAGACCCAGTGCGGAATAAGGCAGTTACCTGGAAGCACCAGGCATAAGAAACAGACAAGTAGTAATTCACAGAGATGATGGCAGGAAAAGCGAAGGCAATGTACAGGGCAGATACTCCTATGCAAGGAGGTGCTTGGGTGCATAGCTGGGAAGGGGTATAGTGTAGGACCAACAACAGTTCTTAGATTACCTGAAGTGATTGGATGGCGGTAGTGTACCAGGGGTTTTGAGTTAAGGTCCTTCCAGGCTCTAATAGTGCCAAGCAAGAAAACTGAACAGAGGACGTCGTCCTGTGCTATTCTGACATTTATACGTGATGTCAAGGCTATAAAGCCTAGTAAGGAGGAAAAAGTAGCACAGGAAGAAAGGTAAGCTGACACCTCTGGACAACCAACAGTGCGATTTAGAATTCTAAGGAGGCTGAATGTTTCGGCCGCTTCGAGGTGGAAACAGTAAATGATACTGTTGGTTCATCAATGCAAGACGAGATCAAAACAATCAAAACATAATTTAGGATCCTTCCATAAGTTCCAAAATCTCCCATGTAACATATGAGGCATCTCTTTCCAACCAGATTTAATTGTCTGTAATGCAAAGGAAGTTAGGCTGGATCTGACCAAATAGCTCTAATCAATTACTTTAAACTTTGCATTTATAGCTACAATATTCCTAGATGTGCAGAGCTTTACCATATGTTTGTCAGTGATGTCTGTGTTTAATCCTAGGAACTACTAGTCATTATCCAAGTCAAAACTACAATTTTTACAATATTTAGGGACAATGGAAGATGGAAATCAATGTTCTACTTTTCTCTCAAGGTCCGTGTCTCCTTGACTGCTCCGAAACAGCCCTTCGACCAAGATCAATTGGAGTAAGTAACCAGAGAGGTGCCTGACCATATTATTGTGCAAACATTATGCACCACTCTTCTGTGGCTGTCAAAGCATGCAAGCTTGGGCATATCATATTGCATTTTTGGGCTTCATGATACTCTATTGAGAAAAACAATCCTGAAACACAAAAATACTGGCAAATAAATCGACAATCTAAACCTACAAAAATATCTATAACAAAAATAGCATTGACAAAATATCGAAAACAAGAACAAAGAAATTCCAAATATTATAACCTACATTGAAACTAGTGGAACGTAACAATAATCACAACAAACAAAATATAGAACACATGGAATATGAATATAAATGAACATATTTAAAACACAATCAAATTAACAGAGATATGCAAATACTTATAGAAAAGGTTACAGAACATTAACATACAATGCATTGAAGATGAAAGCATTAATTAGTGTTGACCATAAATGGTATAAAAAAGAAAAAGGTAAACTATTCTTCAAATAACCTAGCAATATAAACTTAAAACAGTTGGCAAATAGAAATGCTTTCCCAATTAAAAAACAATATAAAAAGGACATGAAAACACACAGCAAAATGCATCCTGAAAAGAAATTCCAGCAGGACAGCATCACTCTGCTGGATTGAAACTTAACATATGAGGAAATCTAAACCCCAATTGACCACTAAATGTATATAGACTATACATATAGTTAAGAAAGCGTCACCACTGAGAAAAGACACTGCAAATTCCAAAAATATTATTCAAATTCACGCTATGGCAGGGCTTTAACGAGAAACGTTGTGGTCGAAAGAGTTAGGAAATGTAATCATCGTCCCCATATTACAGAAATAGAAGTGAGAATTGTCCTACAGGACATGAAAGAGGCCATTACAAGCTCACAAGAGCCTACAGGAACAATCCTTAATCAAAATATAATTCCAAATGTTCTTGAACAGGCAATGGAGAATAGGGCTGTTCTGAAATACCAATCACAAAAGATCAATTGCAAAAAAACACATATAATATCAGGGGAATGCCAATTGTACCTAAAAGATATGAAGAAATAGACTTGCCCCAAAACTTACTAGGCACACATAAAAGTGACACCTTCTTACTGCATGACAACCACCATAATGATAGAAGAAATATAATGTATGCTGCTCACAACAATTTACTAATGTTTTCACAGAGATGATGGATGGTGCACTTAAGGTGTGTTCTTTCAACATTCAGAAAAATGTACACATTACATCATGGTCAATACAAAAAGCATTGTTGACCTGAAAATCCTTATATCTGGGGATCAAGAAACTTGTCCTTGGATGATTGGTATTCACAACACTCACTGGGTTTGGAAAGTTTGAATTTTTAGAAATATTTGTTTTTTCTTTCTTGAGTCCCCTCACTCACCAGGGTTTCCCCACAGTGACATGCTTCATCATTGGGGCCATCTTAGTCCTCTACGGACTGAGGCATGCTACGACTTGTTAATTATTTAGGTGCACTGAAGTGATGGACTATGTGTAGTGCAGTCACTGTAGTGAAGTGGAGTGGGTTTTGAAGTGAGTTAAAACTACCTATCTAGTGGGTGACAATTATTTATTCTTGCTCCTAGTAGGTCTGGTTAAAAACGAGGTAGAAAACTAGGGGTCCTAAATGCAATGGGTTAGGTGTACCTAGAAATTCGAGTCAACATGTTTTGAGTGTTCCCCAAGCTCTTCGTCAGGACGACACAGGGACCAGCCCTGTGTTCGCCACTTCTAGTTATGCTCAAGTGAGGTAAGAAAATATTTTAATAATTAGAATGCTGCAACAATAAAGCATGTATTAGTACATACATATATTTGATAAGTCATGTAGTATCTGTAGGGTAGAAAACAAAAAATGGTTACCGGTATAAGGACCCCTTTGCATCACATAATGATTCATGTAATGTTGTTCTCTGCACATGAAAGATACAGAATGTGACATTTTTGTAAAACATTCCTTGTGCCTTAGTCCAGAATAAAGGAAGCCAAATGGCGTGTTATTAGGAAAAAAAGTGTAATTGATTTAAGAAACGTGATCCTGGCACTCTGTGACACAACACACACAAATAATGTAAAAAGACAGACAATTACATATATTTACGGGGACCTAGCTTTGCCCCATGGTCACGGAGAGTTTCTAGTAGCCCCCAGATCTAGTTGTCAGGGAGAAAATGTGGTGGAAAATATTGTCAAGTTAGAGGCTTGATTGATAGAAAACTAAAAAGACTCATAGTCGGTTTGCCTGCCGTCCGCCGTTTCTCGGCACCTACGGGAGTGAAAACGGGCACTTACTTGCTCTGGGAATACGCAGGCTTAGTGACCTATACTGCAACCTCCGGACCGTATGTTGGTGTGTACGTGTCCAGTTCCTTCATTTAAGCTACAGCTTCCGCATTGTCATTGCGGTGAAAGCATAGTCTGCTTTCGAATTCACGAAATGTCCGCCAGCCGATGGCAATGGCGTCGGCCATTTTGAGAGTATTCCGTTTCTATCTTCGGGGAATACGTCGGTCATTATTGAATATTTTGTTCTAAAAATATTTTTGGGGGGTTGTCGTTTTAAATGTACTCCTAAATATTTAATTAGGAAATATAAATGGAAAAAACTAAAACCTGTTTGTTGCATATATGGTTATGTGAAATTATGTCTGCCTCTATGTTCTTGATGAAACGGGGTAGACTATTATTAAAAAGTACTCAACAATAACAGATAGGATCATCCCAATCATTTAATGGATTATGTGAAGTGTATGGTTTTAAAGGCACTTATTTGAAGGACACCTGGGTGCTGCATAGATATTGGTGTGCCAGCAAACTTGGACAGTGTTTTGACCGATTTGGGGGGCAGTGTGTCATCGTACTCTTTACGACAAATGTCCCCATGGTATGTCATCATTTAGGCCGTGTGAGTCAGAGCGCAGTTTGAAAACCGAGCGATGTTCTTTTTAGAACAGTTTCTTGTCAATGTGTGTGCGATTCTGGATTGTTTCCAGCACAACCCACTTCATGCCGTTCGGGGTATGTTGTCTTTCCAAAAAATGCGTGGTCATTTTAGTGTTGGATCGTTTGCACCTAAAGCTACTGCGGTGTCAACTATGCATGTACTGACCTTCCTAGTGGTCATTCCCGCATAGTGCAGGTTGCATGTGCAGGTGATTAGGTAGACCACGCCTGTTGTGTTGCCGTTAGAAAAGGATCTCAGATCCCAAGTTACACCATTGTTACTAATAACTTGTTTAGCTGCTGTGGTAAGGTGGCAAAAGCTACAGTTAGTACATGGGTAGTGTCCTTCTTGAAGGGGGTGTAGGAGGCAAACTGTGCCTTCTGTGCCTAGTGTGTCTTTAGGTCGTGTGTGGACCACATAATTCTTGAGATTCTTTCTTTTTCGGTGACTGAACATGGGCTGTTGTAAGTTCAGCCCACCACTGTTCAGGGTTCTCCAGTGTTTCTTAATAATTTGTGTTACTTTGTCTGAAGCTACATTAAAAGTTGTTATGCATATAGGTCTTTTGCTTTTGGTAATTTGATCAGCTGTCTTGTGCTCTAGCAGGGCTTCCCTATTGTTATTTGCGGCTCTTTTTCTAGCTTGTGACACTATATGTCTGGGGTAGTTTCTCTGAAGCAATTTGGTGCTCAGATCCTTTGCTTGTGTGTTGTAATCCCTTTTCTCTGAGCAGTTCCGTCTGAGACGCAAATACTGCCCAAAGGGGAGGTTGTCCCTTAATTGTCTGGAATGGAAACTGTCATACCTCAGTCTCTTGCCATAGGTTTGAAAGGTGTGGTTGTGATAAGTGTACCCTCATGTACCAGTATGTTGTAGTCTAGGAAGACGAGGTGGGATCGGCTCATTGTTACTGTGAATTTCAGAAACGGATCTTGTAAGTTTAACCAGTCAAGGAAACAAGTGGCTTCTGTTTAATTTCCTTCCCAGATAAGTAACACGTCATCTATGTACCTTTTCCATAGATGGACATGGTTCAGATGTGGGTTACTTTTGTGTAGGATTTTCTGTTTCTCAAGGTGGTGGACGTAAAGTCCGGCCACGCTCGGCACGAAAGTACTCCCCATGCTCGTACCGTGCTACTGACGGTATAGGGTGTGGTTAAATTGGAAAAAGTTTTCAGTCAGTGCTAGTCGACAGCATTCTAGTACCACATGTCTAGGTGTATGGTATTGCCATGTTTCTTGGAAAAGGACCTCCTCTAGGATCTCTAAAGTCTCTTTGTGAGGGAGACTTGTATATAGACTTTCCACGTCTAACCCTACAAGAATGTGGGTCAGAGGGTTGAACTGTAGATCCTTAAGAAGACAAAGAACAGCTTTAGTGCCCTGAAGGTATGTGTCTGTCCGTTGTATTAGGGGTCGTAAGAATGCGTCCGCAAACTTAGACAAATACAAAAAGCAAACATCATATTAGTGTATGCGCTGATACCTAAGAAATAAAGTGCAACTTAAAATGACATGTTAACACATATAAAACAACAAACTAACAACAATAACCCTAAAAAATCATTATAGATTTTAAACATGCAGTTATTTCCATTACACAGAGAATGTACCCGTACACTACAATTCAGGAGTGCTACTATCACTTCAAACAGAGCAAATAGAGGTACCTACAAAAATCCACCATGAGTATAGATGCATAACTAACCAAGAATTTGCAGATAAAACTTGAAAAAGTGAATTAGATCAGCCTACTTCCCAGTAACAAAGGTCACTAAACATTAGGACATTCTAATAAAATCCCTCCATTTCCAAAACCCTAAAACAAAACTAGCCCAATTAATGGATTCTTTTGAAGATATATGCATTTGTAGTTTTCACTGATCAAGACACAGACACCAATACACTTGTCACGTTCCATGGTGGAATGTCTACCACAGCACCATGCTCTAAGAAGCAATGAAAAATAATGCAGTAGAAGGGTGGGACATCTCCTACCAAGAAACGCTTTGCAAGAAAGCACACTATTGTCTACCAATTTCTAGATATACTTGAAAAAAAGAGGAAAGCTACCAGGAACTAAGAATGGAACAATCTCTAACTCAAACCAAGCAAAAAATATCTAAATTAACCAAAGAAGTGCTTCAAATCGTAGCATGCAATGCATTGGTATTTGCTAACAAAAAAGCCTACCATATCCAAATTTAATATCGAGAAACTGACTTTAAAATCTTCACACTAACAGCACCAGAATCTAAAACTTCCACACAAAAAAACTATATTAATATTAAATTCTAAATAATATTACAACAACTTTTAAAGATCAATCTGAAAAATAAAATATCCAATGCATATCTGTTCAGGCTGATAATTAAAAACAGCAATAATACATATTTAAAATAAATAAACACACACAACAACAACACCTTAATCCAACTAACTAACTGCTTATCTATTACTTGCAAACCTTCCCTAAAATAATAAAAGCAGAATAATACATAATCAATTAACATGCATAACTTCAACACATTAATGCTGCCCACCCAATTATATAAATATAGGAAAATAAAATAATGCAATTTCATACATGAAGTCCTGGTAAGTGAGATCATGAGTCCCAAAAGAAAGATTCCAACAAAGTGTCTCTAAAAAAGATTCCCCCAAAAATGTGCAAACATAAGCAACACAGAAATAAAACATCGAACACAAGTTCAATAATCCATGGAATACAAGCACGTAAAATATGAAAAAATAGATAAAATCTCCAGGAAAACTGAAAATTCAAATAAAAAGAAATATATTTTTGGTTAAAAAATAACAAACTATGCCACTTGTCAAAATGGGTGGTCAACTACAGTGAGAAACAATGCCTCCACATGGAAAGAGCGGTGACATATTGCCCTCTCTGGGATGTGGCCTGGCTCCCACGTCACCTCCAGCCAAAAAATCCATACATACCCACCCTCCACCAAGAAACCATGAGTGCAAAGTCCACAAGCAGCCCAAAATTAGGAAGACAGACTACAAAATGAATTTAAATGTAAACATGGGCAGGAAAATTGACATAGAAAAGGCTTTCAAAGGAAAGAAAAACATATATATATTTTTATTTATGTTGATAAATGTATATGTATGTATGTATAAATGTGTATATATATATATATATATATATATTGATTACCAGTCCAACTCCACACCAATTACGGAAGGCACTGACACCGTGAATCTTCAACTCAAGAAAAAATGTTTATTCCATGAAACTGCAAAAAGACGCGTTTCGGCGGAAGCCTCCGCCTTGCTCACTTCATCTGCACAAGGTAATGCTAACATGTTTTATGCATTCCAACACATCTGAACAAACCTATGGTGTGACTGGTTGTTCATCACCATAGTAACCATGAGTCACTCCACTAAACATAATGGAAATGGAAGAGTTTAAAAGCACTTCTACCTGTGCATATCATCTTCATGGTTCTGGCAGTGTAAAATACTCTTTACATTTTTCACAATTATCTCGAGGGTAATATTATTGTTACACTGTATCAGCAGCCTAACCAAAATTAAACAGGCCGATTTGTACAATTCTAATACATTGCAGAGGCCACATTCAAGCGCTTGTGTATAAACGTGAGTGAAATAATATCGAACTCATTAATCAAACTTAATTATAAGAAATCTAGCACAGAGTTAAATTATTCATTGCAATTGGTGACATTCTATTGATAGACTATGGCTTTTAGGGCTATTTCTAAATAATAGCTGCTTCTATGTAGAGAGCACTCATACACAAAGTTACATGTGCCAAAGTAAATACATAGCACTGTCAAAAATTAAGTGTAGCTAAATTAATCGTATCCAATGAGCCCAAATATGAAACGGTCCTCATCTCCAAGTGGAGTAAGGGAATTAACTTGTGTAAAGACACTATCAGCATAAATGCCTCGCTGACAACCCATTTACATGTCTATTTGTATCAATAGCTGGTCTTAAATGTATCTTTCTGTGCTTCTAGATGGTATAATCTGTGCTGTCGCTTAAATGATTATGTGTTAGATAACGTGTGCATAAAGGAAATTTTTAAGCTAAAACATAATATTTACATAAATGAAGTTGCAGATGTATTTAAAGAGTGGGTTTGAGTTAAGGAAAAGGACTGTGCTGGACTATAGATGTACTGTTAACGCTTCATCCGAATTTAGTCCATTCGGGATCTTGGAATCTAACAAGATAATGTACCTAGATTCCAGGCTTCTCAGGGCTAACCTGCGGTTTCCTCCTCTAGGGTTCTTAGGGACACTGTCAATTATAAAATAGGAGAGATGTTTTATGTTGCCTTCATGTACCTTGTTTATATGTCTGGCCACTGGGTACGTTTGATCATCATTGTTTATGGCTCGCAAGTGCTGTAGGATTCTGACATGTGCCTGATGGATGGTGCTCCCTACATAGCGCTTTCCACAGCTGCAAACAAGTACATAGACAGCATACTCTGTCTTACAAGGGTACCCGCCTCTGATAGTGTAAGGTCTATTTCTAAAGGGTACTATCACCTCTTTAGTATTGATCCCTTGTTTGCACGCTTTACATTTAGCGCATTTTTTGAAACCTTTCTGGGTTGGGGGCCATGTAACATTTTTGACCACCGTCGGTGCATTGCGGACCAATTGGTTTCGCATCGACTTTGCCTTTCTGAATGTTATTGAAGGTGTGTTACCATTCAATTGGCCTATTATGGGGTCATTACGTATAAGTGGCCAGTGCTTTTGCAAAATTCTCCTAACATGATTGTGATATGTGTTGCATCCCGTTATCATTCTAGGGAGGTTACCAGTGGATTTAGATTGCAAATAAAAGATCTTTTCTGTTCTTATCTTTGCATTTCTGTTCTGCTTTAGCCAAAGTAGATGTTGTGTATCCTCTTTTGCCAAGTCTCTCAAAAAGATTGGCTTTTGCCAGGTCCGTACCTGCTACTGTACTGCAGTTACGGGTCATACGCAGACATTCCGCGTAGGGGATCGATTCCTTGAGTTTGACCGGGTGGAAACTTTGTGCATGAAGCACCGCATTTCCTGCCGTAGGTTTTCTGTATGTTCTGGTTTGTATCCTGTTCTGCTCTACATACAGTTCTAAATCAAGGAATTGGATGGTCTCTCTACTCGTGGAACATGTAAACTTCAAATTCAGTGCATTGTCATTTATTTCTGTGGCGAATGCTACAGCACTCTCAACAGACCCCTTCCATAAGATGAAAATATCATCTATATATCGTTTATAGAGTATCACGTGTTCTCTCATGTTGGTTTCCTGCGTGGTTGCCAGTACTTGCTCCTCCCACCAGCCCATATGCAGATTAGCATAACTGGGGGAGAAGCAAGTACCCATAGCTGAACCTTGTAGCTGTTTATAATGCAGTTTGTCAAAAAGGAAAGTATTGTTATTCAAACACCACTCCACCATGTGTAATAACATTAAAGAGTGTTGGTACAATGCAATCGGTCTCTTGTCGAGGTAATGTTGTAAAGCTCTCAAGCCATCAGCATGGCGAATACTTGTGTATAAAGACTGCACATCCAAAGTTATGAATACATATTCCTCATTCCAGTCAAAATCATACACTTTTCTAAGGAAATCGCCACTATCCTGTACATAGGCCGGTAAGTCTTTGACATAAGGTTGTAGGAAATGGTCCACATAAGTACTAGTATTTTCAAATAATCCGCCAATGGCCGAGATTATTGGTCTCCCAGGAGGTCGTGTAGGGTTTTTATGCACCTTAGGTATTAAATATAATTGGGGCATGGTAGGATAGTCATTTTTCAAAAAGTCAAATTCTTGCTTATTGATCAGCCCCATGCCTTTCCACCTATATAGTTCTGCATGGTACTTTTCTTGGATTCCAACAATCAAGGTGGGACTCACTCTGCAAGAACATTCGTGATCGTGTAGTTGACACAATGCTTCCTCGTTGTACATCTTGAGGGGCCACAACACAATATTCCCACCTTTATCAGACCATCTCACTACAATGTCTGTTCTAGATTTGATTTTTACCATCAGTGCATTATATTCTTGTCTCTGATTCTGATTTTTAGTACAAAACTTCCTCGTGCTCATTAGTGATAGATCTTTCAGTTCCTTTATTACGTTTTCTGAAAATAAGTCAAGACCATCTTTCAGCAGGATAGGCATAAACACCGATTTGGGCTTAAAATGAGTAGTGACCGTTTGGTGTGTGTTCAAATTTGCTTGGTCCGCTATTTCCCCTGGAGTCAATTGGCTTAATGATTCGTCGTACTCCAGTGCATTCATGTCGCCTAGAGTTGCCATATCAGCAATAGATAATATGTTATCCGTTCCAGTGCCGGTCTCTTTATCAAGGATTTTTCTGTTACAGTTCCAGAAATGTTTTTGTAATTTTAATTTCCGTATATATTGAAACAAGTCTATTCTTGTTTGGGCATAGTCAAAATTTGTCGCTGTACAATACGTAAGTCCCAAGGATAGAATTCTAGTTTCCTGTGTGGTTAGCTCCAAATCGGTTAGGTTGATAACCGTGTTGTCCAAATTTTTGTTTGGTTCGTCACCCATTATCGTTTCCTGTTCTTTCTGTAGGTTGACTTTGCTTTCGTTGCGGCTCCGTTTGCCCCAGCGTCTGTCCTTTCTTCGTCTGCTTTTTGATTTTTGTCTTTTAATTTGCCTTTGTTCCAGTCCTGCCGCGTTCTCAGCGGTCGTAAGGATTGTAGGCGCTGTAAACAAAAAAAAACTAGTTCTTGTGCTGGGTTGGGGATCGGGCCCATTGCCCCCAATGAACTGTTACTGTCTGAATCTGATTCAACTGATGTACTGAACTCCGTTCCACTCGTAGCGGGTGTTATGTCTACCCCACTTGCTGTTGCTGAAAGTTGTTGTCTTTTAATGTTATCGAATTTTCTGGCGAAGGTATAGATTCGCCCATTCATATAGTCGTTTCGATCTCTTTGAAACTTAATGGCCTTGCGTTCTTTAATTTCTTCTTCGTGTTTCAAAAGTCTATTTTTAATGTCTTTGAGCATATTGGCTATTTCTTCCTTATTCTCCCTGGTGTCCAGATCTTTCAAGATTTCTTCAATTCTAGATATAAGTTTATCTCGATCACTAGCTGCATACTTAATTAGTATTTTGAGACCGTTTTGTGACCACTGGGCATTATTGTCGGCCCATTCTTGCAACATAGCCTGGTTCGGATTTTCATATGTCGGGGCCACTAAAATTCGGAGTCCTCGTGGGACCCTGCCTACGTCGAGATATCGTTGAAGGGACTTGATTTCCCACCATTTGGCCACCTCTTTTTTGCGCAATTTCTCCAATTCTGCACAAAGATTTTTTGTACTATTGTCTTTGTCAGGTAAAGCCACTGTAGCTGGTTTCTTGCCCTTAGCAGATATGCCTGTATCTGCATCCAAAAATATATTCACAGCTGCCTCTTCCCGCTCTTTCTCCCACTCTGCAGTCATGTTTAATCCGGAATTCAATGTTGCTTGGGGAATTCACTGTCCGTTTCTATTTTGCTCACAGAAAACAGGACTACCTCTCCCATAAACCTTAGCGTTATTACTGACACTGACTCAACAAACTTTCACCTCCTTACCTGAACGCCTGCAATTGCCCTCCAGCCCTCGCAGGAATCCGGCCAGTTGGTTACCAATTCGTGCTCAGAAATGCCAGTCTTCACAGATGACGGTTTCGGGGGGCGCTGTGCATCTCTCTCCTCGAGAGTAAACCACTTTTTATCCTGCAGGCACAGCGCAGCCAGAACGAGGAGGGTCAGCGTGAGGATTCCCAGGAATACAAATCCTTCATATTGATTACCAGTCCAACTCCACACCAATTACGGAAGGCACTGACACCGTGAATCTTCAACTCAAGAAAAAATGTTTATTCCATGAAACTGCAAAAAGACGCGTTTCGGCGGAAGCCTCCGCCTTGCTCACTTCATCTGCACAAGGTAATGCTAACATGTTTTATGCATTCCAACACATCTGAACAAACCTATGGTGTGACTGGTTGTTCATCACCATAGTAACCATGAGTCACTCCACTAAACATAATGGACATGGAAGAGTTTAAAAGCACTTCTACCTGTGCATATCATCTTCATGGTTCTGGCAGTGTAAAATACTCTTTACATTTTTCACAATTATCTCGAGGGTAATATTATTGTTACACTGTATCAGCAGCCTAACCAAAATTAAACAGGCCGATTTGTACAATTCTAATACATTGCAGAGGCCACATTCAAGCGCTTGTGTATAAACGTGAGTGAAATAATATCGAACTCATTAATCAAACTTAATTATAAGAAATCTAGCACAGAGTTAAATTATTCATTGCAATTGGTGACATTCTATTGATAGACTATGGCTTTTAGGGCTATTTCTAAATAATAGCTTCTTCTATGTAGAGAGCACTCATACACAAAGTTACATGTGCCAAAGTAAATACATAGCACTGTCAAAAATTAAGCGTAGCTAATTAATCGTATCCATTGAGCCCAAATATATAAAAATGTGTGTATATGTGTATATATCGGCTTGTCAAATGATCGTGTAACTTGATAACTTGATATGACACTAAGTCTGAAGTTACCTACACGATCATTTATCAGCTACACTGATCTAGGATATTCGTGTAAATCACGGATGAATGAAAGCGACCGTTCCTAAAACACAGAAAAACGCTTTCGGTATAGTAACACATGCTATACCCCGTTGCACAACACCACCTTCAATGTAAAAGTACTGAAATGCATACTTAATAAAGTTGTAACAATTTGAACACTACAAGGTCCAGCATGCACCAGGTCACCTCATTGGCTGCTAGGGTATAAATATAGAAACTAAAAAGGGACAATTGACAAACACTGCCGTGAACAGGAACTACGGTTCAAAACGCGTAGGAGATTTTGTCACATTTTGGAATAAATAACTGCTTACAACCAAGAAGTTTGCCGCGATTTTATTTTTGTATGGAAAAATATATATATATGTATGTATATAATACCTACTGGCCGTCGCCAGTAGGTAGTTATAGTTAGGATTTGTTTCATTGTTAAATCTCAAAATTCTATTTGGAATAACTTTGGCGCCGGTTGACGAATCTGCCTGAAAATTTCCTCAAAATGGCCTCGTCGAGCTCCAGTCCTTCCCTGAAGTTTGGGGGGGATGCGTCAAGCGGGGGCCGAGATAAAAGGGGGTCCCAAAACGCGTTTTCCCCATGTTAATTTCCAGAGGGCGGTCGACCTCACTTTTAGCCCGAACGGCTGAATGGATTTCCACCAAATTTGGCAAAATTGTAGGGACTGGTAGCCCGATGTGCCTTTGCTATGTCTCAAGATATGTGCTCCAGTGGATTTTGAGTAATTTAGGTTAAAAAAAAAATATATATCTATAGGCGCGCTTCGGTGCGTGCACCGGGGAGCGCACCGGGCGCGGCACGCAACTTGCGCGCGGAAAGCTGATTGGCTCACGGGTGTCTGTAAACATTTGAAACAGTCCGCAGCGGCCGCAATCTTGTGTCTCGGTAGGATTGAGACACAAGAGGTGGCAAAAATCAAAGGGGGAAATGAGCAAAAGGGGGCAGGGTACACCCCCCTGACACCCTAGGTTTGATGTGGGGGCCATAAAAGGGTCCCGTAGGACAAATACATTTTTTTTTCCGATTTTCACGGGGGGAGCGCCCGGTACGCGTACCGGGGAGCGTACCATAGAGAAAAAAGAATGACACTTTTAAAAAAAAAAATAGAATTTTTTTATAAATTAGAGGTAGTTCTGAAAAGAACTTTTTTTTTTGTTTTTGTTGTTTTATATTTTTTTATACTTTTTAAAACGATTTTATATTTTTTTTGGATTTTTTTCAGGGGAAAAACAAAAACAGGGATTCAAAAACTGCTCAACAGGAGCAAAAAAATGTGAAAATTTAGGGACTGGGAGAGCAGCGGTGTTCCTGTCTCTTTATAGCAATGAGTTCAACGCTCTGCTCCCCATAACAGAGCAGTTTGTCACAGTCCACGCATAGAAATTTAATGCCTGCAAAGACCGGCTGCACGTTAGGGACCATTCTTCCACGTGTTGTTCCTGAAGGTGTTGCTCCACCAGTGGAGGTGCTGCCGCCATCTCTTGGTAAATTCCGTGCCAGCTCCCTGACACTCTCCCTGGAATAATTTTTTGGGTGTCTTCTTTTGACATGCCTAATTAAATTGGCATTTCCAAAGCTATATTTATTTTGAGGATTGCCTCTGGATAAAATACTGCCACATATTTTGCAGGTTACTTTACCAGCATTAACTTTTTTTTGTCCTTCAGGGATGTCATAAAATTTCCAGATGAAGTGGTTCTTTTTTTTCTGGCGAGGAGGGTCCTCAGGCAAAAAACCATCTGAATCACTGCTGGATGACTCCCTTGCAGCCATTGCTGTAGATCAGGAAAATTATGAGAAGATAATACACAGAACACCTCTTGCTCTCTCCAAGTGCAAATCAATAGTGAGAGAAATGGGTGGGTTTCTCAAAATTTTGAAAAAAAAAGTTCTGAATCAATGAAAAGTGTTATTTTAAAGTCACATGGCTTGACGCGCTTACGCTCCGCGCCCATGGGCGCGTCCCGGGTCGCGTAGCGTAATGACACGCTTATGCTACGCGCCCTTGGGCGCGTCCCGGGTCGCGTCCCGGGTCGCGTAGCGTAAGCGTCGGGGCGCTTACGTTGCACGATCGTATCAGCTCGGGCGCTTACGCGGTGCGTCATAAGACGCATCTCGCGGCTACGCGATACGTGTCTTATGACACAAGGCGTGGCGTGGCGGCTACGCGATACGTCACGATGTGGTTTTCGTTCGCGGCAATAGCGCTATCCGGGCGCTCACCGGTACGCGCCCCGGGGCGCGCCCTAACATTGCGCTTACCGGTGCGTTCACCGGTATGCGCCCCGGGAGCGCCTAGGGGTCAAAAATAAAATAAAATAAAAATAAATTAACATATTTATACAATATAAAATTCGTTTTAAAATTTTACACTTTTTATACCTATAAATATTTGCTATTAAAAACCCATTGAAATTCACTGAAAAAACAATAGGTTTCACGCCAGTTATAGTTAGGAATTAGCATTAAAAAAACCTATTAAATACACTGAAAAAACCATAGGTTTCACACCAGTTATAGTTAGCTGGAAATTTTACTCGCATAAAACCATTGAAATTCCCACGTTATAGTTAGTTTGTTCACTATAACTTGCGCGTGCAATGCACTGCTGATGACGTCACATTTTACATCACTCATGACATGGTCAGTGACATCACTCATGACATCACTGATGAGACCATCCAGTGAATGTGTGTATTTATAAAAAATAAATATGTGTTATATATGTATATGTAAAATTTGCTTGAAGAATATATATATATATATATATATATATATATATATATATATATATATATATATATATATATATATATATATATATATATATATATATATATATATATATAAACATCAACAGCTGATGTCTCCGCAGCACAACAAGGGACTGGTTGGTGGCGTGGAAAAGTCATAAGGTGCAGGACGCTTTACCAGGGAGCCTTCCCAACCCACTGTGGTGATATTTTTTTATATTTTTCACTTCTGCAAGCAACTCACTCGAGTAATACTTACTACGAAGACCATAATGCCTGGGGTGAGCCTACGCCCCTTCAATCACGTGGTTGCAGTATTTAATAACGGCGAACATTGCACAAGTGACTGAAAGCCTCTGAGGAAGTGCGGCTATGCACGAAACGCGTAAGGCAGTATGAAGTGGTGAACTTTCCCTGGAGGTGCCTTGCAGCTTTTCCAAATAAACGCGCAATCTTCACCTACCTGTGAGTGGCTCTTCTAAAATGGGCAAAACTTTGTTTGGATGTAAACCGGCCGGCTCGGGTCGGAGAAGAGCCCAGCCATGATTCAATGGACCCGTGCAGCTGATGTCTCCGCAGCACAACAAGGGACTGGTTGGTGGCGTGGAAAAGTCATAAGGTGCAGGACGCTTTACCAGGGAGCCTTCCCAACCCACTGTGGTGATATTTTTTTATATTTTTCACTTCTGCAAGCAACTCACTCGAGTAATACTTACTACGAAGACCATAATGCCTGGGGTGAGCCTACGCCCCTTCAATCACGTGGTTGCAGTATTTAATAACGGCGAACATTGCACAAGTGACTGAAAGCCTCTGAGGAAGTGCGGCTATGCACGAAACGCGTAAGGCAGTATGAAGTGGTGAACTTTCCCTGGAGGTGCCTTGCAGCTTTTCCAAATAAACGCGCAATCTTCACCTACCTGTGAGTGGCTCTTCTAAAATGGGCAAAACTTTGTTTGGATGTAAACCGGCCGGCTCGGGTCGGAGAAGAGCCCAGCCATGATTCAATGGACCCGTGCAGCTGATGTCTCCGCAGCACAACAAGGGACTGGTTGGTGGCGTGGAAAAGTCATAAGGTGCAGGACGCTTTACCAGGGAGCCTTCCCAACCCACTGTGGTGATATTTTTTTATATTTTTCACTTCTGCAAGCAACTCACTCGAGTAATACTTACTACGAAGACCATAATGCCTGGGGTGAGCCTACGCCCCTTCAATCACGTGGTTGCAGTATTTAATAACGGCGAACATTGCACAAGTGACTGAAAGCCTCTGAGGAAGTGCGGCTATGCACGAAACGCGTAAGGCAGTATGAAGTGGTGAACTTTCCCTGGAGGTGCCTTGCAGCTTTTCCAAATAAACGCGCAATCTTCACCTACCTGTGAGTGGCTCTTCTAAAATGGGCAAAACTTTGTTTGGATGTAAACCGGCCGGCTCGGGTCGGAGAAGAGCCCAGCCATGATTCAATGGACCCGTGCAGCTGATGTCTCCGCAGCACAACAAGGGACTGGTTGGTGGCGTGGAAAAGTCATAAGGTGCAGGACGCTTTACCAGGGAGCCTTCCCAACCCACTGTGGTGATATTTTTTTATATTTTTCACTTCTGCAAGCAACTCACTCGAGTAATACTTACTACGAAGACCATAATGCCTGGGGTGAGCCTATGCCCCTTCAAGCACGTGGTTGCAGTATTTAATAACGGCGAACATTGCACAAGTGACTGAAAGCCTCTGAGGAAGTGCGGCTACGCACGAAACGCGTAAGGCAGTATGAAGTGGTGAACTTTCCCTGGAGGTGCCTTGCAGCTTTTCCAAATAAACGCGCAATTTTCACCTACCTGTGAGCGGCTCTTCTAAAATGAGCAAAACTTTGTTTGGATATATATAAACATATATATATATATATATTACCTACTGGCGATAGCCAGTAGGTATATATAGTTAGGATTTTTTTCCTATGGGACTTTTGAAAATTCTATGTCTAATAACTTTGGCGTTTGTGGACGGAATCGGCTGAAATTTTCAGGAAAATGGCACATTTTGTTTCTGAGCAGCCCTTAAAAATTTGGGGGGGTTTCGTCAAGGGGGGGGCGAGAAAAAAGGGGGGTCCCAAAACACGTTTTTCCAATGTTAATTTCCATAGGGCGTTTGGCCTCACTTTTAGCTCGAACGGCTGAATGGATTTGCACGAAACTTGGCAAAATCGTAGGGACTGTTAGCCCGATGTGCCTTTGCTGGGTCTCAATATATGTGCTCCAGTGGATTTTGAGAAATTAACGTTTTAAAAAATTTATATATCTGTGACAGCGTCCCAGATAGCGCTCCAGATCGCGTACTTTTCGCGTCACGGAGCTTTGCGAAGCGATGCTGATTGGCTCTCCGGTGTCTGTCAACATTCTAAACAGTCCGGTGCGGCCGCCATCTTGTCTCTTGGTAGGATCGAGAGACAAGAAGAGGTGAAAAACGAAGGGGGAATTTAATGAAAGGGGGCAAGGTAGACCCCTTTTGACCCCCTAGGAATGATGTTGGGGTTATTAAAGGGTCCCGTGGGGAAAATAAAAAAAATTTGATTTTTCACAGTAGAAGCGCTTCTCGGTTCGCGAACCGGGTCGCAAACTAACGACTGAATGGATTTGCACGAAACTTGGCAAAATTATAGGGACTGTTAGCCCGATGTGCCTTTGCTGGGTCTCAATATATGTGCTCCAGTGGATTTTGAGAAATTAACGTTTAAAAAACAGATATATCTGTGACAGCGTCCCAGATAGCGCTCCAGATCGCGTACTTTTCGCGTAACGGAGCTTTGCGTAGCGAAGCTGATTGGCTCTCCGGTGTCTGTCAACATTCTAAACAGTCCGGTGCGGCCGCCATCTTGTCTGTCGGTAGGATCGAGAGACAAGAGGAGGAGAAAAACGAAGGGGGAATTTAAGGAAAGGGGGCTAGGTAGACCCCTCTTGACCCCCTAGGAATGATGTTGGGGTTATTAAAGGGTCCCGTGGGGCAAATAATAAAAATTTGATTTTTCGCGGTAGAAGCGCTTCTCGGTTCGCGAACCGGGTCGCAAACTGGTAGCGAAACGTGAATTCGCCATTTTGTGTTTCGATTTAATTAAATTACTAGGTATAAGGGGGTACGGGAGACGTATCCTGACCCCTTTTGTTTTCTGAGGGTGGCTGAGGAGGCTCATATATGTTGATACATGTCTTCCAGCGGCTGTGCGTGAGCGTTTTTTTTTTTTTGCTGCGTGACGTCTGTTAACGTTCGATTCGATGGAAATCAGGAACTGTTGACCGCCATTTTGTCACTGCGAGTAAATATTTTGTTAAAAATAATTGTTATAAATTAATCCTTATTGATAAACATTGTCTGCGCCATCTTGTCTTTTTTGCAATGCCACACTTTTGTTGAGCACGGCAGCCATTTTAGATGCCTTGACCAGACCCACACTCTGCACGCCGCCGATCCTCAGCATGGCTCCCCACCCTCGCAAGCATCTCCCCCACGCACTGGTCACCCCCGCTCTCTCTCTCATGCATGGGCCAGAAACCTCCTCCCATGTGCGCTGCTCTTCCCTGAGAATCACACCCTGTGCCCGCCCGACACCACCCTTTCACCCTATTCACTACCGCACCCTCTGACACTCCTCTTCCTCTGTGTACGATTGTCCAGGCCGGTCCCAGGCTATCACCTAGCCCTGCAGATGTAGTTTATGGCCCCAGCTGTAGAGAATCACCCCTCTTCAAAGGAGTTACAGTAGATCAAGGCCCCCACCCGATGAGATCCGTCACACCACACGCGTTCCTACTATCTGATAACCATCCTGTATTGTGCTTGGGGAGGGGATTCTCACTGTGAGGGTGTGTGGGACCAAGCCTGAAGCGGAAGATTCCAGGGATGCCTCTTTGTACATCAAAGTTTTTACAATTATGTGTCACATTAAAAATATATAGCACTCCAACAAAGTAGTAGGATTATAACACTTTAATAACTTATAAATATATAGAACGCAACAAAAACAGTAAATACATTTAAACATTTATTTGAAAAAAGAAGCAACAATGGTCAGTAGCTGTGTTTTGTGCGAATAGTCCCAAGGCAGCACAACGTGCTGAGTTCTGGACGGCACCCAGGTGATGTTACCTGGGTGCCGCACTGGTTTTTGGTATCCTAAAATGCAGCTCCGAAAAACGGCATGGGGCGTCCCGGGGGGTGCGCGGGGAGGCCTCGTCAGTAGCGGTCTGTTGTGCGAATAGTCCCAAAGCAGCAGAACGCGCTGAGATGTGGATGGCACCCAGGTGATGTCCAGTAAGTTGTCGCACTGGTTTTGGCATCCTACAATGCTGTTCCGAAAAACGGCGTGGGGCGCCCCGGGGGAGGGGGGGAGGCGGCGTGAATGGGCCTCCCCAGGTGGAGGCTCGTCTGCTGTACTGGGGCGCCCCTTTACCGTTTCAGTTGCCATTCCGCCCGCTTTTGCTACACTGTGCCTCATCCTACATTCAGCTGTTTATCGCCCGCTCTTGCGGCTACAGTGTCTCGCTCACCATGTAGTTGAGTTGCGCCCACTCTTGCGGTGCAGCGATAGGCGGCTGCCACAGGACTCTTAAAATGGCGGACGGCTCTTCGGATTTGGGCCTGGTCCACTAAAATGGCCCTGGGACACCTTGGAACTCGGACGTCCCCTGAGCCTTGAAGATTTTACAAAAGTCTTGGGGGCTCCCGACTCCTGCAGGCTTCCGGTGGGGAGCGGCTGCCATGATTGCTCGCGGAATGACCACGACGGAGCCACAAGATGGTGGTGCTCTCAGGCTGACGCCAGCTTCAGTCTGAAACATCTAGAAACAAGGTGGGGCTTTCATCGTTTGGGAAAAAAACATTTTTTAATCCAATGAAAAGTGTTTTTTTTAGGTCATATGATCAAGCCTTCCATCATTAGGAAACCAAAAGTAAAATGAACCAATGAAAAGTTTTATAAAGAAGTCACATGACCTGTTATGCTTACGTTACGCGCTGCTATAAAAAGCGTAGAAAATCCGTTGGCACGTGAGGCGGCGTCAGTAGCGGACCGATGTGCGAATAGGCCGAAGGCAGCACAACGCGCCAAGATCCGGATGGCACCGAGGTGGTGTCCAGCAAGTTGCCGCACTGGTGTGGCCATCCTACAATGCTGCGCCGAAAGTCGGCGTGGGGCGCCCTGTTGGCCTGTGAGGTTGCGTCAGTCAGTGGGGGCTGTTTGAGGATCTGACTGCATTGGAAAGCAATGTGATGCTGTGCGTCGCCCCCAAGATGGAGGCTCCTCGGCTGCAGTGGGGCGCCCCTTGGTGTTTCACTCGCTATCCAGCTGAGTTGCGTCCGCACTTGCGGCTACAGTAGGCCGAAGGAAGCACAACGCGCCGAGATCTGGATGGCACCGAGGTGGTGTCTAGCAAGTTGCCGCACTGGTGTGGCCATCCTACAATGCTGCGCCGAAAGTCGGCGTGGGGTGTCCCGTTGGCCTATGAGGTGGTGTCAGTAGCGGACCGATGTGTGAATAGGTCGGAACCAGCACAAGGCGCCAAGATCCGGATGCACGGAGGTGGTGTCATAGTTGAGAGTTCTGAGCAGCGCTTGTAACACTGTCTGAAGCTTATTTGCACCTGCTGCAGCTTCACTATTGCCCTGGTGTGGCCAAAGATCGCCCATGACATAGGCGGCCGGCTCCCATGGTCCGGCTGAACTTTTTTCCTTTTCCTTTCTGCATCTTGTCCCACAATCCGTTTGACCTTTAGACACGACCAGGTCCCTGAATGTGTGCAGGGGGACGCTATTGATTGAATCAAAATGGCGGCTTCACACAAAGCTGACTCAAGCGTTGCTGGTGATGCTATACAGACAAAAAATGGTTTTCAGTTTGTACATTCTTCAGGATTTTTCCATCCAAGTCTGCTCGAGAGTTTGTAGAACAATGGCTTTAGATCTTGCCCTCCCCTCTTTTGACTGTTGGTTCTCGTTGCCTATCTCTTCTGTTGTCATTTAACTGAACCTTTTTTGACTGACGAAAGGGGTTCTGGTCCGACCGCTGGTTGTGAAGAAATTTTGACTATATCCTGGACCTGCCCGGCCTCGCCCAAAATGGCGCCGGTATAAATGGGACTCGTAACTCCTTGTTGTGTACTGGTTGCACAACCTTGATATCACGAGATACGTATGCAGTTTTGAAGCACATGGCGGACGGGAACGAGAATTGATTGAATATTTCGACATCCCTATTGATATTAGGTTCTGATGTGTTATTGATTACTGTACTATTGAAAGTTCGAATTAACGTCACCCATGGTACTTGCCCGCAAATGTATATCTAGATAATTTTATTGTAAGTGGCCCTGTCGTATTTTAATTACAAAATGTACGTCCACCGATTCCGCAACTGTTAGACACCTTAGTTCTTGCAACCTAATGGCCCGCTCGTTGCGTTCCTCTACAGTGTAAATGTCTCCTCATCATATACGATTCCAGTTTGCTCCGTGGCCGGCCCACGTGGTTATAGGCCCGTATTTGTATACTGACATTTTCACAATAAAGGTTTTTAAAACAAAACATGGTAGTAGTATTTACATTGGTAAAGTTTTTAATTTTAGTCACTGTTTTCGAATCAGTAAAAGGCAAGTGAAATAAAGCAGTCCAATTACATGACGGATAAAAGGTATAATACGCAGGAACGCAGTAAAGATAAATGGTCAAGGGCTGTTGTGTTTTTTACTCCTGCAACATAAAGTGATCGATAAGAATCTGATATTCAGGCGTATCGGCGACTAAGACAGCAGGCCGAGCATCTTTTGCTCAACGGCTCCGTCATGGGACGAAGAAATGCCCTTTTTCTAGAAAAAGGAATATATTTTACTTGCAGGACAGTTGTAAATTTTCCGGGAAAATACATTAGCCTGGAACATTATAACATATATGTTTAAAAAAAAATAATGTTCGAAAGCAATAAAAAGCGTAATTTTTATGTCATATGACCAAGCCTTTCATCATTAGAATAACAAAAGTAAAATGAACCAATGAAAAGTTTTATTAACAAGTCACATGACCTGTTATGCTTACGTTACGCGCCGCGCGCCGCGCCCCGGATCCCTTCCGGGAAGCTGCGCTTCGCGCACTGGAGTACTTCCGGGTGCGCTAACGCGGCGTGTCATATAACGCATTACGCGACAACGTAGGTCCAGAATATAGTCAAAATGTCTCCACCAACCAGCGGTCGGAACACAACCTCTTTCAGCAGTCTAAAAAGTTCTGTTAAATGACAACAGAAGGGACAGGCAACAAGAACCATCAGTCAAAGAGGGGAGGGCAAGTTCTTCCCTACCGGGTCACGTTGGGGCGCTACCGGAACTGATCGAATTGGTAGTCTACAGTGTTTCTGGATGTTTCAGACTGAAGCTGGCGTTAGCATGAGAGCACCACCATCTCGTATCTCAGTCGTGGCCATTCCACGAGCAATCATGGCAGCCGCTCCCCACCAGAAGCCTGCGGGAGTCGGGGGCCCCCAAGACTTTTGTAGAATCTTCAAGGCTCAGTGGACGCTTTAGAGAATGGGGCCCAAGCCCTAGCAGACAAGCGTCCGAGTTCCAAGGTATCCCATGGCCATTTTAGTGGACCACGCCCAAATCTGAAGAGGCGGCCGCCACTTTGAGAGTCCTGTGGCAGCCGCCTATAGCTGCATCGCAAGAGCGGGAGAAACTCAACTACATGGTGAGCGAGACGCTGTAGTCGCAAGAGCGGGCGGTAAACAGCTGAATGGCGGAAGAGGCACAGTGTAGCAAAAGCGGGCGGAATGGCAACTGAAACGGTAAAGGGGCGCCCCACTACAGCGTGTCTTCAGGTCAAACGGATTGTGGGATAAGGTCCAGAATGGAAGAGTCATCAAAAGGCAAAAAGTTCCGCCGGACCCCGGGAGCCGGCCGCCTATGTCGGGGGCGATCTTAGGCCACGCCAGGGCAACACGACTTGGGGAGGGGGCAGAAGTCAAGCGCACCCTCCCAGTCCGCGCCACCACACCATATGTTGAAAATCTGAAGCCATCGTTCTACAAACTCTCAACCAGCCTTGGATGAAAAATCTTGAAGAATGTACAAACTGAAAACCAGTTTTTGTTTGCATAGCATCAGCAGCAACGCTTGCTATCAGAGTGCATGAGTTTCATGCTCGATCGATTGAACTAGCCGGATCAGGCAACAAAAAGTATAAAATAGTTATGTAAATAGTTATTTAATAAAATGTTTTACCCTGTTACTTTGCTGGTGTGTTGTATATATTTATAATATTTGCATAGAGTTTATCGTTATTTTGGGTGGGGTGGGTGGCGGAGCCGAGCTGTCTTGCAGCCATCATGGTGTGGAGCTCAGTTCATCTCACTAGTTTCGTATTTCTCATGAAGGGTTGTTCCTAATGTTTCTATTTTAGCGAGGTCAAAAAGAGATCCCATTAGTGGCCTACTGATTTTGCTCGATTATTTTTTTTTTTTTTTACACGATTTTTCACTATCTGCAAAGACTAAACAGAGTATTGCGGCTTTGTGCTTGTTAGTAAATAGAGAATGAACCAAAGAGAATAAATTCTAAAATAGTAAATGCTTGGATAACAATCAATCAAATGGAGAGACAAGCAGGCACGACGGATTACAACGGGGGCAAAGGCCTGCGTTAACTACCCTTCACTATCTGCAAAGAGAGAGTACTTCTAAGAGAAAAGAGGGGGGGCAGCGTTCAAAGCACATCAGCGTGCATAAATACGAAAATGTTTTTACCTATCACGTACTTGACATTTGACAGCTTTTGATATTTGCTATTAAAAAACCATTGAAATTCACTGAAAAAACCATAGGTTTTAGCCCATATATAGTTAGGGATTAGCATTTACAAAACCTTAATTTACTCGCACAAAACCATAGAAATTCGCATATATAGTTAGATGCAATAACTATATATCGCGCACCCGCATTCCACTGCTGATCATGTCACATATTACATCATTCATGACATGGTCAGTGACATGAATGATGATGAAAATCAAGAAATCCCCTTGGAAGAGGCCTGTAAACAAACCGGTGCGGGTGTGAGTGGCATGAAGCCCAAATCAAAGTTTTACCCCCAACTAGCTCCAGGAAATAAAATCGACCTGTTTCAGGAGGCGGTAACCCAAGACTTATACAAATTGAAAAATGCAAAATACAAAGACAATTTAACGGAAATGGAGAGGCAGGCACTCTTGGAACTTTCAACAAACAATCAAATAGAAATAAAAATGGCTGATAAGGGTGGAAACGTGGTGATAATGGAGAAAACAGCATACATTACCGAAGCGCATTGACAATTAAGGGACACCAAGTATTATGACAAACTGAAAAGAAACCCCACCATGGAAATAAAGGAAATGGTGGATACAAGACTGTCAGAATGGACGAAAAATGGCTTAATTGATGAGGATGAAAGAAAATACCTCACCGTTGCGCATCCAGTAACGGCCACTATATATTTCCTCCCAAAGCTGCATAAACATCAAAAACTGCCTCCAGGACGCCCAATCCTATCTGCCAAAGGCTCACTCCTAGAACCAATTGCCAACTACATTGATCACTTTTTGAATCCGTTTGTGTTATGCCTAGACTCATACATACAAGATACAAGTCATCTACTCAGAAAACTTGAGAACACCCCTTGGCAAGACACATACCATTTGGTATCTATGGACGTCATTTCCCTTTATACCATCATAGGGAATGACATGGGACTGACAGCATGCAATTACTTTCTCAATGAAAGGAAAATAGAATTTGCAAACCGCAATCAAATGATATTGGATATGATCAAGATCTGTCTGACTAGAAACATCTTCATGTTTGGGGATGAAATATACTGCCAAAACAGCGGGACGGCGATGGGATTTTCCTTCAGTCCCAGCTATGCCTGTTTAGCGATGGGATGGTGGGAAAAGGAAATCGCATGGAGCAACAGCAATGAAACATCACTGAACAAAGTGATAAGCTGGACGCGATATATTGATGATTTACTCATCATCTGGGATGGCAGCAAAGAAGATTTTCAGAAATACTTTGATATCATGAACAATAGTATACCGAACCTCAAGTTTAGCTATGTTATAAGCAATGAGAGAATCGTATTTCTGGACACAGAGATCTATATACGAGAAAGTCAAATACATACAACATTGCATCGTAAATGTACTGCCACCAACGCCACACTAGAAGCAACCAGCTTCCACCAGATTACCAGTATCCCCTACGGGGAATTTTTGAGAATCCGGAGAATTTGCAGCGAAAAAGATGAATGGGAAAAACATAGTGCTGCAACATCGGAGAGATTCAAAAAACGCAAATATAACAAGGGCATAATCAAAAGTTGCTGGGAAAGAACAGATCAAAAGAGCAGAGAGGAATGTCTCCAAAGAAAATCCAAAAAACCAACAGAAGAATCAGAACCAATACGTATGATCATGAACTTCTCGAACGAGAGTAAAAGGATTGCCAACATTCTAAGACGCAACTGGAAAATCTTACAATTGGACGAGACAGTGAAAGATATTGTGGGATCACACCCGACAATCACATATAGAAGGGCAAAGAACCTTAAAGATCACCTCATTCACAGCCACTTTAGAAAAACAACAAAAAGAGATGAATGGCTAAAAACAACGGGTTTTGTGAAATGCTATGCATGCAAGGTCTGTCAGATTGCAAAACCGACAAAACAAGTGCAAATGTCCAATAAGAAGAACTGGGAGATAAAGGAATTGATCACCTGTAAAACAACACACGTTGTATATGTCGTCGAATGCCCATGCCCCATGAGGTATGTGGGCAGCACAGTGTGCGAACTAAAAAAACGCATACTAGAGCACGTTCGAGCGACTATCCATAAGGACAAGGCTAATGCAATAGCCAAACACATGGAACTGTACCATCGAAGTGATTGGAGCCAACTGAAATTCTTTGGTCTCGAAAGTGTCCCCAAGAAAGAAAGAGGGGGAGACAGAGAAAGGCTCCTGAGACAAAAAGAATCACGCCATATCCTAAACCTAAGAACCCTGACGCCCTATGGGCTGAACCAGTCGGAAGAGCTATATATACATTTGTGAGATCTTCGCTTTGATATATTGTTTGTTGCCCAATACCATTTTACAATAATAGAATTGAGTGTGAAACAAAAACTGCAAAATTGAGAAAATTGTTATGTTATCAATGGTTAAACAGAGAGTCAGTATGCGATATTTGCAACCCGGGTAGTCAAAGGAAGTTGGCAATTTCAGCACTTATATAATGCTGTGCAGCCACAAGAATGGGGTATTCCCATCAGGGATACAACTGTATAGTTTAAAATGACTAGTGTTACCTGTGGTTCACAAATCTGAAGAGATACGGTTATATTATATATAACACTGTTAGTAATGTCATCCCACTAGAGGGAAAATATTAGAAGATAATATTGTAACTGCTCATGAACTGCAGAAAATAACTTTTTATTCATCGAGTTATATATGAAATCATTATAGCAGTTATCTTGTCCCACTAGAGGGAACCTCTAAATCATATATGTTTTGACATCTTTGATCAAACTATAGTCAAATGTAAAATGTTTAATATTGGGCAAAAGGTTGAAAATTATTTTATGGATTACTTAAAAACTACATGTCCCATAAACCAATGAGGCACTGGCAAACCCCAAACAGGAAGTGATGTAATGAATACAATGCAAGTATATCAGGGAGGGGGAGCCAAGTGACCGGTTGATCGTGAGCAAGGTATTTGTAATACCGAAACGCGTAGACCTTAACATCTGCCTGAGTTTGTGGAATATGAAAAAATAAAAAATTTGCATAATTGGCCCGTGGAGTGCGACCCATTTTGTCCCTTTGAGAGGGAACAGTGGCAAATAGATTAGCAGCGTGGTTCAGCTGCAGGGCGCCGCACCCGTTCCGAGCGCTGCATGAGTGGGAAAAGGGAACCAGCAATGGAGAATATATATATATATATATATATATATATATATATATATATATATATATATATATATATATATATATATATATATATATATATATATATTACCTACTGGCAGTCGCCAGTAGGTAGTTATAGTTAGGATCTACTTTCCATAGAAAATCCGCAACATTCTATTGGGAATAACTTTGGCGAATTTCTCAAATTAGGTGGCCCGCTCCGCTCCTTCACTGAAAATGTGGGGGGGATTCGTCAAGCGGGGGCCGAGATAAAACGGGGGTCCCAAAACGTGTTTTCTCCATGTTAATTTCCATAGGACGGTCAAACTCACTTTTAGCCCGAACGGCTGAATGGATTTCCACCAAACTTGGCAAAATTGTAGGGACTGGTAGCACGATGTGCCTTTGCTATGTCTCAAGATATATGCTCCAGTGGTTTTTACGAAAATGAACTTTGAAAAAATATATATTGGGCTACATTGGGCTATATATATGTTAGAGCCCAAATGTAGCCCATTGTAGTCCAATGTAGCCCAATGTAGCCCAAAGATGGCCACCAGAGACAAAAAAAAACAAATGCAGCCCAAATATCAGCCAGATGTAGCCCAACTATAGCCCAATGACAGAATGTCCCAGAGCGTTAGGAATTAGCATTTAAAAACCTATGAAATTCACTGAAAAAACCATAGGTTTCACACCAGTTATAGTTAGCTGGAAATTTTACTGACATAAAACCATTGAAATGCCACGTTATAGTTAGTTGGACTCACTATAACTTGCACGCCTGCAATGCACTGCTGATGACGTCACATATTACATCACTCATGACATGGTCAGTGACATCACTCATGACATCACTGATGACACCATCCAGTGAATGTGTGTCTTTCTGAAAAATAAATATGTTTTATATATGTATATGAAAAAGGACGATGGAAGAATAAATCTTTAAATAAGTGTTTTAATGGATGTTTTTTAAAAAAAAATTGATTGGTTAACTGGCTTATTGTTAGCAAGTATTGTTTAAATATTTAAATGTTTGTATCAGTGTTTCACTTTGTGTATAAGTGGCTGCATGGGTTGGTGAGTAGCTACATGTGTGTGTATATGGGTTATTAGATGTTTTTTTTAGTATCAGTATGATTGTCTGTATGGTTTGGTGGGGGTGTTACTTAACACATAGATGCATCAATGACTGACTCACTGTTTCTATGTGTTTTGAAGACAGCATATGTGCAGGACTGTACGGGTGGATGTGTGTGTATATGTGTGTGTTAGTGAGTGAATGACTGTCTCACTAGTGTCTTTATTAGTAACTACATATGTTTTAATCTAGTATATGTGAGTATTGATGTATATAAGTGAGTATATGTGAGAGTAAGAGATTGTAAGAGTTCCTGTTTAAATAAGTATGTGTTTCTATAAGTGATTGTTTAAGAGAGTAAGTATGTGTAAGTTTCCTTAGAAGTAAGGTGGTAGTGTGTGTATAGCTGTATATGCAAACAAATGGATGTTCAATAGTTTATTTGCATGTGTGATTATGTGTGTGAGTAACTTTTGGATGACTGTCAGTGTGTAACAGGATGTATAGGTGTATCACTACATATGATGAGTGAGTATATATATGAGTGACTATATAGAACTGTTGGGGAATGAGTGGATGTGTATCTAGATATTGGAATTACTGAATTGGTTGTTGTAACTGGTATGGGTATCTCCATTTTTTTGAAAATGTTAGTTTCTATTTTTGAATATGTGTTTCAAGGGTTACATTACACTGAAAGGAGGTCTGTCACTCTGTCACAAAGATGGTGTCATGAGTGATGTCATGAGTGATGTCACTGACCATGTCATGAGTGATGTAATATGTGATGTCATCAGCAGTGCATTGCAGGCGCGCAAGTTATAGTGAGTCCAACTCACTATAACGTGGAATTTCAATGGTTTTATGTCAGTAAAATTTCCAGCTAACTATAACTGGTGTGAAACCTATGGTTTTTTCAGTGAATATATATATATATATATATATATATATATATATATATATATATATATATATATATATATATATATATATATATATATATATTCACTGAAAAAACCATAGGTTATAGGCCATATATAGTTAGGAATTTGCATTTACAAAACCTTGAAAATTCACTGAAAAAACCATTGGTTATAGACCATATATAGTTAGGAATTAGCCTTTTCAAAACCTTATTTTACTCACACAAAACCATTGAAATTTCATATATAGTTAGTTCCACTAACTATATATCGCGCACCCGCAATCCACTGCTGATGATGTCACATATTACATCATTCATGACATGGTTAGTGACATCACTGATGACATCACTGATGACATCTCAAATGACATCACTGATGACATCACTGATGACAACATCCAGTGACTGTATGTTTCTGTAAAGTTAAAATATGTCTTACATATTGAAGAATGAGTGGATGTATAAGTGTCTGGATGAAGGATTTAGTAGGTGCATGACTGACTGTATGAGTGAGTGATTAAATGTGTCTCACTGAGTGCATGGGTTAGTGACTAAACTGTTTTAATTTGTGCATCATTATATCTGTTGTTCTACAAACTGCTGCATATGTTGATCAGTAGCTATATGAGTAACTGTATGGGTTATTCATTGGTTGTCCAAGTATTTGTATGGGAAACTGAGTGTGTGTGTATGGGTGGCTGAGAGGTGTGTGACTCTGTACATAGATGTGTGAGTAGTTGATTCACTATATGTATGGGTTCAAAAGTGCATGTGGAAACAGCTGTATGGGCGGTTGACTGTGCATGAGTGTATTAGTGAGTGAATGGATATCTCAGTGCTACATGTCAAAGTAAGTACATATGTAAAACACAGTACATGTGAGAGTTGACATATATAAATAACTGTGCATAAGAGCCAGTGAATGTGTGAGTGGCTGTATGGATCATTGTGAACATGTATCAGGGATTGTATAAGAGAGTAAAGTAAATATGTGTTAGTATATGTTTGAATAAGTAAGGTGTGTATAACTGTATAGTTGAGAAAATGGAGGTGTGATTGATTTTTTGCATAACTGACTAGGTGTGTGAGTAACTCCATGGATGAGTGACAGTCTGTGACTATCTGTTTACACTGATTGTATCTAAGGTTATATTAGAGTCTGAAGAGGTTCATGGTATTATCACATGAATGATATCATCAGTGATGTGATCAGTCATGTCAAATGAGATGTTATCAGTGATTTTATCAGTGATGTCATTTGAGATGTCATCAGTGATGTCATTTGAGATGTCATCAGTGATGTCATTTGAGATGTCATCAGTGATGTCATCAGTGATGTCACTAACCATGTCATGAATGATGTAATATGTGACATCATCAGCAGTGGATTGCGGGTGCGCGATATATAGTTAGTGGAACTAACTATATATGAAATTTCAATGGTTTTGTGTGAGTAAAATAAGGTTTTGAAAAGGCTAATTCCTAACTATATATGGTCTATAACCAATGGTTTTTTCAGTGAATTTTCAAGGTTTTGTAAATGCAAATTCCTAACTATATATGGCCTATAACCTATGGTTTTTTTAGTGAATTTCATTGGTTTTTTAATAGCAAATATCAAAAGCTGTAAAATGTCAAGTACGTGATAGGTAAAAACTTTTTCGTGTTTATGCACGCTGATGTGCTTTGAACGCTGCCCCCCTCCCCTCTTTTCTCTTAGTAGTACTCTCTCTTTGCAGATAGTGAAGAGTAGTTAACGCAGGCCTTTACCCCCGTTGTAATCCGTCGTGCCTGCTTGTCTCTCCATTTGATTGATTGTTATCCAAGCATTTACTGTTTTACAATTGATTCTCTTTGGTTCATTCTCTATTTACAAACAAGCACAAAGTCGCAATACTCTGTTTAGTCTTTGCAGATAGTGAAAAATCGTGAAAAATCGTGGAAAAAAATAAAAGTAATCGAGCAAAATCAGTAGGCCACTAATTGGATCTCTTTTTGACCTCGCTAAAATAGAAACATTAGGAACAACCCTTCATGAGAAATACGAAAATAGTGAGATGAACTGAGCGCCACACCATGAGGGCTGCAAGACAGCTCGGCTCCGTCACCCACCCCGCCCAAAATAACGACAAACCCTATGCAAATATTAAAAATATAGACAACACACCAGCAAAGTAACAGGGTAAAACATTTTATTAAATAACTATTTACATTACGTTGGTTTATGAGATGATATCAGTAGTGGACCGATGTGTGAATAGGTCGGAAGCAGCACAAGGCGCCAAGATCCGGATGGCAAGTCCTGGATGTTGGGTGCCATAGTTCAGAGTTCTGAGTTTGAGCCTTTTTCAATGCCTGTGCTTTGTTGTTTCCCCTCCATCAAAAACAAAAAAAATATATAAAACTGTGCAAAAATACAAAAAAATCAAAAAATGTTTACAAAAGCAGTGCTTGTAAGACTATCTGAAGCTTATTTCCACCTACTGCAGCTTCACTATTCTCAAAGTAAGTGAGGGTCGTTTGTGGGCCTGACTGCATTTGAAAACAATGTTATATGGTACCTCCCTAAACCGCTTGACGGAGGCCCCCGAGGGGCGGTGTGATGGCACGGACTCGGAGAAGACGCTTGGCTCCGACCCCCTCCCCAAGTCTTATAGCACTGGTGTAGCCTGAGATCGCCCCCGACATAGGCGGCCGGCTCCCGGGGTCCGGCGGAACTTTTTGCCTTTTGATGACTCTTCTATTCTGGACTTTGTCCCACAATCCGTTTGACCTGAAGACACGCTGTAGTGGGGCGCCCCTTTACCGTTTTAGTTGCTATTCCGCCCGCTTTTGCTACACTGTGCCTCTTCCGCCATTCAGCTGTTTACCGCCCGCTCTTGCAACTACAGCGTCTCGCTCACCAAGTAGTTAAGTTGCTCCCGCTCTTGCGGTGCAGCGATAGGCGACTGCCACAGGACTCTCAAAATGGCGGCCGGCTCTTCGGTTTTGGGCCTGGTCCACTAAAATGGCCCTGGGACACCTTGGAACTCGGACGCTTCCCTGATAGGGCTTGGGTCCCATTCTCGAAAGCGTCCCCTCAGCCGTGAAGATTCTACAAAAGTCTTGGGGGCCCCCGACTCCCGCAGGCTTCTGGTGGGGAGCGGCTGCCATGTCTGCTCGTGGAATGGCCACGACGGAGCTACGAGATGGTAGTGCTCTCATTCTGACGCCAGCTTTAGTCTGAAACATCCAGAAACACTGTAGACTACCAATTCGATCAGTTCCGGTAGCGCCCCAACATGACCCGGTAGAGAAGAACTTGCCCTCCCCTCTTTGACTGATGGTTCTTGTTGCCTGTCCCCTCTGTTGTCATTTAACAGAACTTTTTGGACTGCTGAAAGGGGTTGTGTTCCGAACGCTGGTTGGTGGAGACATTTTGACTATATTCTTGACCTACGTTGTCGCGTAATGCGTTATATGACACGCCGCGTTAGCGCACCCGAAAGTGATCCGGGGCGCGGCGCGCAGCGCGTAACGTAAGCATAACAGGTCATGTGACTTGTTAATAAAACTTTTCATTGGTTCATTTTACTTTTGTTATTTTAATGATGAAAAGCTTGGTCATATGACCTAAAAATTACGCTTTTTATTGGTTTCGAACATTATTTTTTTTTAAACATATATGTTATAATATTCCAGGCTAATGTACTTTCCCGGAAAATTTACAACTGTCCTGCAAGTAAAATATATTCCTTTTTCGAGAAAAAGGGCGTTTCTTCGTTCCATGACGGAGCCGTTGAGTAAAAGAGACTCGGCCTGCTGTCTTAGTCGCCGATACGCCTGATTATCAGATTCTTATCGATCACTTTATGTTGCAGGAGTGGAAAACACAACTGCCCTTGACCATTTATCTTTACTGCGTTCCTACATATTATACCTTTTATCCGTCATGTAATTGGACTGCTTTATTTCACTTGCCTTTTACTGATTCGAAAACAGTGACTAAAAGTAAAAACTTTACCAATGTAAATACTACTACTGTGTTTTGTTTTAAAAACCTTTATTGTGAAAATGTCAGTATACAAATACGGGCCTATAACCACGTGGGCCGGCCATGGAGCAAACTGAAATCGTATATGATGAGGAGACATTTACAATATAGAGGAACGTAACGAGCGAGCCATTAGGTTGCAAGAACTAAGATGTCTAACAGTTGCGGAATCGGTGGACGTACATTTTGTAATTAAAATACGACAGGGCCACTTACAAAAAAGTTATCTAGATATACATTTGCGAGCAAGTGCCATGGGTGACGTTAATTCGAACTTTCAATAGTACAGTAATAAATAACACATCAGAACTTAATATCAATAGGGATGTAGAAATATTCAATCAATTCTCGTCCCCGCCCGCCATGAGCATCAAAACTGCATTTATATCTCGTGATATCAAGGTTGTTCAACCAGTACACAACAAGGAGTTACGAGTCCCATTTATACCGGCGCCATTTTGGGCGAGGCCGGGCAGGTCCAAGATATAGTCAAAATGTCTCCACCAACAATCGGCCAGACCAGAACCCCTTTCGGCCCTTTATGCTACAAGATGGTGTCTTCCATTCAGAAAATATTGTTGGCAGCATTTTGAAAGGAAAGATAAACAGCCGTTTTCCTAGTGAGTCTCACATTGTTACATTTAGGAAGAATGTTGAAGAGTAATATGTGGAAAATCTGAAGCCATTTTTCTACAAACTCTCAATCAGCCTTGGATGGAAAAAAAAATCCTGAAGAATGTACAAACTGAAAACCAATTTTTGTCTGTATAGCATCAACAGCAACGCTTGAGTCAGCTTTGTGTCAAGCCGCCATTTTCATTCAATCAATAGCGTCCCCCTGCACACATTCAGGAACCTGGTCGTGTCTTCAGGTGAAACGGATTGTGGGACAAGAAGCAGAAAGGAAAAGGAAAAAAGTTCCGCCGGACCTCGGGAGCCGGCCGCCTATGTCATGGGCGATCTTTGGCCACACCAGGGCAATAGTGAAGCTGCAGCAGGTGCAAAAGAGCTTCAGACAGTCTTACAAGCACTGCTTTTCTAAACATTTTTTGATTTTTTTGTATTTTTGCACAGTTTTATATATTTTTTTTGTTTTTGATGGAGGGGAAACAACAAAAAACAGGCATTGAAAAAGGCTCAACAGTGCAGGGCGCCTTGTGCTGGTTCCGACCTATTCACACATCGGTCCACTACTGACATCACCTCATAAGCCAACGGGGCACCCCACACTGACTTTCGGCGCAGCATTGTAGGATGGCCACACCAGTGCGGCAACTTGCTGGACACCACCTCGGTGCCATCCGGATCTCGGCGCGTTCGAGTCACTGTACCGCAAAAGTGACCGGAACTCAGCTGGACACGCCGTCTTTCGGCACAGCATTGTAGGATAGCCACACCAGTGCAGCAACTTGCTGGACACTAACTCGGTGCCATCCGGATCTCGGCGCGTTGTGCTGCCTTCGGCCTATTCGTACACCGGTCCGCTACTGACGCCGCCTCACGTGCCAACGGATTTTCTACGCTTTTTGTAGCCCTATGCCGCATAACAGGTCATGTGACTTGTTTATAAAACTTTTCATTGGTTCATTTTACTTTTGGTTTCCTAAAGATGGAAGGCTTGGTCATATGACCTAAAAATAACACTTTTCATTGGTTTAGAACATTTTTTTTTCCCAAACGATGAAAGCCCTACCTTGTTTCTGGATGTTTCAGACTGAAGCTGGCGTCAGCATGAGAGCACCACCATCTCGTGGCTCCGTCGTGGTCATTCCGCGAGCAATCATGGCAGCCGCTCCCCACCGGAAGCCTGCAGGAGTCGAGGGCCCCCAAGACTTTTGTAGAATCTTCACGGCTGAGGGGACGCTTTCGAGAATGGAGCCCAAGCCCTAGCAGGCAAGCGTCCGAGTTCCAAGGTGTCCCAGGGCCATTTTAGTGGACCAGGCCCAAAACCGAAGAGCCGGCCGCCATTTTAAGAGACCTGTGGCAGCCGCCTATCGCTGCACTGCAAGAGTGGGAGCAACTCAACTACATGGTGAGCGAGACGCTGTAGCCGCAAGAGCGGGCGCAACTCAGCTGGATGGCCGTCACTTGGGGAGGCCCGTTCACGCCGCCTCCCCCACGCCCCCCCCCGGGCCGCCCCACGCCAATTTTCGGAGCAGCATTGTAGGATACCAAAACCAGTGCGGCAGTTTACTGGACATCACCTGGGTGCCATCCACATCTCAGCGCGTTCTGCTGCCTTGGGACTATTCGCACAACAGACCGCTACTGACGAGGCCTCCCCCCGCACCACCCGGGACGCCCCACGCTGTTTTTCTGAGCTGCATTGTAGGATCCCAAAAACCAGTGCGGCACCCAGGTGACATCACCTGGGTGCCGTCCAGAACTCAGCACGTTGTGCTGCCTTGGGACTATTCGCACAAAAGACAGCTTCTGACCATTGTTGCTTTTTTTTGTCAAAAATGTTTAAATGTTTGTTACAGTTTTTGTTCGTTAATAAAGTTTTATAATCCTACTTTGTTGGAGTGCTATATATTTTTAAAAAATCGGGTGAATGGGGCCTTGAATCGGGTTATTGTCATGTGTGGGCTTTGCAAGTGTACTGCTACAGGATCGGACATTTCAAACTCAAATGCACGTTCTTTTTCATACCTTTCCGAAGCATGGAGCGCAATAGCAGGCAGAGAAAGGGTGATGCAAGTGTTGAACACGGCCTGGCAAGTTGCTGGCAGTGCCCCCCCCCCCGCCCGCTCCTGAAAGAGGACACACACACACCGCCGCCCGAGTACTTCACAGATCTTTAAAAGACCATGCGCTTGTTCATGAGGCTTAAATGGTTTATCACCCCTTCTAGAACCCCTGCATCGACCCTCTGACGTTTCCTGGACGAATTACCACGTAACACAATACCAAGCCTTGTCAGCTGAAACCCCCGAGGAATCGTGGGGCATATTATCAAGGGGGTTTATCTCCGCTTTTTTGGCTTTAATAGCCAAGAAAGCGGAGATAAAATTATCTCCCTATTACCAAGCTGTCGCTAACACCAGTTAGTGACAGCTAAAAGGAGATAGCGACCATCTTGGGCCCCGCTTTGCATGTCAGTGATATTTATCACTAATGACATGCAAAGTGGGCGTGCCAAGATGTTAGCGACTGGAAACAGTCCCTAACATCGCTATCTCCTATTACCAACTTTTGGAGATATTCGCGCTAAGCGCGAATATCTCAAAAAGCTAACACCTGGCCTGAGCAGTTCTTAGCCATGTTATCCAATGGGAGGTGGATAACATGGCTAAGAGCATTTGCTCGATAATGCATGAATATCGCTGACTTTTCAGCGATATTCATGCATTGCGGCCGTTTTTTATCGCATTTGCGATAAACCTTGCTAATAGCAAGGTTTATCTGCGATAAAAATCGCCGATGTGCGGCGATAATTTTTGTCTCTAAACAAGTTAGAGACAAAAATTATCGCCAGTTGTTGGTAATATGCCCCCGGGTTTTTGCTTGCAGAAATCGGGAGGCGGGTGACTAGCACTGAAATCAGTAGTCTCACGCCTGAATCGGGAGGGTTGGCATGTCTGGATTCTCTACAGCTGGGGCCATAAACTACATCCGCAGGGCTAGGTGATAGCCTGGGACCGGCCTGGCATCTAAAATGGCTGCCGTGCACGACAAAATTGTGGCATTGGAAAAAAGGCAAGATGGCGCAGACAATGTTTATCAATAAGGATTCATTTATAACAAAATATTTTATCGCACTGACAAATTGGCGGTCAACACTTCCTGATTTCCATCAAATCGAACGTTAACAGACGTCATGCAGCAAAAAAAAAAAAAGCTCACGCACAGCCGCTGGAAGACATGTATCAACATATATGAGCCTCCTCAGCCACCCTCAGAAAACATAAGGGATTAGGATACGTCTCCCGCACCCCCTTATACCTAGTAATTTAATTAAAACGAAGCACAAAATGGCGAATTCCCGTTTCGCTACCAGTTTGCGGCCCAGTTCGCGGCCCGTGAAGCGCTTCTACCGTGAAAAATAATTTTTTTTTTATTTTCCCCACGGGACCCTTTAATAACCCCAACAACATTCCTAGGGGGTCAAGAGGGGTATACCTTGCCCCCTTTCATTAAATTCCCCCTTCGTTTTTCACCTCTTCTTCTCTCTCGATCCTACCGAGAGATAAGATGGCGGCCGCTCCGGACTGTTTAGAATGTTGACAGACACCGGGGAGCCAATCAGCTTCGCATCGCAAAGTTCCGTTTCGCGAAAAGTAAGCGGACCGGAGCGCAGCCCGGAGCGCTGTTACAGATATATATCTTGTTTTGAACGTTAATTTCTCAAAATCCACTGGAGCACATATATTGAGACCTAGCAAAGGCACATCGGGCTAACAGTCCCTACAATTTTGCCAAGTTTCGTGCAAATCCATTCAGCCGTTCGAGCTAAAAGTGAGGCCAAAGGCCCTATGGAAATTAACATGGGAAAAACGCGTTTTGGGACCCCCCTTTTTTCTCGGCCCCCCCTTGACGAAACCCCCCAAATTTTCAGGGGCTGCTCAGAAACAAAATGTGCCATTTTCCTGAAAATTTCAGCCGATTCCGTCCACAAACGCCAAAGTTATTAGACATAGAATTTTCAAAAGTCCCATAGACAAAAAATCCTAACTATATATACCTACTGGCGAGACGCCAGTAGGTAATATATATATATATATATATATATATATATATATATATATATATATATATATATATATATTCACTGAAAAAACCATAGGTTATAGACTATATATAGTTAGGAATTAGCCTTTAAAAAACCTTGGAAATTCACTGAAATAACCATAGGTTTTAGGCCTTATATAGTTAGGAATTAACATATAAAAAACATTGAAATTCCTACCATATAGTTAGCTGGACATTTTATTGATATAAAACCAATGAAATTCCACATATAGTTAGTTGCACTAACTATATATTTCGCGCATCCGCAATCCAATGCTGATGATGTCACATATTACATCATTCATGGCATGGTCAGTGACATCACTGATGACATCACTGATGACATCTCAAATGACATCACTGATGACATCATCCAGTGTCTGTGTGTTTTTGTAAAGTTTAAATATGTTTTACATATTGAAGAATGAGTGGATGTATAAGAGTATGGATGAAGGATTTGATTGTATAAGTGAGTAAGTATGTGTTAGTATATCTGTGAAAATGTAAGCTGTTCTGTGTTTAACTGTATAGATGAAGAAATCAAAGTGTGATTGATTCTTTACAGGACTGACTAGGTGTGTGAGTAACTCCATGGATGAGTGGCAGTGTGTGAGTGTCTGCATAGGTGTATGAGCGCATATGATAGTGTTGTAATGATGAGTGACTGTATGTACGAGTGACCTTATGGGTGAATGAATGAATATGCATGTAGACGTAGGAATCAGTGAGTGCGTATGTAGTAAATGGTATTGGTGTGTCAATAGTTTCAAAAATGATACTCTGTATTTTACACCAGGTGTAACAGAGGTTATATTAGAGTGTAAGGAGGTGCATTGTATTATCACATGAAGTATATCATCAGTGGTGTGATCATTGATGTTAAATGAGCTGTCATCAGTGATGTCATCAGTGATGTCACTGACCATGTCATGAATGATGTAATATGTGACATCATCAGCATTGGATTGCGGATGCGCGAAATATATAGTTAGTGCAACTAACTATATGTGGAATTTCATCGGTTTTATATCAATAAAATGTCCAGCTAACAATATAGGAGGAATTTCAATGGTTCTTTATATGTTAATTCCTAACTATATAAGGCCTAAAACCTATGGTTTTTTTCAGTGAATTTCCAAGATTTTTTAAAGGCTAATTCCTAACTATATATAGTCTATAACCTATGGTTTTTTCAGTGAATTTCATTGGTTTTTTAAAAGCTAATATATATATATATAATATATATTTGTTTCCTGCTATTTTCCAAGTGTTTTCTTATCCTAGTGCAATCTCTATACAACAGTCTGACATTCCCTAGGAACACGTCCACACTACATAAAAACACAAAAATGTATCTGCCTAACCCAAAAAACTGAGTAGTGGGTTTGTTTTCCTCTCTCAAAGTAAAATAAATGGTTTATGTGTGTGTATGTATATATCACTAAGGAAGCAAATTTTGTTTCAACAATTCAGCAGAGGCTGGCAATCACTTATCCATCCAGCCATGCATGTGTCTGTACGTCCACAACCATGCTTCCACCTGTCTACACACTCGCACTCAGCCATTCACATCCACTTATTCATTAACACACTGATTCAATGATCCACCATGCATTAAACATTCATTCATAAATTCACCCACATCCATGCACTCATCTATCAAGCCATCCAACCTTACCTGAGAATGTATCCAGACATCCACTATAGCCAAATCCAGAAATACACACTATATATTCATTAACCAACAGTTATGCATTCATCCATCACGAGGAACTGCCAGGGCAAATGCGATATTAATTCTGTTGTGGCTTATTTATTCATGCACAATTAACAAGTGCAGGTCACAGATTTATATTTTATGTGCACAGCTCAGTTGGTTACCGGCTGCTCCGCAGGCGGGCTCCTCGCTTCCCCTAGGCGGCGGCTGAACTGCGGCGGGGGCGGGCACCGACAATGTGCCCCGCGCCCCCTCCGCCACTGCTCCAGCCTCCCTCTTGGTCTCCGGGGCTCCCTCGGCACAGGGGAGCCCCGCACCTTTCCGTTCCGCCTCCTCTTCGTCCTGGTGCCATCTTTCTTCTTCCCCCTCGCGGCAGGGGTGGGCATTCCTAGCCGGCTGCGCTGGGATTGGCCGGCCGGCCCCAGCACTTCCGGGTCACCGCGGGCAGCACGGTGGCCCGATTTCAGGCAGGCAGGCGGGGACAAAAACGAGGTGGGCACTTGTAGGTGCAAATGACACTTCTTTACAGGGGCTCCTCGCTTCCCCTAGGCGGCGGCTGGACTGCGGCGGGGGCGGGCACTGACAATGTGCCCCGCGCCCCCTCCGCCACTGCTCCAGCCTCCCTCTTGGTCTCCGGGGCTCCGTCGGCACAGGGGAGCCCCGCACCTGTCCGTTCCGCCTCCTCTTCGTCCTGGTGCCATCTTCCTTCTTCCCCCTCGCGGCAGGGGCGGGCATTCCCGGCCGGCCCCGCTGGGATTGGCCGGCCGGCCCCAGCACTTCCGGGTCGCCGCGGGCAGCGCGGCGGCCCGATATCAGGCAGGCAGGCGGGGACAAAAACGAGGTGGGCACTCGTAGGTGCAAATGACACTTCTCTTACAGGTGGCAGGGCTCCCTCCCATCACAGGAGCCCTGCAGAGTCAGCCGCCATCTTCCTTCTTCCCCCTCGCGGCGGGGGCGGGCATATCCAGCCAGCCGCGCTGGGATTGGCCGGCCGGCCCCCGCACTTACGGGTCGCCGCGGGCAGCGCGGCGGGCCGATTTCAGGCAGGCAGGCGGGGAGAGTGCGCGCACGCGTGCGCGCCGATAGATATATAATTGATTTTAAATGCAATTTTCTCAGCAAATACTGGACGGATTTACACCATTTAAAGAAAAGCGTAATCTGCGAACCAGTCTCTTCCATTTTACCAAATTTCAAATAATTCCGTTCAGCCGTTCGGGCTGTAGCCGTGTCTAAATGTCCTATGGAAATTAACATGGGGAAAACACGTTTTGGGACCCCCCTTTTTTCTCAGCTCCCACTTGACGAATCCCCCCCAAACTTTCAGGGAAGGAGAGGAGCGGAGCGAGCCATCTTCTTTGAGAAATTTGCGAAGATTCATCAACCAGCGCCAAAGTTATTCCCAATAGAATGTTGGGGATTTCCTATGGAAACTAGGTCCTTACTATATATACCTACTGGCTAACGCCAGTAGGTAATATATATATATATATATATATATATATATATATATATATATATATATATATATATATATATATATATATATATATATATATATATATATATATATATATATACTTCTCACCCAGCACAGCAGCCGCGCCGCTGTGCGAATGCACTCCAGTCCAGCCTATATCGCAAACATCAATCCACAAGGCGCGTGTGTTCAAGTTGAAAATGTATTTATTCATTTCGGTTCCAGCTTGTTATCAACGGAATATATCATGTTTACATGAAGGTCTTCTTTTAACATTTCCCTACGTATGAATTTTTTGCCAATTTTGTTTTTGCCAATGAACATTGTATATATCTGAGCCTCTGCGAGACAAGTTATGATTGTTTTTAAATATGTACATATATAAGTTTTTCACATTTTATTTAGGGTTTGGGCACTTTCATGGAACAATTTATGGTGACTTGAAGTGAGTGGAATGAAGTATCCAACCTAATATTCTGACAGGTTCGCCATCTTCTCTCTCTTCTCTCTCCCATGTCATGTACAGGGCTACGGAGGAGCATTATCTGGTTGGCATCCTTCTGATTGGCAACATTTGATACTCTATGTGAGACTGTCCCAACCATCCCACTGGGGAAGTAAAATGGAATTTGAACTAACTCTGTTCATTAGCATGCTGATGATTAATGCAATCTTATTTACTAAGTGACGTTAACCCCACTGGGGCCGTTTTGGCAGAATTTGCCGTATTGACGTATTTTGTCGTACATCATGATATATAGTCACTTATGTATACCTGAAGAGTGATATGGGACAGCCGGAAGCTAGGATTTTATTTTAAACTCCAGATCATGTCTGTAATGAGAGGTGACTAATCCACTTGGAAGTGCACGGACAGAATAGGGTTGGCATTATGATGAAATAATGTGATGATATGCCATCAAGCTGCACAACATAAATTTGCGCAGCGCGTTTGTTTTGAGAAGGGACATATTTCCACTTGGAATGGCACGATTACAATGTATTTTCCATTTTGATGCAATAATGTGAAGATGTACGTACCTGTATTTATTGTACATATACTTAGTACATAGAGATTGCTTACAACCCACACCACTGTAAGATGGCCGCCAGGATAAGAAGTTTCATGACCTTTGTTTGTGTTTATTTTTACACCGAGAAATCACATGTGCACTTTGGAAAATGGTAACTTTATTTAAACAGTTCATTTCCGACAAACTAGCCACCCGTGACCAAGGCGAGTGTCTTCGCCGAAACGCGTTGGGTTTGCTACATGATTCCGTTGATAACATGCTGGAACCGAAATGAATGAATACATTTTCAACTTGAACACACGCGCCTTGTAGATTGATGTTTGCGATATAGGCTGGACTGGAGTGCATTCGCACAGCGGCTGCTGTGCTGGGTGAGAAGTATATTTCACAGGGTAACCTCTATCCCTGGTTTTGCACCACAGCTCTGGGTCCCGGTGCAATGGAGGAAGTGGTCTTGGATATATATATATATTTATATATATATGTAGGTATATATATATATATATATATATGTATATATATATATAATATATATCCACAGATTGCAGTTTGCGCAGTAACCCAAGCCTCTTACAGCGGTGGGCTGTGACCGGGTCGCGGGCCCCAAAAATCCAATACAATCGTTTGTTGAAAACAATCCTTGAAACAACGAAGTCACAACCACTTCTCCTTATTCAAGTGTGTTTATTTCAGTTCCATTCTGGCCAAATCACTCGATGCGTTTCGGAGTACAACTCCTTTGTCACGAGTAGGAGTGTTTTGCAAACAACAGTGTAAATACAATTCAGATGCCACACCTCTAATAAACAGTGAAAATAGACACTATGGCATCACAGGGTGTGAGGACGTAGAAAGACAGACTTTATTCCAACTCGTTCTTTCTATAAATCATATTTTGGTTATTCAAAAGATTCACACAAATTAAATAATAAAACCATTATTTTTGCTCAGTGTTAGACTTTCGGGAAAATTCATACGCGGCTGTGCCTTCGGAGTGAAAACTTTATTGTTCCACAGACAGAACATGCAAATTAACAACCACCACATTCAACCCTCTGTGGGCTTAAAATAGCAATGGGCCTAACTGCAAGCATTCTGCTTACATATTGATTGCACTCCACCACAGTCCGAATTAGAGTCCTTGCATTCTGGTGCGCCACACGTGCATGATGTCATGATTGATGAGTGATGTCATGAGTGATGTCATTTGAGATGTCATCAGTGATGTCACTGGCCATGTCATGAGTGATGTAAAATGTGACATCATCGGCCGTGCATTGGGGGAGCGTAAGTTATAATTAGCTCAACTAACTATAACAGGTACATTTCTCTGGTTTTATATGAGACAAATGTTCAACTAACTATAACATCCCTGAAACCTATGTTTTATTTGTGAATGTATATATATTGTCCCGACAGCCGCAGTTCCAAACAGCGCTCCAAAAAATAGCCTGGTTTTCGCGGAGCACACCGCAGTTGGGAGCAGCACTTACCTGGAATGCCGTGGCAGGGTATTCTGGGACCAGTAGTTCACCACAAGGACTACTGGTGCTTTGGTGTTAGCGGACTGACCAACCAGGACTTCCATTTAGGGCAGAGCGACTAGGGGTATTCAGAAGGACTGCTGCTAGCGTGTGGGCAAGAACTGGCATTTGAAAAAGACATTACGTCGAAACGTGTCATGCCATAGTTCAGTGGAATAAAGCAACCTCCTGCAGTATCCCCCTGTGTCTCTCCGTTCTTTTTTGAAACAGAAGGAACATTCTTGTGACATATTTTGCATGCAGGTCCAGGACGTGCATTGGAGAGTCCCGTCTCGGCAAAGAGGAAGGAGCAATCCGGACGGCTTCGGCATCTTTGTTCTTCATGGTGGTGAAATGCTCCAACCCACCACACCCACCCTTGCAATTTGGCCGTTGGAAACAGTTTGCGACTACGCAAAGGGGCCTCAGTCACTGCATGAAGGTTTCCCAGGCTAGTCTCAGGAGTGAACTTGTGTAGTTCGAGGGGTTAAGGGGACCGGGGAGGTGAACTTTGCTCCAATTGTCCCGACAGTCGCAGTTCCAAACTGCGCTCCAAAAAATAGCCTGGTTTTCGCGGAGCACACTGCAGTTGGGAGCAGCCCTTACCTGGAATGCCGTGGCAGGGTATTCTGGAACCGGTACTTCACCACAAGGACTACTGGTGCTTTGGTGTTAGCGGACTGACCAACCTGGACTTCCATTTAAGGCAGAGCGACTGGAGGTATTCAGAAGGACTGCTGCTAGCATGGGGGCAAGAACTGGCGTTTGAAAAAGACATTACGTCGAAACGCGTCATGCCATAGTTCAGTGGAATAAAGCAACCTCCTACAGTACCCCCTGTGTCTCTCCGTTCTTTTTTGAAACAGAAGGAACATTCTTGTGAGATATATATATATATATATATATATATATATATATATATATATATATACCAGTTCACATCCTTTGAGAAACCAGGACCCTCGGACTGCGGTGCAAACCAGGGTCAAAGGCACCCTGTATGTATTATGCTTCACCACACGCTAACAAACGTGTAAATGCACTCGAACTCCATGCGATATTCACCATCAAATTAGACCATCCAGCAAGGTTTGTGAGTATATTCTTTATTCCAGCATGGAACACAGTTCATAGAACTAAACCCCCAACGCGTTTCAGCGACAACTCGCCTTGGTCACGGGTGAGTAGTGTTCAGAAAATAAACATTAAATAAAGTTTTCAAAACTTTATGTGTAAACATAAACAACGGACTCAGTGCACAAAGTAAAAACACAGCGGCCATCTTGGCATGGTCAAATACTCATGATAATGTGCCCAATAGACAGACAGACTTGTCATTACGCCTGACTGGTTCTTGCAATCATCTAACCTGACGCCTTTTACAACTCTCGCCATTTTATCAGTGTGTCACTTTCCACACCTTAATAAATCAAACAATAAACCCAAGTGGGGAAAATAATGAGTGGGGAAAATAGTGAAAACCTCCATGCTGTCTTAGTCAATCCTGAAAAAATAACATACATGCGTATATGAGGTAGGCACATAATATTCAGGAGCTCATAGGTGACACTGTAAACCGGGTTGCACAGTCCCAAGTGGGAAATGAATCTGCTAGCAATGACCCATGGGGAACATCAAAGCAATGTATGTCACATATCTTCAGATCAAACATATTCAAAAATGATTTCAAAATTAATTATGTCAACATATATATATTGAGACCAAGTCTTTGAATCCCAAGTGGGAGATAATGAGCATGACCCCATGGGGTAAACAATTCTTCCGACCGGTCTACTCTCCACAGCTATGTGTCACCTATAAAAAACAAGAACGGCAAATCAGAACTGCTAATGCCATGTTCAAGCGGCCATCAAACAATTGTGTCAATTAAGAAACAGTTATAATGTGAAGTGATTAAAAACATTAGAATCATTACTAGGAGTTTCAACAAAACAAACAATGCAATATATATAACTGAACATCAATGTAAGCAGCACATTGTACACTTTACTCTCCCAAATACCATTTGAGTTCTTCTTCAGAATTTAAACCTCCTGGGATGCGTGTATCAAGGTCAAGAATATATTTACTCTCCAGCTGACGCAACCTACGGATTCTGTCACCGCCCCTCCTCATGCTTTACCAGGGAGCCTTCCCAACCCACTGTGGTGATATTTTTTTATATTTTTCACTTCTGCAAGCAACTCACTCGAGTAATACTTACTACGAAGACCATAATGCCTGGGGTGAGCCTACGCCCCTTCAAGCACGTGGTTGCAGTATTTAATAACGGCGAACATTGCACAAGTGACTGAAAGCCTCTGAGGAAGTGCGGCTACGCACGGAACGCGTAAGGCAGTATGAAGTGGTGAACTTTCCCTGGAGGTGCCTTGCAGCTTTTCCAAATAAACGCGCAATTTTCACCTACCTGTGAGCGGCTCTTCTAAAATGGGCAAAACTTTGTTTGGATGTAAACCGGCCGGCTCGGGTCGGAGAAGAGCCCAGCCATGATTCAATGGACTCGTGCAGCTGATGTCTCCGCAGCACAACAAGGGACTGGTTGGTGGCGTGGAAAAGTCATAAGGTGCAGGACGCTTTACCAGGGAGCCTTCTCAACCCACTGTGGTGATATTTTTTTATATTTTTCACTTCTGCAAGCAACTCACTCGAGTAATACTTACTACGAAGACCATAATGCCTGGGGTGAGCCTACGCCCCTTCAAGCACGTGGTTGCAGTATTTAATAACGGCGAACATTGCACAAGTGACTGAAAGCCTCTGAGGAAGTGCGGCTACGCACGAAACGCGTAAGGCAGTATGAAGTGGTGAACTTTCCCTGTAGGTGCCTTGCAGCTTTTCCAAATAAACGCGCAATTTTCACCTACCTGTGAGCGGCTCTTCTAAAATGGGCAAAACTTTGTTTGGATGTAAACCGGCCGGCTCGGGTCGGAGAAGAGCCCAGCCATGATTCAATGGACCCGTGCAGCTGATGTCTCCGCAGCACAACAAGGGACTGGTTGGTGGCGTGGAAAAGTCATAAGGTGCAGGACGCTTTACCAGGGAGCCTTCCCAACCCACTGTGGTGATATTTTTTTATATTTTTCACTTCTGCAAGCAACTCACTCGAGTAATACTTACTACGAAGACCATAATGCCTGGGGTGAGCCTACGCCCCTTCAAGCACGTGGTTGCAGTATTTAATAACGACGAACATTGCACAAGTGACTGAAAGCCTCTGAGGAAGTGCGGCTACGCACGAAACGCGTAAGGCAGTATGAAGTGGTGAACTTTCCCTGGAGGTGCCTTGCAGCTTTTCCAAATAAACGCGCAATTTTCACCTACCTGTGAGCGGCTCTTCTAAAATGGGCAAAACTTTGTTTGGATATATATATGTATATATATATATATATCAGTACAAAAAGGATAAAGCTTTCATAGAGCAAGCAACAAAGGAAATGAAGGAGCGGCTGAAAAAACAAGAGGACACAATAAAAACAAGAAAGGCGTACAAATTTGTTCTTGATCAGCAGGATAATGAATTAGGACAAATATACACCTTTGCCCGAAAATATGATCACCTACGCAAACAAAGAGGCACACCGGCAATAAAACCCGCCAACACCGTCGGCACGGTCGAGACTGTCCAAAGTGAATCACTCGCTCCCGGCTCTGATACTAGCCTGGTCCCCAGCGGAGACGAATCAGATGACAGCTTCACAGGTTCAAAATAAGGGGATATGGGCCAATTAACGCTGGCAGAAGAGATCGAGTACATAAGAATGCAACGGAAAATGTCATTGCGTCCGAAGAAACCAAACTTTACTCCACACAGCGGAGGAATGCAAAGAATGCAAGGAGACGCCAACGCCGAAAGCGTGCCCAAAGCAAAAGGGAGGCAACAAAAGAAAAGGTTGTGGCAGAACAAGAAAAAATGAATGAAAATACCATCATCAATCTGACCAATACCGAATTAGATCAAGCAGAAAAACAGCTGCTCTCATTAGGTCTCTCATACTGCCCAGAAAGTAACTTTAACTATTGCAACACCAGGAGTGACGTTTTTAAGTTCATTCGTAAAATCAAACTAAAAAAGTACTATGCAATAAAAACGAGTTTGGCATCAATAAAAGATATAGCAACCAACAAGCCCACGGAAATTAGTGGACTGCAAGCCAAGGATGTAAAATTAATGAAAGTAATGCATCAACTGCATAGAGATGACGACAATCCAAGTGGTACTCAGGAGATTGCTGAGAGTGAAGGAATTAACTTGGGCCAAATATGTAAGAGTCCGTTCAAACTCCCATCAACATTCTTTCCTAGCATGCCAAGGGACGCGATAGACATTTATGCGGACATGATAACAGATGACCTTAAAAATCTCCAATTCAAAACCATGAATGCACACAAACCACCACAAGATAAAATGAGGCCATATGACAATCTTATGAAAAAATTAAAAAATAACAACACAATTGTCATCAACCAATCTGGCAAAGGTGGAAATATCGTGCTCTGGGGGGAAAATGAATACATTGAGGAAGCTTATAGGCATCTAAATGACGAAGTTTGTTACTCCAAAATTGATTTGAAAACCGCGAAACACATTCAGCAGTCTTATCAAAACGATCTATATCGTTGGAAATGGGAAGGCCTAATTTCAAAAGATGAACTGAAATTTCTACACAAAGAGCACCCTGTCCTACCCAACATATATTTTATTCCAAAGGTGCATAAAGGACAAACACTTGTGCCTGGCAGGCCTATTGTGTCAGCAATAAATAGCACATTTGAGAATTCATCCAAATATATTGACTTTTATCTCCAAGAGTTTGTGGTCTCCCTTCCAGCCTATATCAAGGACACTACTGAGTTTCTCTATCTTCTCAACCAATGCACTTGGTCAGCTGATTACTTGCTAATGACTATGGACATTGCCACGCTGTATACCAGCATTTCCCACGCAGATGGCATCAGAGCCATAGAGTACTATTTGTGCAAACGTCCCATTGAACTGTACCAGCATAACCAAATGCTCGTTAACATGGTTGAAAAGTGTTTAAATAACAATGTGTTCCTTTTCAATAAAAAGGTGTTTAGGCAACTCAGGGGGGTGGCCATGGGGGCATGTTTCTCCCCCAGCTACGCGGGGCTCCACGTGGGCTGGTGGGAGGAACATGTCCTTAGGGTGGAACACACTGCGAATTGGCATGACAACATTGTCAGGTACTGGAGGTATATTGACAATGTTTTTATAATATGGCGTGTAACCGTGCAGCAAGCTAGCGACTTTGTAAAGAACATCAATAGAAATGACCTCAATTTGAATTTCACAGCCAGTATTAGTGCCCAGGAGGTTAGCTTTCTAGACGTGCGGGTAACAATAGTGGAGAATAAAATAACCACCAGTTTATTCAGAAAACGTACTGCGGACAATACTATTCTGCACGCCAAAAGCTTTCATCCACGACACACAATCACAGCATTCCCCTATGGGGAATTTTTAAGGATTCACAGAACATGTAGCTCCCTAGATCTTAGAGACTTATACCAACAAGAATAGAAAGTAATATTATTAGCTAGGGGATACAACTCACACAAATTAGACGAGGCTATGAACAAAGCCAATCGTCTGAAACGTCTAGATCTGTTAAATCCACTCTGAACGTCCACGACTAAAAGTACTGAACCTAGTCAAAGTAATGATACTATATGGCTCATCACTGGCTACAGTCGCCAAGCCCGCCAAATAATCAGAATTGTCAAGCAAAAATAGCCCATTATCTTAACTGACCATGTTTTGAAAGAGGTGTTGCCCAGCACCCCGACTGCCACTTTCAGACGTGCATTCAGAATGCGCAATGAGCTAGTCACCAGCAGCCCTGAAATGCCCAAAGTGGACAATTGGTTGTCTTCACGTAAAGGATTTTTTCCCTGCAGCTCATGTCGGGGGTGCAAATTCAGAGTAAATACAACCACATATGTTACCCCCTTTGATGTTGAGCCAATTACACTTAAAGCACACTACATGTGCCGCACTGAATTGGTGGTTTACGTGTTAAAATGTAGCTGCAATCTGACCTATGTGGGTAGCACCAAATTACCTGCCCACCAAAGCATCCTGCAACATTTGAGGGCGATTGTAAATGCCGCTCAAAGCTACCCGGTAGCCAGGCCTTTTCAACAGATACATAATAAAAACTTGACCCACCTCAAATATTTTGTTATTGATGCGGTAATTCCCAGCAAAAAAGGTGGAGACAATGAAAAACGTCTCAGACAGCTAGAGTCGAAATATATTGTGCTATTAAACAGTAAGACACCTGGGGGTCTTAACATGGGGGAGGACTTACACAACTTCTTTTAAGTCACACTATACTGTAATTGAACTATCCGTTACTATACATTCTGAGGATATACCTCCCCATCCGATATCATGAGTATTGACTTTAGGTTGAGCAGTAACTAGCTGAAACATATATAATGCCCTAGACCGATATGAATCTTTTTAGGTCAAATGTTCAACATTTTCGATCTCAGAAAAAACTATTTTGGTTTAATCCACGAGCACTTTTTGCACTTTTTGAAATGTTGAATTCACAATTCATCTGGTTTACTTTATGTTTTATTTGAGAGCACCACTTTGTAGACACATTTATTTGAAACACAAGCGCTAATGAGGATACTTACACATGGGCCTTGTAAGAAATGAAGATAGTAATTTTCCTACACTAGGTGGTTGGCTAATTGAAATTCTTAGGTTTATTGGTGACCATTTCTATGCCTTGATTATGATATCTTCCATATATTATACATCCAAAGTTCATACAATGGTTTAACAATCTTTGTAGCACTGTGACTATAGTTCCTTGTATCGGCAATCAGCGGGAGAAACTACTTAGACTAAGGGGGTCATTAGGATTGCGTTTTTTCCGCATCCTCGGGGCCGGCGGAATCCACCGCCGGCCCCGAGGATGCGGAAAAACCGCAGCGGACTGACCAAGGACCCACCGCCACATTAGGATGGCTGGTGGGTCCTGGTTCTGGTTTCCGTCCGCAGCTTTTCCGCCGCGGTCGGCTTACAACCGCGGCGGAAAAGCTTTAATATGGTGACGGTGCCTTCCAGACACCGTCCACCATATTAGGATGGGCAGTACAATATGCTTTTCCGCGGCGGGTTTTCCGCCGTGGAAAAGCATACGGAACTTCACTGCGGGGGCCCGTTGCGGGCCCCCTAGGTGAAGGGGGGTGGGGGGTGCACATGGGGGGTACCTATGGTACCCCCCTGCATTTGCGTTCACAAAGCAGCAGGCACCGCGCGGTGCCTGCCGCTTTGTGCACGCAAATGCTGTGCATGCTTTTTTAACATTGCGGCGGGTGCAGCTTCAAGCTGCACCCGCCGCAATGTTAAAGATTGAGGATGTGACCGCCACCCTGGCGGTCACATCCTAATCTGCACGGAGGGACCTCCGCAGCCCCTGCGGACGGTCCCTCCTACTCTATGGTGGCGGACGGACGCAAGTCCGTCCGCCATCATAATCGGCCCCTAAGTGTATATATGAGACAATGTAACTTTTATAACCAAAGTTTTCTTATTGCATGGAGAAGTTTGCACATGGTTGTATTTGCACACAACAATAAGTATTAAGCACTTTATATTGGCAATGTCTGAAAAATTAGTTTACAAACTGCGGTATTTGCACATTAGAGTGTTGACATCTGCATTATGCACTTTAACCTAGTCGTTGTTTCGGCTTCCGCCACATTCTGCCATTTTATTTATAAAATGTATTTAAAATGCCTGTATGTATTTAACTGTCATATTTTAACTGACGATTTCAGGAACAATAACAGTGCTTACTGTGTTATTTAAAAAAAAAAATATGCTCGTATTGATACCGATATGATTATTAGTATTGAATGCAATTTAATGCAATATATATCAAATCTTGCTATTTTTTGCACAATGCACTTTAATTGTATGTAACTTATAGGTTTCAGACATTAGGCGTCTATTGGTCTTTATTATAGTCCAATCACATTATCTTCAAACCTATTTGTACAAGAAAGACGCATTTCAAAATGGCACCCCTGTTAGTCAGTTTGCAGTTGGGCTATGTATTACTATAGTCCTCTGTTTATGTTTAGCAATTTTGGCGCGCATTTGTGTTTGACTGTTTTAAAGCACAGTGGTAGCCCTCATTCTCGCTATCAGTGAGCAAGGACTTCACGTCCGAAACGCGTCTGAAGGCTTACACCACTTCACTTTGAAATGAATAAAAGCAGTACCAATTGAAGACTGACTCCGGCGAAATTTTTGTTGTCTGCGTACTGGTTTGTGCTACCAAGAGCACCAAGGACTAGTTGGATTTTTATATATATATTACCTACTGGCGGTCGCCAGTAGGTATATATAGTTAGGATTTTTTCTCTATGGAACTTTTGAAAATTCTATGTCTAATAACTTTGGCGTTTGTGGACGGAATCGGCTGAAATTTTCAGAAAAATGGCACATTTTGTTTCTGAGCAGCCCCTGAAAATTTGGGGGGGTTCTGTCAAGGGGGGGCCGAGAACAAATGGGGGTCCCAAAACGCGTTTTTCCCATTCATTTTTCCATAGGGCCTTTGGCCTCACTTTTAGCTCGAACGGCTGAATGGATTTACACGAAACTTGACAAAATTATAGGGACTGTTAGCCCGATGTGCCTTTGCTGGGTCTCAATATATGTGCTCCAGTGGATTTTGAGAAATTAACGTTTAAAAAAACAGATATATCTGTGACAGCGTCCTAGATAGCGCACCAGATCGCGTACTTTCCGCGTAACGGAGCTTTGCGTAGCGAAGCTGATTGGCTCTCCGGTGTCTGTCAACATTCTAAACAGTCCATTGCGGCCGCCATCTTGTCTCTCGGTAGGATCGAGAGACAAGAGGAGGAGAAAAACGAAGGGGGAATTTAATGAAAGGGGGCAAGGTATATCCTTCTTGACCCCCTAGGAATGATGTTGGGGTTATTAAAGGGTCCCGTGGGGCAAATAATAAAAATTAGATTTTTCGCGGTAGAAGCGTTTCTCTGTTCGCGAACCGGGTCGCAAACTGGTAGCGAAACGTGAATTCGCCATTTTGTGTTTCGATTTAATTAAATTACTAGGTATAAGGGGGTACGGGAGACGTATCCTGACCCCTTATCTTTTCTGAGGGTGGCTGAGGAGGCTCATATATGTTGATACATGTCTTCCAGCGGCTGTGCGTGAGCGTTTTTTTTTTTTTGCCGCTTGACTTCTTATAAAGATGGACTTCAGACGTAGAAAATGTTTGAGTATAGTATATTTTAATTCATATACCACAAAACCCACAGGAACAGCTAGGCAAACATCCCAACTCCTGCAGATCCAACCGTCTTCTCCCCAGCAACCAAATCCCAACAATTCTACATTACATCATGTAATTCTAGAAGTGACATAACTAAATTCTACAAATGAGCTCACAATATACAGGTAGGCAAGACAGAAAAGTATAGACATAAAAGAAAGAAATGTGGCCTACTACCACATGTATCTTTTTACAAAACAAAAAGAAAAACAAAATAAATCAAACATCCAAAATATAATCATCAAATTTCTTAGGAATCCTAGAAATCCTTTTATGAGAAAAAGAATCAAATTGAGAAGAAAACTCTGTGGACTCCTGCATGTTAGGGACAGGAACAGAAGACGTTCCTGGACCCTCAGGTGAAACAACATTTTCAGAAGAAACAGCATCTTCAGAACTAACATCATGAGCAGATCCATCAATAGACACATCCGCGGCACGAGACTCCTTTCTTTGCACAAGATCATTCCACACACAACCACCATCCTTATCTTCAGCAAAGAAACGTTCTTGCCCAGGTTTGAGAAGAATAACTGAACCCTTGCTCCACCAACCCTTCTCAGATAGGAAAACAGCAGAATCAGTTACCTTTTCCACCTGAAAAGGATTGGAAAACTTAGAAGAACCCTTACTAGACAAAGAAGGTTTCAAAACACGAACCCAATCACTAACCTTGATGATCTTATCTTTGGACTTAAGAGAGGCATCATGATAGATTTTGCCAGCAATACGCAACTCATAAATGTTCTGTTTGACCTCACCAATGATGCTTTGCATGTTGACATCACCCCTGACACTCTTGACGAAGTTAGGTCTTAAAACAGATTTAGCACGTCTACCTCTCATCAGTAAATAAGGGGAAAACCCCGTAGAAGAATTAGGAGTAACATGGTAAATCCACATTTTCTCTTTCAAGAATGGTAGAACGTCCAAATTGCTCTCTAAAGCAGCCTGAATGCCCTCTTTAACAAATCTATTGGCCCTTTCAACTTGACCATTGGCCCTGGGACAATATAAAGGAGTGGTCTCAGATTTTACGCCAAATTTTTCCAAAAAACATTTCATTTTCCTGGAAACAAATTGCACCCCATTATCAGACAAAATGAGATTGGGAGCACCTTCCAAACTGAAAATAAAATCCAAAAAGTCAATGACAGCATCGGTATTGGGATGTTCCACAAAGGTAAAATAAATCCACTTCGAAAAATTATCTATGACCACAATAGAAAATCTTTTTTCTCTACCTAAACATTCAAAGGGACCAGAAAAGTCAAAAGAAATTTTATCCCAGGGACCAACAGCACCCTCTCTAAGAGATAACGGTTGAGTCGAAACCTTCCAATGCTTGTCAGCCCTAACACAAACAGAACAATCATCAATAATTTTCTCAATACCAGAATCCATGCCAGGCCACCAATAAAAGTTTTTGAGAATCCTCTTGGTGCCAGAAATACCTGGATGACCAGCATGAGCAAGCTTGATGAGCTTGTTTCTTAAACCTTCAGGAGGAATAAACAAATCTTGACGTAACAAAATATTCCCCTCAATACTAAGTTCATCAGCAATCTGGGCAAAACTCCTCAAATTATCTTCCAAATTCCTAATAGGAGGCCAACCCTCACCAACAAATTTCTTGACTTTTTTAAGCAGCAAATCCCTGTCCATAGCTTCAAGCCAATCTTTCTCAGAAATACTTGACTCAAAAGAACTCACAGCATTGACTAGAGCTACAACACATGCATGCTGATCCAAAATCTCATTATTATCTTCTTCAAAGGGAGGAAGTCTAGACAGACAATCAGCAGTAAAATTTTTACCACCAGGAATATGTTGTGTCTCGAAGTTGTATTCTTGTAATCTAGCAATCAACCTGACAAGTCTGGAGGACGCTTTACCACTCCTGACACCGTCCATCATGAAGACAAGTGGTTTGTACATGTATTTATATAGCGCAAATCGCCCACATCGCAGGCATCTATGCGCTTGCTTAGGGAACCCGTCCTGGTATTCCCCTGTGAGATACCCCGTCCTGGTATTCCCCGGCAGGGTATCCACAAGGTGAAAGCCAGGCATCCCGCCGCGAGGGGCCGTTGTGGAGATTAAGCAAGCTATTGCCCAGAGTCGCAGAGTGTGAACCCGTGAGTCGAGTAGGCACCGGAGCGAGAATTATCGAGTCCGTGGAATTATTGAGCCCAACCCCCGTCGGGGCGGGGAATTGAACCCTGGTCCATGGCCGATCTCAGCTTCCGGGTCTGCCGCCTCTAACCCCTGAGCCACACTTCTCCACTCTGTGATCAGTGACAAGAATAAAAGGCCTACCCCACAAAAAACTTTTGAACTTTTCAACAGCCCAAACACAGGCTAAGGCCTCCTTTTCAATAGTACTATAGTGCTTCTCAGCACCAAGAATTGCCCTTGAAATAAACGAGATCACTCTTTCTCTACCATCCACCAATTGAGTAAACACAGCACCAAGGCCAATTGTGCTCGCATCCACAGTAACGAAGGATTTGCCCTGGGGATCAAAAGTCTTAAGACCAGGTGCTTTGGAAATGAGTTTTTTGACACTGACGAAAGCCTCATCATGAATTTTGCTCCAAGTAAATTGAACACCCTTTCTAAGTAACTGTCTGAGGGGTTCTATCACTAGTGCATAACCTTTAACAAATCTCGAATAGTACTCTCCCAAACCTAAGAAAGAGCATAAGGAATCTTTGTCTTTGGGTGTACTAATTTTTTCCAAGGTATTGACTAGATCTTCTTTAGGAAAAATGCCATCAGCCGTGATTCTATGTCCTAAATAATTTAGTTCTTCAACCAAAAATTTGCACTTCTCCTTGCTGACAGTCATACCCTTAGAACCAAGAATGCCAAGAACCTTATTGAGAATAACATTGTGCTGATCACATGTTTCAGCAAAAATCAAAATATCGTCCTGGAATGACTGAACACCAGAAATGCCATGAAACAAATTCTCAATAAGTTTCTGAAACACGCTAGCGGCTGATGCCAAACCAAATGGCATCCTTAAGAATCTATACAAACCAAAAGGTGTAATAAAAGTAGTAAGATCCTTAGAAGAATCATCAAGAAGCACCTGATGATAGGCAGATTTGAGGTCTATAATAGAAAAAAATTTGGCACCATTCACAGCTGACAACATATCCTGAATGCGGGGTAAAGGATGTGTATCAATGACAATATTCTTATTAAGAGACCTCAAATCCACACATAGCCTCAAATCTTGATTCTTTTTGAGTGCCAAAACAATAGCTGACACCCATTCAGAACTATCAGTTGACTCAATGATGCCTTCAGAACATAAAGTATCAAGATGGACTTTCAATTTCTCACGCATGCCAAGTGGAACCATGCGTACCTTATGTTGAACAGGAATTGCATTTTTCTTTAACTTAATTTTATGCATATAGCCTTTAACTTGACCAACAACATTTTTGAAAACATTTGAATGTCTTTTGAGAATCATCTCTAAACTATACTTGTCCATGTAAACATTGTTCACATCAAAATCTCTGAGTTGCAGAGGACGTTCAGAACCAGGACATAAAATTACTCCCAGTCTACCTAAATCAAACCACCCAACTATGTTCTTACCATCAATAGCAACGTAAATCTTTGTAAAAATTTTCCTGGATTCAAATTCTAATGAATCTTCAAAGTAACCTAACATGGTAATATCAAAGTTACCGAAAGCTTTGGGGTTGATGTCAGATTTATGGAGATTCACATTTTTCCAATTCTCCTTGAAAAACACATCGGACAAAATGGTAATCGGTGAACCCGAATCAGCCATAGCTTGAAAAGAAATATCACCAACTAACACAATGCCTAAAGGTGCCTTAAACGGTAAATTGATGTTGTTTACAGAATACTCAAAAATATTATCATAGATAGCTAATAACATGTTCTGCAAATCTTCTTCAACAACATCAATATTACTAACAACTGAATTAGAAGAATTGGAAAGTTTTTTAGATGCATGGCAAACAGAAGAAAAGTGGCCAACTTTACCACAAGTAACACATTTCTTTTTAATGGCAGGACAGTTGGCATTATTGGCTAAATGTGTTTTGGAACCACACCTGTAGCAAGAAAACTTATTATTAGGAACCTGTTTAAAACCTATCTTCCCTTTGTTTGAAAATTGCACTGCACAAACAGGTGAAACAGAAGAAGAATTAAAAGTTTTAGAACTTTCAGCAGAAATGACTTTGGAGGATAAAATGGATCTCTCAATTCCTTTGGCTAAATCAACAGCTTCACTTAGTGTTGGATTGCGACACGCCAAAAGTCTTTCCTGAACTTTTTTAGATTCACATTCAAAAATTAATTGATCTCTAATACAGTAATCAACAGTAGCACCATAGTCACAATTGGCAGCAAGGACTCTTAAGGCAGCGACATATTCTTCAATGGTCTCATCAGGAAATTGCTTCCTTTTATGAAATGCATGTCTTTCAATAAGAACATTAGGCTCATCTTGAAATTGTTTTTCGAGTCTGGCTACAGCTTCTTTGTAAATATTCCACCCTTCACCACCAGCACTAGGTGGTGCAAAAGGAATTAAGTTCTTGAAAATTTCAATAGCCGCAGAACCCAAATAACTGAATAAGATGGCCTTTAATCTCTCAGGAGAACATTTAGAACCGTCAATGGCTACAATGTAATTTTCGAAACTTTCAAACCACTTTTTCCATTCCAATTTAGGCTTACCTGAAATTTGTATAAAAATTGTGGGTTGATTACAAATTTGTGCATTAGCCATGTCTAGATTCTAAATGAGTAAAGAAATGAAGAAATGTCAAAGAAAATAATGACAAAAATTTTCCAGAACAGAGTGTAAATTCAAGTGCGCAAATTAAAAATTGAAGATCAATCAAGAACAAGGTACATAAATAGAAAAACTCAAAGTATCTGAAATGAAATTGCTTTTCCGAATAGAGGATTAAGTGTGAGCTTTCAACGTGGGAAAATGTACTTCAAGAGAAATGCCTTTTGAAGTGTGCGCATCACTGATGTTGAAAACATGCCTTAGATGAAATAAAAGTTAAAGTGTGCGCACCACTGTAAATGCGCTTGCACAGAAAAACTTCGATAAAGAAATCAGAAATGAAAGTGTGTGCATCACTGATGTTATTAAGATGCGCTTACACGGAAAGGCTTCACAGAAATAAGCAAAGTAAAAGTGTGCGCATCACTGTTGTAGCGCTGCAGAATAAAAGTGTGCGCATCACTGTTGTAGCGCTGTTAGTAAATGTTCAGGAACCTTACCAGCTTTCCGTAATAGGAATGGAACGCAGCGGCAGCTATGCGTAAAGAAAAATACGCAAAGAAATGACAGTAAAATGGCCGCTCTAGCGTAGGTGCGTGGTGATGTCACTGAAACGCAGGAAGTCTCCACAAAATGGAGGACACAACGTAGCCACGCTCTGAGGTCACTGGAGCGCAAGGCTGGAACACGCAACAGGGAAGATGAATGACGTGGAGCAGGCTAGGCAGAGAAGAATCACGCGCTGGATCTCCGAAGCGCAGTTAAAATAACGGATTCATCCAGGCAGCTTAAGTAAGGTAAATTATGAAAACAGTACCTTGAATTCAGTAGGAAAATGGATCGAAGACTGTAGCAGAGCAATCAAAATGATGAAAGAGTCTTGGGCTTGATTTTCGGATCGTGAAGAAAACGAAGAAAATCCGAAAATTTCAATTCGCCGCTTTGTTCAGTGGGTCTTGTTTAGATTTCCCTCGTCGCCAATATAAAGATGGACTTCAGACGTAGAAAATGTTTGAGTATAGTATATTTTAATTCATATACCACAAAACCCACAGGAACAGCTAGGCAAACATCCCAACTCCTGCAGATCCAACCGTCTTCTCCCCAGCAACCAAATCCCAACAATTCTACATTACATCATGTAATTCTAGAAGTGACATAACTAAATTCTACAAATGAGCTCACAATATACAGGTAGGCAAGACAGAAAAGTATAGACATAAAAGAAAGAAATGTGGCCTACTACCACACTTCTGTTAACGTTCGATTCGATGGAAATCAGGAGCTGTTGACCGCCATTTTGTCACTGCGAGTAAATATTTTGTTAAAAATAATTGTTATAAATTAATCCTTATTGATAAACATTGTCTGCGCCATCTTGCCTTTTTTGCAATGCCACACTTTTGTCGTGCACGGCAGCCATTTTAGATGCCTTGACCAGACCCACTCTCTGAACGCCGCCGATCCTCAGCATGGCTCCCCACCCTTGCAAGCATCTCCCCCACGCACTGGTCACCCCCGCTCTCTCTCTCATGCATGGACCATAAACCTCCCCCCATTTGCACTGCTCTTCCCTGAGAATCACACTCTGTGCCCGCCCAACACCTCCCTTTCACCCTATTCACTACCGCACCCTCTGACACTCCTCTTCCTCTGTGTCCGATTGTCCAGGCCGGTCCCAGGCTATCACCTAGCCCTGCAGATGTAGTTTATGGCCCCAGCTGTAAAGAATCACCCCTCTTCAAAGGAGTTACAGTAGATCAAGGCCCCCACCCGATGAGATCCGTCACACCACACGCGTTCCTACTATCTGATAACCATCCTGTATTGTGCTTGGGGAGGGGATTCTCACTGTGAGGGTGTGTGGGTCCGAGCCTGAAGCGGAAGATTCCAGGGATGCCTTTTTGTACATCAAAGTCTTCACAATTATGTGTCACATTAAAAATATATAGCACTCCAACAAAGTTGTAGGATTATAACACTTTAATAACTTATAAATATATACAACGCTCCAACAAAGTAAACACGTTAAAAAAAACTTTTTAAACAACTATTTACATGACATTGCTTTAACCAGGATAGACAAAGAAATGACACAGTGATGTAAAAGTTTCTGAAAGAAATGCCAAGAACGTCCCATGTGAAAGTGAATTTTATCTGGCAATTTTTTTCTTTTCCTTCTCATGAAAAGAAAGTTAATGCCAGGTTCGTTACCTGCCTCATCTGTAAAAAAAAAAACTCTTGAGAGGGACCGAAAAAAAATATAGCTATGGTAATCATACCATGCATCGGCACATGGAGAGGTGGCACTCTCTTAATTATTCTAAAGCACAACTTCGAGATTTGGTGGATAATCCCCGACTGGCAAAAACATCCACCAATGACTTAGCAATAAGTGAGTCAGAGGCAAGGGAAACGGTCCCAAATCTGTAAAAGAACTTTAGGCAGATGAGATTGACTTGTGTAGCATGTGGAAAATTAATTTCATGCGGAGAGATGAGTATTACTTTAATAAATAGATCATATGAAAATCATTTATGTCCAAAACGTTGTAGAAAGTAATTTTTGTCATTTTTGAGGAAGAGAGATAACCTACAGTGGTACGGGGTCGTTTTCGTTCGTACTAGGGGGGCCAGGTTACATTCGTTCCGGGTGGCTTAGGGGCATTTAAAACAACTTCCCTGATACAGGTAGCATATAAAGTAGAGGCTAAATACCAGGATCTTTATCGATTGCTTTATGCTGTAGAAAAATGAAAAACACACAACAAACCTGGACCATTCATATTTTCAATGTTTCTGCGTACTATACTTTTTAACCCTTAACTAATTGAGCTGCTTCATTTCACCTGCTTTTTTTAAAAAAAAAAAAAAAACTCGGAAACAGTGGTCATTTCTTCGAAACTTACCAATCTACGCGTTACAACTACGTTTGCTTTTACAAAAACCTTTAATAAAAATGTTGGTGCCCAAATACGGGTTTATAACCCCGTGGGCCGGCCACGGAGCAGGCTGGAACTGAAAATGGTGGTGGGGGGGGGAGGGGGGGTATTTATTTGTGGAAAACATAACAGAGTAAGTGGTCGTTGATTTCATAGTAAAAAGTGCGTCAAGTGCAACAAAATCATATCGATAATTCATTGTGAGCAAGTACCAAAAGTGTCGACAATTCGAACCTTCAATAATAAATACAGTAATCAATGATGCATTAGAAGTTAATATCAATTCATTGTTCGAAAGTGTAATCAGTACCCGTCCCATGTCAATTCATTGTTCGAAAGTATAATCAATACCCATCCTGGATGAATTCATTGTCCGAACATATAATCAGTCTTATCCAATATCAATTCATGTGCTAAAAACTGCATACATATCTCATGATATCAAGGCTGAGCAATCGGGGCACAACAAGGAGTTGAGAGTTTCATTTGTACCGGCGCCATTTTGGGTGAGGTCAGGAAGGTTTAAGTATAGTCAAAATGTCTCCACCAACTCGTGGTTGGACCGGGACCTCTTTTGGCAGTCCAAAAGTTTTCGTTGAAGGGTAGCAGAGGGGACTGGTGAAATGAACCATCAGTGAAAGTGGGGTGGGAGGAAACAATCTCTCCTACCGGGTCATACTGGTGTCCCACCGTAACTGATCAAGTTGGTAGTCTTGCAGGATTTTGGTGATTTCAAGACTGAGGCCGGCGCCGGCATGAGCGCGCCGACGTTCCGCGGCTACGTCGTGGTCGTTCCGTGGGTGATCATGGCAGTCATTCCCCATCGGGGGCCCCCGTGGCTCTTATAGAATCTTCAAAGTTGAGGAGAACGTTTCTGGATGCAGGAAACTAGAAGCGTCGTTGCACCGCAACAGTGGACGAGACCCCCGCTGGGTGAGCGGAGCATCATTGCCTCACAATCGTGGACGAGACCTTTTGTCGGGTGAGTGCAGCGCCGCTGCATCGCAAGAGTGGAGGAACCCTTTTGTTGGGTGAGTGGAGCGTTGGGGGTGCAGCTGAGGGGCCCCCACCTGTGGGGGTAGGAGAGGCTCGTTCGCGCCACCTCTCCCTCCCAGCGCACCCCACGCCGACACCTGGCGTTGATATCCGTGATGTCCGGACCAGGCGATAAGAGGGGGGGGGTCGGAGGCAGAGGCAAGACATCCCCCCCCCCCCGTGGCCTGCAGGGCGCCGCTTCAGGGCCAAACGGGGAGCTCATATCAAGCCGGGGCCAGACCAGGAGATACGAGGGGATAGGGGGGGGTCGGTGGCATGTGCAAGACATCCCCCCCCAGTGTGGTCCCAGACATTATTGAAAAAAGAAGAAGATACAGTCGGCCTCGGCTCCTCTCCTGGTCCACCTTATGCGACGACCCTTTCGTTGAGTGAGTGGAGCGTTGGGGGTGCAGCTGAGGGGCCCCCACCTGTGGGGGTGGGAGAGGCTCGTTCGCGCCGCCTCTCCCTCCCAGCGCACCCCACGCCGACACCTGGCGTTGAAATTCGTGATGTCCGGACCAGGCGATAAGGGGGGGGGCGGAGGCAGAGGCAAGACATCCCCCCCCGTGGCCTGCAAGGCGGTAGAAGAAGGGAATCGGGAGACCAGTACATTTCGGGCCATCCACCTCACGGCTGCCCTGCACGTGTCGAGGCCTCATCTTCCAGATTGGCGTAACCGTGGCCCTGTTGCACTTTGGGAGTTTCCGGAATGGGGGTAGGTATCTGCTGATTTGTATCTATTTCATGTTACCGTTAATGGGCGTGGCGGGCGGTGGGACAGACATGCTTGGAGCAGTGGGGGGGTGGCGGAGCCTAGCTACCTTGTGGCTGCCGTAACGTCAAGCTTGGCTTTTTTCACCACTTCCATGTTTCTTAAGGTATTGGTGAATTATACTTCTCCGGAAATTTAAAAGTCACAAATGTTTTATTTGTGTAATCGTTTCAGGTCAAACGGATTGTGGGACAATGTTCAGAATGGAAGAGTCACCAAAAGGTGAAATTGTTTTTGATGGTAAAATGATGTGACTCCTGCAATGTGTCGCTTTTGCGGAACAGATATATGATGTAATTGTGTTGTTAATGTTACGGTGTACATGTAAAAAATGATGCATAAGTGTTGCACGGGCATTGTAGATACTCTCCTATGTGTGCTTAGCAATTTCAAGTCACTTCCCCCGGGTACAAGGGCCTTGTAAATACGTCCCCATGTGTGTCTGGTCATTTGAAGTCATTTTCATTGTAGTGTAAGGCCCTTGTAAATACGCCCCCATGTGTAAAATGAATTAATTTGCCCTTAAATGTTGCTTTTTCGGTAATTTTATCGAATCGGTAATTTTATTGATTCGGTAATTTTACCGAAAATGCAAGATTGAAATGTGGGTAGCCAATTTTCCAGTGGCACATGGCTTTCAGAATCGGTATTTTACCATGGAATACAAATCCATGGTAAAATACCGATTCCTGTGTACATGCACATCTGTGCATGTACACATATGCCATGTGACAGACAGACGTGTCCTTAGGGCATGTCTGTGTGCCACATTGCACACATGCCCATTTTGGGGGTGCTAGATGGTGTCAAAGTGATACCCCCTGCACCCTTGACAAATTCGGTATTTACCGATTCGGTAAATACTGAATCAGTATTTGAATTGAATCCTATTGGCTTCAAGGCCCATAGGATTCAATAGCAAATATCGATTCGGTATTTACCGAATCGGTAAATACCGAATTTTTAAGGAATCGGTAATAAATCAGATGTTGGTACTTACATCCCATTTACCGATTTTGAAATACCGAATCGGTAAAATTTGGTAATATTCGGTATTTCAAAATCGGTAAATGTTATTTACCTACATCTGGCACTAGGTGTATTATTGTTTTACATAAAATGTTTTAAAACTTTGTTTGAAATCAAATGCATGCACACTTAGGGCCAGATGTAGGTGGTCGTTTCAGGCCATTTACCGACCGGTTACGGCCGTTTTCGGCCGTTTCCGATCGTTAAATGGCAAATCGGTATATAGGGGCTTAAATCCAAGGCCACGTGTAGGTAAATCTACATTTATAGAATTGGAAAAATTATTTGTTCGGTAAAATACCGAATCGGTAATTTTACTGATTCTGTTAATTTGTTATGTAGGGGGGAGTCTTCTGAGTCCCAAAGACCTTAACGAATCGGTATTTTAGCATGAAATCAAACTTCATGGTAAAATACCGATTCCGGTGTGCATGCACATGTGTGCTCGCACACCTATGTCATGTGAAAGGCAGACCTGCCCTTAGGGCTGGTTTGCTTGCCACATGGCACCTGTGCCTGTTTTGAGGGTGTCAGAGGGTGTCAAAGTGATACCCCCTGCACCCTTGTGCATACTTTTTTTTTTTTATAGCATTGTCGAATCTAGTTCTTACTGTTATTGATTTACTGTTTGGTAATAGTGGTTAATAACATTTTTTATTATATTTCACCACAGATTCAACTGCAGATTATTTGGGAATTAGACAATGCCGTATAAGGATAGAATTCGAAAGGCTACAAAACGTCAAAGACAGCTTGACCCCGGGAGCCGGCCGCCTATGTCGGGTGCGATCTCAGGCTACACCAGGGCTATAAGACTTGGGGAGGGGGTCGGAGCCAAGCGTCTTCTCCGAGTCCGTGCAATGACAACGCCCCTCGGGGGCCTCCGTCAAGCGGTTTAGGGAGGTACTGTATCACATTGTTTTCAAATGCAGTCAGGTCCACAAACGGCCCCCACTTACTTTGAGAATAGTGAAGCTGCAGCAGGTGCAAATAAGCTTTAGACAGTGTTACAAGCGCTGCTCAGAACTCTGAACTATGGCACCCAACATCCAGGACTTATGCCATTTGTGCAAGGCAGTGACATTGAAGCAACTCAGGGACCAAAACCATGAACGAACACTCAATTTTACTATTGATGCTTGACTGAGGCAAAGGAGATCAGTGTGCATGAGTCTCATGCTCGATCGATTGAGCTAGCCGGATCGGGCAACTAAAAGTATAAAATAGTTATGTAAATAGTTATTTAATAAAATGTTTTACCTTGTTACTTTGCTGGTGTGTTGTATATATTTATAATATTTGCATAAGGTTTGTCATTATTTTGGGTGGGGTGGGTGGCGGAGCCGAGCTGTCTTGCAGCCATCATCGTGTGGAGCTCAGTTCATCTCACTAGTTTCGTATTTCTCATGAGGGGTTGTTTTTAATGTTTCTATTTTAGCTAGGTCAAAAAGAGATCCCATTAGTGGCCTACTGATTTTGCTCGATTCCTTTTGTTTTTTAAAACGATTTTTCAATATCTGCAAAGACTAAACAGAGTATTGCGACTCTGTGCTTGTTTGTAAATAGAGAATGAACCAAAGAGAACCAATTCTAAAACAGTAAATGCTTGGATAACAATCAATCAAATGGAGAGAGAAGCAGACACGACGGATTAGAACGGAGGCAAAGGCCTGCGTTAACTACCCTTCACTATCTGCAAAGAGAGAGTACTGCTAAGAGAAAAGAGGGGGGGCAGCATTCAAAGTACATCAGCGTGCATAAATACGAAAATGTTTGTACCTATCACGTACTTCACATTTGACAGCTTTTGATATTTGCTATTAAAAAAACATTGAAATTCACTGAAAAAACCATAGGTTTTAGGCCATATATAGTTAGGGGTTAGCATTTACAAAACCTTAATTTACTCGCACAAAACCTTAGAAATTCGCATATATAGTTAGATGCAATAACTATATATCGCGCACCCGCAATCCACTGCTGATGATGTCACATATTACATCATTAATGACATGGTCAGTGACATCACTGATGACATCACTGACAACATCACTGATGACAAAAATCATGTGATAATACGATCAACCTCTTCAGACTCTAATATAACCTTAGATACACTCAGAGTAAACAGACACTCACAGACTGTCACTCATCCATGGAGTTACTCACACACCTAGTCAGTCATGCACTGAATCAATCACACCTCCATTTCATCAACTATACAGTTATACACACATTACTTATTCAAACATATACTAACACATATTTACTCTCTTATACAATTCCTGATACAAGTTCTCAATGATCCATTCAGCCACTCACACATTCACTGGCTCTTATACACAGTAATTTATATATGTGAACTCTCACATGTACTGTGTTTTACATATTTACTTACTTTGACATGTAGCACTGAGATATCCATTCACTCACCAATACACTCGTACACAGTCAACCACCCATACAGCTGTTTCAACATGCAGTTTTGAACCCATAGATCGAGTGAATCAACTGTTCACACATGTATACACAGAGTCACACACCTCCCAGCCACCCCCACACACACACTTACTCTCCCATAGAAATACTTAGGCAACCAATCAATAACCCATATAGTTACTCATATAGCTACTGATTAACACATGCCGCACTTCATAGAACAACAGATATAATGATGCACAAATTAAGACAGTTTAGTCACTAACCCATGCACTCAGTGAGACACATGTAATCACTCTCTCATACAGTCAGTCATGCACCTCCTAAATCCTTCATCCAGACACTTATACATCCACTCATTCTTCAATATGTAAGACATATTTTGACTTTTCAGAAACATACAGTCACTGGATGTTGTCATTTGAGATGTCATCAGTGATGTCATCAGTGATGTCATTTGAGATGTCATCAGTGATGTCATCAGTGATGTCACTGACCATGTCATTAATGATGTAATATGTGACATCATCAGCAGTGGATTGCGGGTGCGCGATATATAGTTATTGCATCTAACTATATATGCGAATTTCTATGGTTTTGTGCGAGTAAATTAAGGTTTTGTAAATGCTAACCCCTAACTATATATGGCCTAAAACCTATGGTTTTTTCAGTGAATATATATATATATATATATATATATATATATATATATATATATATATATATATATATATATATATATATATATCCACAAAACTCCATTGCTAAAAGCGCCGCTCCTGCTGGAACAAACGGATACGAACCACAAAGAAAGTGCTCAGATTTTCTTGTTTATTGCATTTCTTCCACCATGACCGCCATGACGCGTTTCGGCCTGCCTCGGCCTTGTTCACATGACTATATATAAATATAGACATAAAAAAGGCTTTCAGAGGATAGAAAAAAATACACATTTTTTATTAATGTTGTTAAATTAAAATATATATATATATATATATATATATAATTTTTATTAATGTTGATACATTAACATATTTATATATTAAAAGATAAAGAAAAACAAATGATTAGATTTGCAGTACAGTTTGATATTTTATAATGAATAAAAACAAATAAAATATAAAAAATGGCTTGTTCATCAAAAACACGATACATCTTGTTAAAACAGTCTATAACTGCGAATTAAAATAGGTGTACAATAAAACTGTATCATTTGTAAAATGCTAACTTGTTTGTACAAAAAAGTATTCTTCTGTGTTAATAAAAAATACTTTACAATGCAGCTTTGATTATATAAATACAATGTTTGTAGAAAATTAGTATATTAACAACTGTGTTTAGAAAATATGTATAACTAAAGAATGAAAAGAATTATAGCTAACAAATACATAAGTAAATAATAATATACTTTCCAATAAAAATACTATAAATAGGTGCACTGCCAAATTAAAAATAACACTAAGGGCCTAATTACGAGTCTGGAGGTCCACGGACTGCTAGACTCACAGGGCTTGGCGATGGCAGTCTTCCGACCGCCCTATTACAATTTGGGTGGTCGGACCGCCATTGCTCCACTGCAGCCACCAGGTAACCACCATTCACTGTCAGTGTTGTAGCAGTCAGGATGCCGCAATACGCTTGGTGGAACCGTCGGGGTTCCGCATAGCATATTACAAGTTTTCTCTGCCACAGTTTTCATGGCAGCTCTTCCTCCATGAAAACCATGGTAGAGAGGAAACAAAGGGGGCTCTCTATGCTGTCCCAGAACTGTTTTTGGTTCCCTTTTTCAGGGCACCACTGTGGGATCGTAAAAAAAAGCCCACCAGAAACGAGAATAACTTGTAATCTGGCGGGTTGCCTGAATACGGGCTTAGCGGTGCGGCGGTGGGTCGTACCCGGCACCGCACCATCAAACTCGTAATCAGGCCCCAAATGGTAATACTTAAACAAAAAACAGATTTACTATTTCCACTCTAAATGTGACCACATTAGGGAAAGGAGGTACGTTTTCTGCTCCTACTCCAGACTTGACAACATTAATGAAAGTATTGGACTTTATGGTGTCATATTTACTGTTCTCACTCCAAACATGTCCACAATGGAGAACTTGTGGTGGGAGGGCAGATAATATACTATTCCCATTCCAAATGTAACAACATTGGGGAAAGTGTTGGACTTTGGGAGGGTCAGACTTACTGTTCCTGTGCAAAACAAGCAGGGGAAAGTGTTGGACTTTGGAGAGATCATATTTATGATTCCCACTACAAACTTAAACAAAATTAAAATATTAAATAAATAGCACTGATAATGAAAAGAAAAAAGCAACCCAAAAATAATAAGTACAATAGTGCATAAATAATTATCATACATACACTATGATCTAAAATACAAATGTGCACAAAAATGTATATATTTACAATAAAAAATTATAAAATCAATACATACATAAACAATTTAACAAATTTTAACAAAATCAGTTTCAAAATATTGATGAAACATTCATTTAAAAAAGTATACTTCTGAGCAAATCTATGATTTTTTGTGCAAATAAAGTATGAATATTTAAATATTATATAATCTTTTATTTAACATTTAACAAACGTATTTATAACATAATTAATTAATAATATAGTATCAATTAAACCCAAAAGATAAAATAATAATCCCAAAAGTCATAAAGATTTAACTAAAAACAAAGGAAAAATAAATAATAATTATATATCCAACATAACTATATGTGGGAAATATCACAAAATATTTCAGATAAGTAAATTTCATAAACATAATGAATTTTGTAAAAAAAATTAACTATTTTCCAGAATTGCAAAAAATGCTATCTCAGAAAAAATATATAAATACTTAGCACCCTTTATCTGAATATAATCAACATTCCACTCCTAAAATTATTTTACAAAATATAACATACAAAATTGAAGACAATATTACATAACAATAAAAACATACTCTAAATACCAATAAAACAGTGTTATACATTATAATGATATTACACACACATCAGTATGTTTAACAATGGCATTAAAAATGTGTCTCACCTGTTCTACTATATTTTTGCTGTCACAATATTTGTGTCAAACAATATTTTTGAAACAATATTCTGGCTTAACACTTTCTTCAGAGCTTTGTTAAAGTGTAGGGGTGTGTTAATCCTTTGTATTGTTAACGCCATTCAAGCGTAGCACATGGGATCAATCAGTTGTTGGAGGCCATAATCGTCCTCATCTTGCTGGGTGCAAAATGGGACACTCACCCAAGGGATGATAAACAAAAGTTACTACATAGGTGTGCAGAGCTCAAATATAAAAAATTATTGAATTCATCTAAGCCATTGGTAATTACTCTGGCCACATCCCCGTCCATTGGTATGTTGCACACCCTGCCACCTCAGTTTGGGCCCAGCCATACCCAAATCAGTCTTGACCCTGCTCCAATGGGAATAGTATGGCCTGAACTGCTTAGCCAGGTCCTCCCTAAACTAGAACAGAAACAACTCATTACTGATTTTGCCCTTATTAGGGTTTATCAGCTAACTATAGCTTGGTTCCAGTGGCATAGTGTGCACGAGACCCAAATCTGGTCATATCTGTCCCATTCAGAGTGTCCTACTGAAGTATACAAAAAAGTAATGGATAGAATGCTTGAATTATTCTCACTTACTAGTAATTACTCGGACCCCATCCAAGTCCACCATTATTTTTTACACAATGCCACCTCAGTTAAGTCCAGCCATATGAAAATTTGTCTTGATCCTGCTCCAATGGGAACAGTTATGCCAGAATTGCCAGGCCAAGTCCTACCTGAACTGGAACACAAGCAACCCAAGTCCAGTTTCGCCCTTACTGGGGCTCATAAAACAGGTGTAGATAGTTTCAGTGGGACAGTGTGCATGGGACTCACATCTGGGCATACTCCTCCCACTTAGGACAACCAGTTCGGGCTGGACTGCTCTCTCTGCACTCCATGGTAGTGCATGTGTTTTCTTGTTCTCTCGCATATGTGCTGCTTCACTCTTGACTTTACAAGTCAAGAAATTTATATAGCGCGCTACATACCCAAAGGGTCTCAAGGCGCTTGAAGAGGGGTGGGGAATTACTTCTCGAATATCCAGGTTTTAAGTTGCTTTCTGAATGCTAGGTGGTTTTGAGTGAGGCGGAGGTGCGTGGGAAGTGAGTTCCGGGTTTTGGCCGCTAGGTAGGAGAATGATCTTCCTCCCATGGTGGTTTTGTTGACGCGGGGAACAGCAGCGAGGGCTTGGTTGGAAGAGCGCAGCTGGCGGGAGGGGGTGTAGAAGGAAAGACGTGTATTGAGACATTCGGGTCCAAGTTCGTAAAGAGCTTTGTGTGCGTGGGTGAGGAGGCGGAAAGTTATCCTCTTATTGACGGGGAGCCAGTGGAGGTTTTTCAGGTGACCAGAAATGTGATCTTTACGCGGGATGTCTAATATGAGTCTGGCGGATGCGTTCTGGATGCGTTGGAGTTTTTTCTGAAGTTTTGCGGTGGTACCGGCGTAAAGGGTGTTTCCGTAGTCCAGGCGGCTTGTAACCAGTGCGTGGGTGACCGTTTTTCTGGTTTCGGTGGGGATCCAGCAAAATGTTTTTTTGAGCATGCGAAGAATGTTGAAGCAAGATGAAGAGACGGCGTTGACTTGTCTGGTCATCGAGAGTGAGGAATCCAGGATGACGCCTAGGTTCCGTGCGTGATCCGTCGGGATGGGTGCTTTTCCAAGGGCCTCTGGCCACCAAGAGTCGTCCCAGGTGGAGGGGGAGGTACCTAAGATAAGGACTTCTGTTTTGTCTGAATTCAGTTTCAGATGGCTATGCTTCATCCATTCGGCTACCTCTTTCATTCCTTCATGTAGTTTGGTTTTGGCGATGTTTGGGTCTTTGGTGAGTGAGAGGATCAGTTGAGTGTCATCAGCGTAGGAGATGATGTTGAGGTTGTGTTGGCGTGCGATGGTCGCGAGGGGGCTCATGTATACGTTGAAGAGGGAGGGGCTGAGTGAAGATCCTTGTGGCACGCCGCAGATGACTTCAGTGGCCTCTGACTTGAATGGTGGGAGGCGTACTCTCTGAGTTCTTCCGGCAAGGAATGAGGTGATCCATTCCAGTGCTTTTCCTTGGATTCCGATGTTTCTGAGTCGTTGTAACAGGGTGTTATGACAGACTGTGTCGAAGGCTGCGGAGAGGTCGAGGAGGATGAGGGCGACTGTGTCTCCATTGTCCAGTAGAGTTCGGATGTCGTCTGTTGCTGCGATGAGTGCGGTCTCAGTACTGTGTTTGGCTCGGAAGCCGGACTGTGAGGAGTCGAGGGATTTTTCAGTGGCCTCTGACTTGAATGGTGGGAGGCGTACTCTCTGAGTTCTTCCGGCAAGGAATGAGGTGATCCATTCCAGTGCTTTTCCTTGGATTCCAATGTTTCTGAGTCGTTGTAACAGGGTGTTATGACAGACTGTGTCGAAGGCTGCGGAGAGGTCGAGGAGGATGAGGGCGACTGTGTCTCCATTGTCCAGTAGAGTTCGGATGTCGTCTGTTGCTGCAATGAGTGCGGTCTCAGTACTGTGTTTGGCTCGGAAGCCGGACTGTGAGGAGTCGAGGGATTTGTTGGCTTCGAGGAAGGCGGCACTTGTGTCAAGCCCATCCACCACTCCTTCTCCACTTTTTTTCTTTTTAATTGTTTGGCACCCATCACGCTATCTGCAAACGTCCATTTTAACAGGGGTTTTTACGCATTTTAAGATGTCTACCGCAGAGTGTACATGTATAAGTGGGTTTGTATTATTTTAACAAACCCATTCCAGATGTCCATCTAAGATGCATGTACATCCACAGTAGACATATTTTAATAGGTTTGTTCAAATTATGGTAATGCTTTCTTTCAGGCAGGATAATAAGACTTATCTTGATATTTGATCCTTCAGGAGTGATTCAGAGGCCAAACTCCTTTTTTGTGTGCCTTTCTCCAAGCACTTATGAGTTTTAGCACAAGGTGAAAGCAAACAATGGGAAAGGGACATCGATTTAAAGTAAGAGAAAAGATAATATTGTGAATTTCATCTTTTTCTGGTCTTTAATACTTCCCCACTTCAACTTCTCATGTGAGAATTTATCAATCTGCTAAGACAAATGACATAACCATTTAGAATCTATATGTGTATTTCTTATTTCAATATCAAGTAATTTGATAAATACATAATTTTGCCTGGTTATAAAACTGGAAAAACCTATCAGAAGTAATTTGTATTTCAAAAATGCTTGAAAATTAAGATCTCCGAAGAAAAATGAAAAAGAATGATAATGGAATATAATATCTTGAACCTTCCAAGCATTCAATTCAAATGCAATGAACCCTACATTGCATTTACATAACAACTATCTCATACCTTTTGTCACGTCATTTGCATTCAGTTTCAAGCATAACCCTTACTTGAAAAATGTAGTTTCCCTTTGTTGACCAGTCATATTATTGGAGGAAACTAAATATTATCAACAATTACAGATTATTCAAAATGTGTTTCACCTTTGCAAAGGTTCATATGCATAGCAACAGAAAATAAAGTGAGAATTCTCTGAAGTGGTATCAGTCAACAGAACTGATTAATTAAAGGATTTCCTTCCAAAGTGTCAGACAACATTAAAAGTTATCTGCACTATATATTTGTGTAGATTTATCAACTGAAGATCTGAGGGATGGCATCCTTCAGATGCCATCCCTCATTCATCCCTCATCCCTCATTTTAGGGAACATGCGATTTCCCTAAAATTATGTCAGAAGAACACATTGGGTAGCCAGAAAGTAATCGTGATCCAAATCTGATACCAAATGACAGAATTCAGATCTGAAGGTAAAGTATGCCAAACCCCATCTAGAAATAAACACTAAATCATTCCTCAGGCATTTGAACCATCTTTATAATTCTAATCCATCAAAGGTGTGTATTGCACAAGAAGGTTTCTCCTCATGAGATTAACAGAAAAGAGTGCTTGTTGAGAGAAGTATTATTCAAGATAAAATCCTAACACATTTAAAGATTGACACTGTGGTTTTCAGGTATCCACTGTGGTCTTCTTTGGGTTTCATGAAATATTACATATGCATTCAAAGATGACCACCTCGGGTGAGAAAGCATCCATAGCGACCATCTTGGAATGCAGCTATAATGTTTTCACTAGCCCATTCAAAGATGGACATCGCAGATAATCATGCATTTGTGGCTGCTATCTACACAAACAGCATTGACAAATCCCATAGGCTTCAATAACAAGACTTTTGCATTTACCAATGTTTATTTAAAACATGATTATGGGAACTCTGTTTTAAATACATTGACAGCGTAAGCTTACCCCCACTATGCATACTGAACTAATCCAAATCTATAGCAAGGTGGAAAGCAAGGAAATAAATGGGTGATTCGACACAGTAGGTATCTTATTAGTAAAGAAAGGAATGTTGTGGTATAGTAAGTCCATTATTATTAGAACCCATCCGAGGTAAGTTGGGGCAGAAACCTCAGTGTCTATTTAACCACATCCGTGCGGTACGATTTACCGCCAGGTGCTGAGCCCTAATGGAAACGGGCGTGGTCATGACGGAACGGTTCCGTCATGAGCACAGCTCAACCGATGCTCATGACGGAACCGTTCCGTCATGAGCATCGAAAGGGTTAAGTGACTTGGTCTCTTACATGAAGCCACCTCAATAATAATAAAAGGAAGAGAGAGAGAGACACTGGGTGTCTCCATGCCACCTTTTCTGCGCTCCCTTTAACACAGAGGGTCAGATTTATCAAAGGTTTTGTGTTGCCCTTGCACCACACAAGAGGAAGCAGGGTGACGCAAAACCCAGAGTGAGATTTACCAAGCCACACTAGGCCACCTTGCATAACCCTGCATGGCTTGATACATGTGGAGTAACGCTAGGCAGCACAAGTCACTGCCTTGTGTTACTTTGCCTGAGGTAAGTGTGCCACGGATATTGACACATTCCGAGATTTAACACGACTTGTAAACCTGGGAATGGGCCAAAATGCTATGTTTTCCCAGGGGAGGTGTAATGAGGAGAAATATGTTCATTTCTTTGTGTTTTTACCTCTTTCTATGTGTGCTGCATTCGCCTCACACATAGAAAAAGGAAAAAGCCTGAGAGGATTGTTTTTTGCAAGAGGATGTCCCTTCCTTCACAAAAACAATTCTGTCTCCATTGCAGGCACCCTTGCATCACAGCAGGGAAATGTTAAGTTTGCAAAAGTGTACTCTCTCACAACTACACTTATTGAAACCCTACAACCACTATGGCATTGCTGTCTCACTCAGAATCCCCCACTGCAACACCAAGGCCCTGCCATAAAGGAAAGATACAGCTGAAATTAGAATCTTGACTTAGGTCGATTTTCAAAAGTTCTTCTTAGCTTTGCATTAGCAAACAGATCCTTTCAGCTACCAGAACAACGTAAGACTTTGATTTTCATCATATTTCTGGAGCAAAGGCAACCCTGTATTGAGAATTATTAATTGGGTCCCATGAAACAAACAAAACCACGCTTGCAGCCAAACACAGCCCTAACACAGGAAGTCTCAAATACAAATTTGCAAGCACATCACAAACTTACCATAATTACCAATGTGCCCAATACGTCCTCTGTATTAAGTTCTCATACATTTTAAGTGCTCGAAGTCCCTAGAGTCCAATGTTAGTATATAAATCCTTAAATAACTCAAAATAAATTTTGTAAAATCGTTATTGGTTGCTATTGCTTCTTTCAGTGTCATATTAGGGATAGGAAAAGAGGTCCCTGTATGGAACACATTTTAATTTGATTACCAATTTACTGCTAAATCAAGCCTGCATGATGCTAAACATATGTTAAACTTTAACAGAGTTTAAAAAACGGCTGACATATGTATTGCCGGGACCCCCAAAAACCTTATGATGACACTTGGTAAAGAGACAGTCATTTGTGTAGGCAGAGAGGGAGCAAGGTCTAATCGAGAGTGAGTTCACTTTCCTAAGGGGCCCTTTCAAAGTTGGTGGCCCACTTTGTCCATGTCTTAAAACGTCTCTGCCTTCTTTGTTAACCAGGCACTCATTTGCCCTTATGGCAAACAATATTTATATCAACAAGTATCAACTTCAATTTGCCTTCATTTGGTCTTTTCTCCATCCTTAACAGAGTGATGTTACAGGAATTTGCAAGGTGAGACGATTACAGTAAAAGCTGTTACAAATTTGTGAAGGGCAAGTGGGTATGTATGTGTGAATATGCTGTTTCTATAGCGTAAACCTAGACAAAAGTCAGAGAAGCAACATATAGTGTCAAAGGTAAGCACAAAGACAACAAGTAACAGGAGAGGAACAGCCATGGCCCGTGTAGGGAGTTTTTGGTGGGGCAAAGAGGCGAGACGGGGGAGGGGCAGGGCGGAGGTTGCTAAAAACTGGAGTATGGATAGTTGAAGGTAAGTAAACAATTTAATTAATAAAACGAATTTCGTAGCGCGCCCTGCATCGAAAAATGCGATGCAGGGTGCACTACGAAATTGGTTTTATTTATTAAATTGTTTACTTACCTTCAATTATCCATACTACAGTTTTTAGCACTCCCCACCCTGCCCCACCCCGCCCCGCCTCTTTGCCCCACCGAAAGTCCCTCCACGGGCCGTGGCTGGAGAGGAAGCTGGGTTTTGAACAGTTAATGCATTGTGGTGTAGTATTGTTTGAAGAGGTGAGTCTTCAGGGTGAGGAACGTCTACACGAGGAATGATCCAGCTGAAGTATTTGGCAGGCAACAGATTTGTTCAGAGACTGAAAATGAGTCTTTGGTGTGTGAGTTCCATAACACGAGGGCACGTTGAAGTGTTATACCGAAGAACTAACTATGGGGCAGATTTACAAGGCAGTGCCGCAGCTCAGCAACGCAAGCTCTTTGGCTGCACCACAATGTGGCACTTCCGAAGCACAGGATTGCAACATATTTACAATAATATGTCACATTCCTGTGCTCTCCTCCGTGCTGGTGTACAAACTGCTGCCATGCTCCGGCGCAGGCACCCTTGCACCATGGTGCAAGAATGCCAGCATCATGGGGAGATTGTTTTTGTACAGAAAGGTGCACCTTCCTGCACAAAAACAATCAATACAGCCATTTTCCTCTTTCAATACGTGCCTGTAGAATGCAGCACGCATTGAAAGAGGAAAGAACGAGGAGAAATGAAAACATTTCTCCTCGTTGCGCCTCGCTACGCTAGGGTGGCATAGAATTTAGGCGCATTTCCAGAATTACGATTTTGCTCATAAATCTGGAAATGTGTCTTGTTCTATGGGTGTTGCGTGGGAACACCCATAGCAACACCCATGGAATGGCCCTTTCAAGCAAAGTGATGCTTGTAAAGGGCCCATATTTACAAGGACAGGAAAAGCCAAGCAGGGTGGCTTTTCCTGTCCTTGTAAATATGGAGCAGTAACAAGCGCCACCAGTACGTCACAAAAAGTGATGTACTGGTGGCGCAGGGGGCTTGTAAATCTGCCCCAATGTATTTAGTCAGGAATTACTTTTAGTGCAAGTCTTAGTACAAGGAGCGAACAGCACTGAGCGAAAAACAGAAACAATACAAACAGTAACCACATAGTGTAAGTGATTGAAGAGATTTAATAAAGGAATTAGTGGGTCTTGATGCAGAGAGTAAGGAGGAAATGTTGGGAGTCCATTAGTTTGAATTTGGATATTTAACCAAAGGTACGATTTAACAGTGTTGAATCTTAACCTATCATTAGAAAGCTGAGCATTTCCATATTAAAAACCATTGGAAGAGTATTGTCAACCCTACGTGCAGGATGACCCGACCAATGGAAGATGTTCGGGGCAACCATTCTTTAAGGAAGAGAGTTCTGCCTAAATTCAATAGATGTCCATTTCTCTTTTGTGTATAGTGTGGAAGTGTAACATGGATCATAATGTTGCAGGCTTACACCGGCCATCCCCGCTTCGATTACAAAACCGTTTGTCATACTTCAGCCACTATTTTGAATAAAGCTTTATTTCACTAGTAAGTGATATATAAATATTCTATTGCCCTTGAACAGTGCCAGGCTGCAGAATGTAACATGCATCTACATATTTGTTATGAAATTATCAGGTTTTGCTTTGTTAGATCGACAGTAGTAGCTATTTGAGGGCGTCTTTTATTTGGTGTGCTAAGGAGAGCCATGAATGAGCACTATTGTTAGTTCAGATGCAAAACTCTCAGCTACCAAACTCTCAAACAAAGATTGTTCATCCTAACAAAGCTGTTTCCTGACAAGGCACATTCATTAGGTCAAAGGGTCAAATGGTCCATTAATGTCAGAATATGAGAAGAAAAGGAAGCTGACGTTTTGAAAAAAAGCATCTGTTTCCAACTTGGGAATGTCTGATAACATTACAAATGGTGATGCAACAAGGCTTTCAGTGTTGGCACCCAGAGTCTAAAGTCATTAATAAAAAAAAAAGAAAATACTGTGTAAAGCGTTTAGAGCAAGGGCTGTTTTTGCAAAACAAATATGATACCTTTCTTAATATAACTCCCTATAGCGTACTCGGACACTTTAAATTGTTTCCAAATATATCTTTTTAGGAAATTGGACTCTGTGCAAGCACAAAGCCTCATGCATTTTTGTATGCCTCTATATAAAATGTGCATAAAATGTATACAATAAGACAACAAAGAGTGCCTTTATGTATTACTACATATAAGTGGCGCATCAGCCCCCACGTGTGTCAGAGGTCCCAGACATAAGGAGGCTTAGATGTTTCTTACTTATGCTAATAATTCTGGGAAGACGTGTCTCAAATGAAAAAACTGAAACTATATTATTTATTATAATTGTTTTGTGTAGCACAATCACGGCTCGCTTGTGACAGAATTCTTTCCTTAGGTGTGTTTTCCACAGTCATAAATGCGGTTACTATAATCACATCCAATCATATTAAATTCCCATTGCTTAAAATAGAAAATCTTTCCATACTGAAATATCAAACAAATTTTCATGTTAGAAAAGATAAGAACTGGAACATGGAAGTACCGAAATATCACTAGCAATAGTTACATGGTAAGAGTTTTTATGGAGTGTCCTTGTTCAAATTTGACATGATTTTGTATGATTGAATTGTACTGGAAGAATTAATTCTAAATTCTGGGGGCACTTCAAGAGAATGTTTTTGATCTCTGTATTGATGACATTTCGAATAGAAGTGTGTCAGAGTTCCTCGGTTGTAACTGGTCACCAGAAATTCACAATTTCTGAGTGACATTAGGGTTTTTGTTAACACAGAATGCTGAGTGTTTGTTAGAGGTCAAGGTAGAGGGCATTCCTGTAGAAGGGAGAATGAACAACACAGCCCAGTAATCGTGGATGGCCCTAGGCCATAGAGAAAATGATTCCTATGGTATTCTAAGGAAAATTCCTAAGCAGATTACTTTTAAGGTTATGGCAAATAATGGAAGCAAGGTTCTCAGTGGTTGCTCAAAGCACAGTCCATGGTTCCCTCGCAAATCAAGCCCTACACAGTTCTCAACTGGGTGTTTTGCATAATTGTTTTTTGTGAATCTTCAAGGTGAAGCATTTAATTCTCATTTCCAGGTTTAAGTTGCTGGCAATTAATTAAAACTTCAAGAGACAGTGTCCGGTTCTGAAGGTTTTGTTGGTCACAGACCACCTTTTGTGATCTGTTTCCTACAGGCTATCTGCGCTCTAACAATCTCAATTACCTGCATCGGTATCACCATTCTATTTTCCAATGGTTGAAATTTCAGTTTGAGACAATGTTAATCTGTGGTGTTTGCAGTCTCTGTAATACCAACATTTCCTTGTGTCATCAAGCAAGAATACCTCTTAATGCTTTTGGCAGCCATGTGACCCTCTACGTCATATGTGACATCTCTTGCAAGCCCTGTCATTTTTAGCCAACAGAAGCATACATGTAGGGAATGTATGTCCAAAATGCATCGGCCATGAATCCAGGACTGACTGGAAGTATCACACCTAACATAAAGGCACTTGGTAAGCTTGAGTAGTTCAAATGTAGGTTTGTGTTAGCTAAGAATGGGTAGCACTCTGCATTTCCTTGACATTTCCTGTAGTTCCACTGCTTTGTACTGTAGACCAGCAACAATAACACCTTCACCTTCCTTGAGAATGTTGCTTGAACTTGGGCCCACAAGCCCAAATACCTTGAAAAAAACAAGAGACAAGAGGTTTTTGGCAAAACAGGAACAGTTTGTTTAATTAAACAATGCAACCAGGAGAACAGTTACAGGGTCTGAGGACTGTCTCACCTTACAATTGATCTGAAATGGGTTTATATACAATACATTGAATGCCATATACAGTTCCGTACCAGCAATCCTTTTTTGGTAAGGAATGTGAACTGCTGTCGTTGGAGTAGAAAATTAATTTATTCACTGAGGAATCCAGGTGGTCCTTGACCTTGTATGGACAGAATGCAGCCAGTGGGTAACATGTTCAGATGTCAGCATAGGGAGCGCTTGATCACTGTGTGTACTGTGTGTGCTTTCGCCTGATTAGCTATATGTTCTTAACATGTTGCATCTGACTTTATGGTGTTTTGGGAGTGCCCATACCCCACCGGACATGTATGCTTTATTGGGGCCAATCTCCCTGGACCATTGTGGTGTCATTGCACCTATCTGTGGGATTGATCTGGAATATTATGCCTAGGTTTCAGAGCCTGCTTAACTATGTATTTCTGAGTCGGGTTGATGTGGAGTTCATAGCAGGCAAATTTGTTAATAAAGATGTGATTTTATTTTTATACACAAATGTATCATTCTTCATATTGACCTCGACTTTCTCAATAATAATATTCCTCCCTCTAGTTGAATTTCAAACTAAACTATCTAACCCATACTTCATGACAGTTATTTTCTTGGGGGCCTGTTGTTCTCCAAGCCTGTCTTTAACAATTATTACTTTCCTTGTTACTTGCATTCTACCCAGCTTGAGGACTGCACTTTTACAGCAGGAAATACTCAATTGCATGGTTCCGCACAAAAACAAGAACACAATGAAAACCGGCAACAATGACGTGCACAGACCAGAGATCCACTGGGGAAGCCAGAAGAACCACTCCTTCACTGGTGCACCTCCCTCCTCATGCATGTCTCTTTGTAAATAGGGCAGTGCTTGGATGGCAAGAGTCAATGTCCCATTGTCTAAGTCGTTCTTTGTGATAAACATGCAGCAGAATGCACCAATCTTGGCAATCACCCCTCCTGCTGCATTACCATGAGGCGGATTGTTCTCAGTTCTTCCTTGATTGAATTAAGTCCAGGCTCAGTTCTGTTAATCATTTTAAGCATGTCCCACCAGGTTATTTGGAGCCCGCGGGCATTAGCTTTTGTCTGAAGGGTAAAGGTGTAGTAAAAAGTTCCATGCGTAGAGGTGAGGAAGTAGACGTAGCCATGTAGTGTCTTTGTAAGTTATTTATTAAGTCCATAATATCAATATTAGTAGCCCCACCAGGAGCAGCCTGACTGCTTCTCAGCCCATCTTCAACTGTCAACACTCACACCATGCATCCAAACATTCCACTCATGTCCATCACACCAACATTCCATATAGAACACTCACACTGGCTGAGCAGCTAGGTACCAGGGAACATTATAAACACAACAGGAAGATACTACATCATCTTTTCCCCTTAAAATTGAAAATTAATTAAATTATATTACATGAAAACAACTATACACAAGAATGTACAAATGAAGTCAATAATCCATAATGCAGGGATGAATGGTAACAACCACATCACGAGAGGGAACAAAGACTAAACAAAGGAGGAAAGAAGAATCAAAAAAAGATAGACACTTGGGGCCTTATTTATGAAGCACTTGCGCCGCTGGTGCGTCACTTTTTCCCATGTTAAAAGTGACGCACCGGCGGCGCAAGTCCTTCATAAATAAGGCCCTTAATATCACACATCCCCCTCCTCTAATATTAAAACAAATGGAAAATATAGAAAACGAAATGACAAAATGTGAGATAACACCACATGAAAAGACACATAAAACACTGTGAAGAGAAACACGGGAGAAACATACCCCAAGAACTCTAACTCTGTGAAGAGAAACATGGGAGTAACATACACCCAGAACTCTAACACTATGGGTGTACTGCACCCATGAATAGTTTCCTTATAAAAGGAACAAACACACACACAAACTGTGAAGAAGGGACTGCAACCCAAATCACCACCCCTCATGTAAGGAACCATACGAGCGAAAATGGGACTGTGACCCATAACGCAAACTGTGTAGATGGAACTGACACCCATTAAGACAACAAACACTAGTGCAGCACAAGGTGAATTACACACATGACCAATGTGCAGTACAAGGTGACATGCACACACTATATGACCATTACACTACATGTACAACATGCAGCACAATTTGACTTACACACACTATATGACTAATGTGAAGCACAGGGTGACTTATACACCTTGGGCGACTTACACACATTGGGAACATGATTACGTTAAGTGAAATGGGACTACCACCCATAAACTGTGAAAGAGGGAGAGACACCCCTTAAACCACCTGTTGTATAAGGGAATAATGGCTTACAGTGTGGAAGTTGGACTAAAACCCATTCCCATCCCTTAAGAGAGGGATACAAACTTGAAATAAAACAGGCAAGAGCTCCTAAAACATTACCTCAAAAGAATGAGACACAAATGAACAACTGAACACCGGCATGAGTGACAACCACCCATTAACCAAAAAGAACAACCTCCTGTAAGACCCAACAGAACAAACAAAATGAAACACCATAGGCATGGCATACATGTGGAATAAGTAATGCAGAGCAAAAGCATATTACAATCTAAAGGAAAGTCATGCATTGAAACCTTGTGAAAGAAAACAATGCCCACATAACCCAAGTAATGAAATGGTGATACTACCCCTAGCACATAAGGGTTTAAAAACTTTGTTGAAAATGACTCAACACCTGATTATTACTGGGTTGTCATCACAGGCAAGATGTAAAGTTCTTAGTTGAAGAAAGAAAAAAAACTAAATTGTGTCGACCACATAGGCTAGACAGACGTCACCAAAACAGGCTAACTGTACACTGTCAGCTTTCAAATATAGACTTGATGCGTACACCACAGTTCAACACAATGAGAAGTAAAAGTTATGCACTACACACGAGCCTGCATGTCCTCCACACGTGTGCTCTAGCATTTCCTCACCAGCATGGACCTGATGTAGATTTCAAAACAAAACAACACCAATTAACTCAGAGTTTGTCCGTAAAATGTATTACATTGCTCGCTGGTTCCTCTGACAAAACTTGCAAAAATTTGTTTGCAAAGAAGACGTACCGACAGCAGCACAACTGGACATCTTTGTAGAAACTCACAGTCCGACTGAGATTTGCGCACTGCCACCAACAAAGATGGTGGCATGCAGTGGATGTGCATGCTGAGTGGCTCTCAGTGCGTCTGTGCACCAAACAGTGCCGCATAGCGTAAATAGACATTAGACAAGCAGTGTTGGACACGGCCCTTTTGGCAGGTTCACCCCGAGACTTTTTGCTTTTTCCTAGCCTGCTTCTGGAACCTGGTGGTGGTGATTTTAGGCCTCTGCGCACTTTTTCACTGTGGTACAGTGTAAAGTGCTTGAGCTCTCTGTGTATGTGTGGTGAGTGACCTGCCCTCCCATAGTAATGAATGGGGAATATGTATGCCCATGGTAGTTCCTGATGTGTGGGGAGTGCAGGGGCGAGTTTGATATGTACGAACTCGTGAGATTGAATGCTGCGTGGTGGTATATGCGGCATGACTGTGTCTAGTCTAGAAGTGCCACTTTTGGAAGTTGGTATATTTGTGTAATTTGTGTCTGGCGTGTGATTGGCTGGTGAGCCTGGTCCAGGAGTGCCTGGGCCTGCTTGTAGATTGACTGTCTGGTTTGAGGATGACAGGGGCTGGGGAGCCCCAGGAGGTTGTCTGAGTCAGCCCGTGGATGAAAGGCAGCATCTGCTGCCAGGGAAGTGGGAGGAGATGGCATCTGATAGTGAAGGGCTGTGCCCGCCTGACCACAATGCTGGCTCCAACCCCCGCCGGGTGACTGTCACCTCTGTCCCTGATACTGAAGGGACTTCCCTATAACCAGTTATAGCTGGTTCTCACACTGTCTGCACAAAGACTTCAAAGACTTTTCCCTGTATAAGAAGGGGCTGTGTCCCCTTCCAATTTGTTCTTGTTTTCTGGACTTGAATCTGCCAGGGGCGTGCTGCTGCTTGGGCTCAGGGGAAGGCTTGCCTCCCTGAGCCCTGCCCAGCCCCTGGATGCCCTGATGGACTGCTGGGGGACTCTTCCTGACTGTCCCCCTGCCTGCTGCATTTCTTGGAGGACTTTTCTTGCTGGGGGCTATGCTGCTCCCTCTTTATGATTTCAGGACTGCCTGGAAGGACCTCGTTGCTGGACTGTGTGTCCTACTTTGCTGGGGACCTTTTGGCTCTGTTTTCCCCCTGAAGAACTGTGCTGGACCTTTCTTTAAACTTACAGTGCCTGGGAGCACTACATTTCATTGCTAGCGCTGGGAGCGCTTTATTTTTCCCTTCTAGCGCTGGAGAGTGCTGCTCTGGTCCATTAGCGCTGTGGAGCGCTGTATTTCGCCCCTAGCGCTATAGAGCGCTTCATTGTCCTTGTAGCGCTTGGGAGCGCTTTTTGATGCCAATTCACGAGAGCCCACCTCGCTTTATTATTTACTTTGATCGAGAGCCCACCTCGATTTCGTCCCCGTGATCGGTGCCCGCCTGCCTGTCTGAATCGGGCCGCTGCGCTGCCCGCGGCGACCCGGAAGTGATTGACCGGCTGGCCAATCCTGTCGCGGCCGGCCGGAAGCCCCGCCCCCGGAGCTCGGGGGAAGGAAGAAGATGTCGGGCTGGTGCGGGGCTCCCGCGGCCTGGAGGGAGCCCCGAGGAGAGAGAGACGTCCAGCGAGGGAAAGAAGAGTGAGGCCGACCCCGCAGCGGAGAGACAGGAACAGCAGCCGGTGAGTTGGGGCCGGCTGGGCCGAGTGGGGCCGGTGTGGTTATGGCAGAGGGGGGCGTCGGGGCACATTGCCGGTGCCCACCCCCCGTGGGCTGCTAGCATGTTGGGCGGCCCCAGATGGTAGCGGGCCGCCCCACCATCGAGACCATTGTTGCTTGAGCCTTGAGAGAGGCTCGTGGAGCATTTTGTTCTGAGTCCCCCGAGAGGGACTCCCCGCCCGCATTTTTGTGTTGTGAGCCCAGAGAGGCTCGGGGGCCAGGTTCTTGATGTCGAGCCCCCGAGGGAGGGCTCCAATGACCCCTTATTTGTGTTAAGAGCCTGCTAGGCTCAGGGGGGGTACTTTGTTGAGGAGCCAGAGGGCTCCAGAGAGAGGATTTGCTGCAGAGCCTGTGTGGCTCCACCATTTGTGGCGCAATTCGCCAGAGGGGCTACTGAAGGCCCTGCCACAGTGTTTCATGATTCTCCAGCTGCCCAGCAATTAGTGGGCAGCTGCACCGTTTAGGCACAATTTAAGGAGAGAGTCCCTGTGTGGGACAGAGAGGGCACAGTGGTGCCAGGCCTTCACAGCTGCGCAGCACTTAGTGCCTGCTGCTACGTTTAGGCTTTCTTTTCTTGAGACAGGCGCTGCATGGTAGCGGGCCCTGACATTTGGACTCAGGGCATCTTTGCCCCAACAAGGCCAGTTGGCCTAGGGACTGCCACAGGTGGTGGCTTATGTAAGTTTTGCGCAATGTGGTTACCTGCTATGTTTAGGATGGTAATTGCCCACTGTGTGTTTTTGCGCTATTGAGTTGGGTTGGGGCACCTCTGAATGTTTTTAATGCATCATGTGTCTTCCTTAATTTTACACCTCTGAATGTTTTTATGCATCATGTGTCTTCCTTTTCCCTGCGCTGCACCTCTGAATGTTTTAGGCATCATGTGTCTTCTTGTGCTGCACCTCTGAATGTATTTTATTGCATCACATGCTTTGTTCTTAACACCGCTGAATGTGTAGGTTTATGCATCATGTGTTTCTCTTTACTACTCCTCTGAATGTATATTTATGCATCATGGGTAATGTGTTCTTTTCTAGACCCCTAAACGCTGTGTGATACTTAGGTGGTTGTCCTTACACCTCTGAATGTTTTAGGCATCATGTGTTTCTCTTTACTACTCCTCTGAATGTGTTTCATGCATCATGGGTAATGTGTTCTTGTTTATACCCCTAAATGTATTTTATTCTTAGGTGGTTGTTCTTTTTAGTACAGGTGGTCCTAGTGAGGTCCTGATACCTGTTCCCAGTAGTTACTGGATGTGATTTATAACTGTTATTTTGTGCTATACTTATTCTAAGTTCTAGAAGTGATTTTATATCCTATATTCTATTTCCAAAAGTGTTGATTCTGACAGTGGCCCATGTGGCCCTGTCCTGTACATAATCCCTTGTGAATATTGCCCGTGCCAGTTGGCACCATGTATTTTGTGTGATACTATCTGATGTGTTTTTACAATACAAAAGTTATTTTATAATAACCTTGTGTGGAGTTCCTTTTGTGGTGTGCCTAGTATGTTGTTGCTGTTGTGTGCTGGCGCAAATGCTTTACACATTGCCTCTGAGTTTAGCCTTACTGCTCGTGCCAAGCTACCAAGGGGGTGAGCAGGGGTCATCTTGGCGTGTGACTCCCTTGCCCTGACTAGAATGGTGGTTTCTGCCTAGCTTTGGCGTCAGCCTTAGCCAACCAGAAATAGCCAGTTCTAACAAGCAGGAACCTAGGATAGTCATAGTTTGGAGTTTGATGATCCTCGTGGAGGCATGCACGTGGGGATTCAAAAGGTGAGCCTCGCGCATAACCCACACAAAGAAATGGTCAGTTTTTAGAAGATAGCACAAAGGCAATGAACATTTTTACAAAAATACGCATGCTAGACTGACGTCCAAAACAAAATGTTAGCCCACACTCCACGATACTCTTCATTTGAAACTTTGACCAACTGGGTAACCGCTCCTACGGTACTTAAAAACAATTACTGCATGTGTAAGACTCCACTGACCATTGTATAGACACAGTTTACTTGATGATGGGTGCTCGCATAAAGAGCCAGTTTTCCCCACCCCCAAAAAAGAAGAAAATAGCACTTCATGAACACCATGTAACGTTCTGCCAGACCTTTCATTGAAACAACTTTCCACCGCAGATTGACAGGCTTGCTGAGACAATCATCTCCAAGTATGTTGTTGCGAGCATACACCAGACAGGTGTAGATTGATACGAAAATCCAATGTCCATGAAAATGTCAATGTGCGCAGCACACCTAGGTTGCAGCTGTCCGATGGAAGGACACTGGTGGGGCTGCGAGTTATGCTCTTGATTCTTTTATTTCAACACTTTCTCCTGGTAGTGTACTAGCGCTGTCTGTGTGGTCATTTGTGAATCACTGTCTCTCAGAACTGTTCCATGTGCTGTCTGTGCTTGCAGTTTCTCTAGGTTCCTCCAACATGAAAGCTTCCTTGATACATCATCTTTAACTTCCTTAAGACCACTTGTAGAGTGTTAGTTAGTCTCCAGAACTTCGCCAAAACGTAGTAAGGAAGTCCATGCGTAGAGGTGATGAAGCAGACCTAGCCAAGTAGTGTCTTAGTAAGTGTAACGAGGTAGGGATGCATACCCCTCGTGACTGGTGGAGTCCCTACCACGCTGACCATGCACCGACTCCTTCTTTACAGTCTGAACGGTGGAAGGAAGGACAGAGCGGGCCAGACGACGAGGACAACAGTAGTGGCTCCTTTAATTGGGCGTATACTACGGAGGAGGAGAACCCGCCCCCGAAGGACGTCGGAGAGACCGGATTGGTCAAAAGACGGGAAGTGATGTACACCGGGTGTTGAGCACCCCGGAGGAGAGACAGGCGGAAGCGAGCGGTACGGAGGAGAGAGGTGAAAGCGGAGGAGACAAGGAAAGAGGCATCCCGAAGGAACATCGCGGAGGAGACGGAGAGACGGAGGACAGAGGAAAGCCAGGAGGCCAACGACCCCGTGGACCGCCGTGCCACACTCTCGAGGGAGGAGTGTGGCTGTCACAGGTACGGCGGCATTGGGCAGCCTGGGTGAGGAGACGGAGTGATTGAGTGTAAACATTGTACAAATCCCGGTTTGTTCCTACCTTTTGTAGTTTCCCTTCCCTTCCATAAACCCTTTTCCTCCCCGGTACCTCACCTCCAACCCCTCCCCCCTGTTCACCGAGCACTGTACATCGATAAAGCACGTATCACTGTGGTTGCCCTCACCTCCCCTGGACCCTCTTGGTGCACCAACCATAGAGGACTGCGTACTAACGGCTTCCCTCTTTGTTGGTCTCTTGCATGTACCAGAGCCGGCGGTAGCTGGAGTAACAACCGACCAACCCCCAACAAGAGAAGGAGAAGACCACCGCCACGGACCCAAGTCCGTTCGCCCGAGAGAGACTGACCCTGCGGAACAGAAAGACGTTGATGTCAAAACCCCCTAGACCAATAAAAATAAAACCATCTTTAACCCCACTACTTGGTGTCACAGTCGTCCCTACTCCCACGCCCACAGTAAGTTATTTATTAAGTCCATAACATCAGTGGTAGCAGCCCCAACAGAAGCAGCCTGCCTGCAGTTCAGCCCATTCAACTGTCAACACTCACACCAGGCACCCTAACATTCCACTTTTGTCCATCACAATAACATTCCATACAGAACACTCACATTGAATGCATTATAAACACAACTAGAAGATACACAGAAGGCTATAGACCCTCCCGCCGATACTTGTGTTTCCATGAACAGTATTGATTCTTCTGGAATGTCCTTGTACTGAGCCCAGCTCAAATAATCTACAGTTCTTTTTTCACAAGCCTTGAGCAGCAAAGTTGTCTTCTTCCTTAGCAGGTGCTGGTACAAATCTAACAGTTCATCTCCAGGAATGACCAGGTTCGGGAGTGTATGGGCCACACCATCTGGGGAGGGTCTGCGGGTAGGCAAACTTGCTGCACTGCCAGTAAATATGCATCAGCATGGAGGCGCCCCTTTGCATATCCAACATTTGCACGATTGTGTTGTAGTTCTTATTCATGTCCAGTGGAAGCATTCCTTTACCCCTGAAACACAAGGTAAACAGTGTAAGTTTCCGTACAATTAGGGATGCCCCTTCTCTTCTAGCCAAGTGCATCCACCCACTTCAATCTCAGATTTCCTGACATGGGGTGGTCATGCTTTTGTTCAACTCTCCGCCATGTGACTTATTTCCCTTTGTATCATCAAGCTATTTAGCTCTACAAAGGAACTTCATGTCGGGGTCCACTTGTTGTTAAAGAAGACCACCCCAGATAGGCTAAGGGCCACCCGTGAAGCACACATGGAAGTAGGAGCAGACATGCTTGTGCATTGAGTTGGGGGATCACTACCTCCCAGATTCTCTCTCTGGGATGTATCGGGCCAAAGAGTATCCTCCCATATGGTGTCCTTTCTGTACCTCCTGTATAGCTCAGTTTTTATATTGCTAGGCTCCGTGAAAAGGTATAGAGCTGTTGGGTTGGTTTCATATCGGATCAGAGTCACTACTACTTTGTGGGGTTCCACCTTCTTGGGTTGGATTTTGGCCCTAATTTTGCATAGGTATAAGTGGAGAAGGCATTTTGCTTATTCGGGACTACGTCTTGGGACAAGTAAAGTCTGTCTATGCCTACTGCATGTGGTATCAATGAACAGACGTAACACGGCCTGGCTGATGTCTGGGAGCCCATTGCAATCATGTGCTGATACCATGTGTTGTACAGGAGGTTGCTGTGTAGTGCATGTGGAATGCTAGTGTTTTGTTTATCTAATTGCAAGTGACATGGGAGTGATTCCTGCGCAAGGACTGTGATAGTTTGTGAACAAATTTGATTTGGTCAGGCAGTTCTTTAACAGTGAATAGGCGCAGCAGCACCCAAAACAGACAGAGGGTACAGAGAAGTGGAATAATACATAACTTGTAATTGAACATTGCAGGTCTTGGTATGGTTCCAGGGGAGGTGGCTGTGGTCCTCTGCTAATTGGGGCTTCACTTTTAACAGTTCAAACAAAACATTCACGGTGCAGTTCATAATCTTGATTTGCACACTTTGGATCTGTGCTGGGGTGTCGATGTGGCAGCTGAAAGATGGTACACTTTGAGGTTCTGTTGTAGACCTGTAGGATAAGAACTTGGTTCATTTTTTTAATTCAGAGCCCCCCCTTCATACCTAACTGAGTGCTTCGATTAGTGAGAAATGTTTATGCGTTTGTCTCATGATCACAGAAATAGATCGCATCAGTTTTTAGCTCAGGCTCAATGGGTTCTGCAATGCGTGTGCATGGGGGCCATCAGTGTGGGCTGCGTCTTTCAACCTAAACACACAGGACTGTGCGAGGAGAGGGAGTGTCGCTGTAAAGTGGTGTTGGTGGATGCAACATGCCCGGAGATTACGTGTGTACATCTCTCAGTTCACAACATGTGGAGTGCAACATTACCCTCCCTTGTGGTGCCAGATATCTGAACTCCGCCCTTTTTCTAGAGATTTCTTTTGGGCTACCTTTGGGCTTCTTTTGTTGATTTGTGGGTGTTTCGCTAGGTCTCGCGCAATCTGCTACCTACTTCATCATGAGGCGAAGGGGGGCGAAATTCCGTTCCGTGACCTTCATGTGCCCCTGATTATGCGGTCTTGTGTCTGAGATACGGCCTACTGCTTTTCCCAGATGGTGCATTAGGCTTGGTATACTGGTTAGTTGTGAGGCCTGATATGGTAAGGGGTGTGTTCAGCATTCTACTCACGCCTGGAGGTGCAGTGGACACTGGGGATCACCCTTCTCCCAGTTATCCCCCTGCTGTTCCTGGCTTGGGGTTAGGGACTTCAATCAAGTGGGCATGCGTCTGTCACCATTTTGGAGGGGAATGGCAAGGTGGACAGACTTTGGAGACTTGATAAAAACTTGAGAAAGAAAGAAAACATTGCTGGGAACATAAGGACATGGCCTGGTGCGAAGGCCTAAAACATTCGCTGAAGTCTGCCGAGTGATGATAATGAACCCGGACTGTCTCCGTACTTCTGGGATGCCTGGCTACTACGGTGAACCTCACGACTGACTCGACGCATGGTTCTTGTACGCGTGCTTTGAAGCTTGTGGGGTCATCACTATCCCAGAAATACATGAATCCGGGCTCACGCCACTGAGGACAGCTTGTATCTCCCGCCAAAGAATGGTTTCTGCTTTGAATCTAGTGAGGAGCCATTTTTTAGTATATTTTAAAAGAATGCAGCTTGTGGGCCCATATCAGCCCATGACTGTCCTGTCTCTTGTCACCATCGTTCCCCCATTCTATCCAGAAAATTGGTTATACTCTCCCCTGGCTTCATTGTCTCTGCCATTAACGCTCCTTTATCTGGGCAGTCATGAAATATATTCCACGGGGCTGTCCATATCCAGTGCATGTATGAATTGAATGCAGCCTTTCCTGCTTGGTGTCTGTTAGCGTAATTGCTGGGATGCGAGCTTGGGGGAACTCCACAGTAGTCTGCTCTCCAATAAGACTACTAAGCAGACTTTTGATTTCACCTATTGCTAGGTTTATTCCTGCTATGTTCTTCTCGAAGCATGAGATACATTTCTCTGCTCTATCCAGCAAGGCGGTAACTTTGTCTTTAACCCCTCTATATCCATCTGAGTCCATGCCACATAGATGGTCCCTGACATGCATTCTGTAGTAAAGGGTACATTCTTTTTTGGGGGGACTCTATTGGTTTCTCCCTAACATGGTGTTCCATTCTTTTTAGGCATCCCTGCATTTAGGGGAAGTTTCACTTGAGAACTCCTCCCCATGTTGGATGCAATCTTCCGCTATAGCCATGTCCTCTGGCTCGGAGGATTCCTCCTCTGGCCAAGGTCTAGCATACTGGTCTTTTTCTTGGTCCAGCAGGCTAGCAGGTGGCAGAATGGGTGTACAAAGATCTCATCTTACTCTCTTGCTACTATTTCCTTTTGGGTAGTCTATCCTTCCCATGCATTTGGGTGGAGCAGTGTACATCGTAATTGCTGCTCCCCTCGTGCACACGCAAAGGTGCCATCTTATTTTTCATGCATCTTCATTAGGTCAGTATTAGGCTGCCTTAGGCTCTTATTTGCCAGTCATCTTCTCTCCCAGATTGAAGTGAAGAATTGGTGAGGCTCGGGTCCCTGCCAGGGCCTCTCATCTAGTTCGACTGCCAGTTCTTCCCCGATCGGTGTCCTGTACCGTATGTGGAGGTTTGCTGCTCTGTTTTCTCACTGGAATTCCTGGTTGTGGGGTTTTTCTCTATCTCCCCTCTATTCCTCATCCTGTCTAGGTTGCCTCTCCGCTTTGAGCTATGTGCTGTTCTATTTGGTCAGGCTTCACCCTCAAATTTGCTCTTTGTTGGTTCCTTGGCTACGTGAGCAAATCCTGTAGCCTCACCCTCGTCATCAGTTCCCGGGGTACTGGGGTTCCCTTCCTCACCCCACTTGCTGTATCACCATCTCGGACTGCCACAAATCTCCCTGTCACTAGCGTATGTTCACCTGAACCAGTGGGAGTGCATGTTCTACATGCTACTTTGGTTTTATATGTCAAACGCGGGGTCAAGCATCTGGGGGCCTTTCCACTGGTCTTGGGTTGCTCAGTAATTGTCTGGCCATGCTATCCGTTCATTGTTTAGTGGTGGGCCTGTCAGCTCTTACTATTCCTGGATTGGAATATCTTTGCTCTGGGGGTACTGGTGTGGTGCATGCATGTGGTGGGGGTGGTGCTGAATTTTGCTTTCTACCTGTTATGTACGATTATTGTTCTGGGCCTCCTCAAAGATGGTGCATAGTTTTTATAATGTCTCTCTCCTGTCTTTCTTTTGACCTGTGTATTTGGTTTGGTGGTGTATTCTCATATGCTCAATTGCATTAGTGCCAAAAGTTCCCTCTTTTGGCCAGGGAAATGTGTGACCCTTCGTGTGTGCATGCCATTCTTGGTAAACCTTATGAAGTTTTTTAGCCTATGTGGGTAACTTGGTTTGCATGTGCTTTAATGGTGACTCCAAGATAAGTCTGGTAATTTTTGTGGATAAGGTACACCTTAGCTTCTTTTTTAGGGAATCTTCTGTTTTGATCTAATCGTGGGGGGAAATGTACATGGTGTACTTCTTGTAATTACGTTACTTCAAGTTCAGAACTATCTACAAATGCAGCAACAATTCAATATGAATATTTCATCAAGTCAAATAACAATGCATATAAAGGGTGGCAAAATAGGTAAAAAGTGTAAATACACACAAAATTAGTGTCTGAACAACATCGACCTTTGGTGCCAAATACAGTTCATGAGAAATAGCAGCACCTGTAGCAGGAATTCCGTTCTCCTACAGAACTGTGTATAGAGACCTGGAACCTCGGTGAATTAGAATGGGCCAAAACTCACCTCAGTACCCAAAATCCCCATAACAAACTCCCAATGCTTAGACAGACCAGAACATGAATTTAGATTACCGCAGGTATCGTGGAACACATGAACACTCTTTCGTTATATAATCATTGCAAACCAGAACATGGAGTAAATGAGGACACGTGCATGTTTGAAATATTTATTTACTAATGCATGGTTCTCAAACGCAGTATCTTGTACAATACTAGCAAACAAATTATAAGCAACAAAGTTATCAGCATAGTTTTTAGTCCATAAAAGGCGAATGGTGACAGCATACTAAGATGCTGAAATGAATAGGAATTAACAACGCCTAATTCACACCCTCCCGATTTAGCATAGTATTTTATATCTATGAAGGTCTCATTTGGGTTTTAACAGGGCGGCCCATACCTCAAAATCTCAGTGGCAGAGGATCACATCATCTTGCACCAGCTCTCTGCATGCGAAGCACCATCAAGTGTGTTACGTGTGTGTTCAGCACAACAACATAAAACCCGCCTAGAGCCAGATTTTGGCAGCAGCATGTGTGTTATGTCTATGGAAGTGCGAAGATCAGACCTCACAACAACATTGTGTCGAGTTATCCTTGCAGCCTTCAGCACTCACTGTGCAGACAGTGTACCGAGCAAAACTGATATCAGAGCAATAACATATTATTTCTCAAGTAAATCACGAAGCTCTTCTGGGTTGAAAGCTAAAACAACAATTATGTGTTGTGTGCAAAATGAGGCAGAAAGGTAAAATGGCGTTTAAACATTTAATAAGCTCATGCTAACTTAACACAGTATATAGAAAATAATTAGCTATATGACACCTCCCCCAATGATCCGAGCACAGACAAAATCATGGCAAGGTAAGACCAGAACAGGGGCATAACATGAAAGCAAAGTTCAATAATAATGAGCTAAGGGAAGGACTGTATACGCAAAATATGCAGCAACAGCCTCCAACATGAAATCACTGTCATCATCCGAAAACAGTTCAGCCATCCAATTAAGCAGCGGAAAAGAACATACGTGCTCCTCCAGCACTGGATCCTCTAGCATCATCAGAGGACAACTCGGTGAGTTTTCAAGAACGCTCTGGGCCAAGAACTCATGTGCCGCTGCGAGTATGTCCCAATGACCCATTAGTCCGTGCATCGCTGCCAAGGCCATAATCCTTTCGCCAGAACAAACCAACTCGTGAACAACTACGGGGCTCATCAGATGATTAAAATCGACGTCAGGAGACACTGTCAAGCAGACACAAATCAAGGGCCCATTCGAAATCGCAGCTCAGGCAAAGAAACACAGGCTGGACACATGTGAAGTAGGAAAATCGAAACGATGATCCAAATGCCGTGCTTAAAGTCGCAAAAGGCAGGGTGCCATAGTAATCAAGCATCCGGTTGCGAAACAGCAGTAGGAGGGGCTCTGCTGCTTCTAACGCAGTACAGGAATCCATGTTTAATAAAACAAAATATCACCAAAACGCCTGCAGCTAATGCCAGCAAAACCGGGAAGCCACCAAACAGCCTTGAAAATATAGAATGGTAAAAGCTAGGGATCACTCCAAATATCTTCTCGAATGAAGTCACGAGACCACTGCTAACTAATTTTAAAAAGTGAGCCAGGCCAGAAGTGGAGGAGGCATTAAAGATTTGATGAACCAGCTCGCTGAAATGTAACGGTAAATCAGTATTCAAAAGGGCCTGCACCTCCGTGCGCGTGTTAGCTATGTGAAGGACGAATGTTTCTCGGGCCGAACTCAGGGCCACTTCTTTTTGAGACAAAAGGGCTCTTATTCTACTCATACCATTGAACTCTGCTTTCAAGGTAGGGATGCGCGGCCAGATGGATACAGCTGAATTCCCATGCGTAGGGGGATACAGAACGTTTTTGCAACAGACGACACGTTCTGATACAGTTACCACATAAGCGACACCTTTAATTAAACCGCAACACTCCTCGTTAATCAACAGCAAATAACTACCATTCGCCAGTAATGTGAATGTGGGAACTATTGCAGGAACTGGAGGCCCTTTTAAAAAACAGGCCAAATTAGGCCGGTCCTGATTACAAGAACCATGTAACTGGATGTGCCTGCATATCAATGAATGGTCAGGGGACTCTGTGCATTCTTCCCCATTAAGATACACTTCTTTCTCGTCTTTCAAGCATCTATAAGTGAATGGAAGAGACCACGCCTCGTGGAGGAATGAGTTGCCTAATGGTTCATATCTCCCTATAGCTATGTAACGCATACAATTAGTAAACTTGTACAAGGCACATGGTAATGTGATTAAACCGTGGATAAGCCACGTTGCAGCAGTAGCTTCAGCTACAGAGAACGGTAAAGATTCCAACCTCTCAATGTGTAACATGGAAAATGAAGCATCACGCATTGAAAGCATGCGTTGTTTGTCAGTTAAATTAAAAGGGGCAAAAAGAGAGGAAACATTCATGTAACTCCAAGGCACTCGACCAGCCTTAAGCGTCTGCAGGGTCCATGCAAATTGCATAATAGAACGCAATTGATTTTGACCATGTTACAAAACAGACACTTCATCATGTTCAAAGTCAACAACAGAGGATACAATATTATTCAACGTATAAATGCGGGAAGAAAGCATGTTAATACTGTTATCGACAACTGCAAGCACCTTTTCTAAATTAGCTTGATCTATTGCCCTTAGGCGCTTAGCAGTCTCAACCTGTGAAGTTTTCCAGATTTCATTGTAAATTGCATAAATCCATCTTTTAGATCTACCATTAGCCGGGCCCTTTATGAAATCATTTAAATCTACATCATCAGTCAGCTTGGAAAGATGTAATTTAACAGCAGCTAATGTAGAATGTTGTAGCCAATTCAGACATAATTTGCCAACTGAGTAAGTGGTGACAGTATGGTCAGTATCAAAACATGGATCAGGCCTGACTAGTGTAAAACCCTCAGTTAAACCCAAAAAGCGCCGTTGGCAAGAATCAGAGCTTCTGTGCCACATTAGCCAACCCTTCGGATCCATACTGGATACATTGAAGGATGAATTGTGCATTAACGTTTGCAATTCCAGAGTGGAAAACTGTGTGAAATTATTCCAACCGGAATATTCTTTTACATCAGGAATAGAAGGGGTATTTAATTTTTTCGAAGTAGCCAATCCAAAGCATGTTTGCCAGAAAATGGTAGAATTTAAAAACAACATATGATTTGGGATGAGACATGCACGGTGCAAAGCCTCAGGGCCTTGTACCTGCCAACTTTTAGAACACCAAACCGATTTAAGGTCAATGGTTTCCTTCCATAGCTCGTAGCCTTCTGCAGCTAATTTGTCTAGAAAGGACTTCAAATACAACAATTTAGTATCGGTAAGTCTAACTTTGGATATGGACTTTTGTGTCATCTTAAAATAAAAGGACTCAGGACTTGATTGAATAAAGTCGGTAAAATAAGTGTACTTTTACAAAAATGTACTGGAGCTGCCTTGTAATGGTGCTGGGCAATGTTCCCACTGTCTGTAATTTACAGTACCCCTTCTGGAACTTGTTTTATGCAGGAAATGGTTACCAAAATGTTTAAAGAAAAATAAATCACCATAATTAGCAGATTCTAAATACAAATCTTCAGCATCAAAGGCAGCATAATATTTTAAATCAGAAAACAATGATTCTACGGCCTGAACTTCCCAATCATCAGAACGTATGTTTTGTTTCACCACATCCCCCATGTTCACTCTGAGTACAATAGGGACATAAACCACTTCAGTTGGGCCATGGATTTGAAATTTAACTGCAACCCACACAATCCCATCAAGAACCGGCCAAGCAGTGATGTTAACAAAATTCAAGTCTCTCTTCAGTCTGTGTGCAGAATGGGACGAGGAAAGGGGGGCCAAAGTTCCATTAAGATGCTGAATGCATGTTCTCTCCTCGACATAGTGTCCATCGATCAGACGGAAAAAATAAAACGCAAAATCAATTGACATAAAAAGATATACTGAAAAAAGCACCAGCCAAATATACGTCCATGGAGGGATCAAAAAATGATTTTTAAATAACGTGGCATATGTTGCTAGACGTGAGGGTTTTTTCGAATTCACTGAAACAGAGTCAAAGGAGAATCGGGATTCTGTGGTCAAACGTGTCTGTAAATCAGGCATCGACAAAGCAGCAGGATAGGCATAGGCTATGTCATCAATGTTATTAACGTGATAAGTATTTAATAAAGGATTAGAAATGGCAGGCATCTCGAGGGCCACTTCTGGCTCAGCATTAGAAGTAGTGGCCAACACAGAATTTCTCACAATCGAAGGACAGGAGACCGCCGGTGTCATACTATGAAGAATCTGTTAGAGGTTAATTTATGTTAGGATTCCTGGATGCATTCAATGTATGCCTTTGGTTTGGTTAAAGCAGTAAATGAACATGAAGAGAACTGTAGTTTCTTTCTACCTACATTAATGCATTTGCCTATGCTTGTTTGTTTGCATGCTAGACTTGGTAACAGCTACATTTGCCTATGCTTGTTTGTTTGCATGCTAGACTTGGTAACAGTTGTAGGGAAAGATTCTACCAGAAAAAGATGTTCAAAGGCACGTGTAAACTGCTAGTGCTCTTCCGCGTGCAGCGTGTGCTATGCAAATCACCAACAGCTATAAATATGAATGCAGCGCTCGTGACGGCGCTTCGCTTCAACTGAGTGTCACCTTGAATACTGCTGCTGAAGATCTTGCCGTGTTGCCGAGTATCAGGATTCCGGGCTTAGTCTCCCTCAGCACTTGGAACATTCAGAAGCCCTGACCTCTTCCCGGAGAACTCCTCATCTTGTAAGTGCTCTCACCCTCCCCTTCGTTCTCCTTCTCTTCCCTCTCCGCAATTGCCTTCCTTTTCCGTAACTCTACCCTCGACCCTACCTTTGGTGAAGCTCCCGGTTGGCTCCTGCTTTCTGCCTTCAGTTCCTGGCATCCTATGAAGGTACTTCTTCTTGATCGGACCGCATTCCCCAGCTTCCTGTCCTGTGCATCATCTCCGGTCCGGCAGCCAGCCAAGAAGGTTCATTTAACCCCTCGAATCCCTGTAAGTACAAGAACAGTGTACTTAATCAGTAAATAACGACAAATCTAATATTATCTAATTCCCGGCGTTAAGAACTAGTAAAAGACTTTGAATTCGTTAAGGAAATTTGGAACTTTGATTAAACAAGTTCTGGAACTTGCTACAAACTTACCAACAAAAAGCATTGGCTCCTGCAAAAAGACTATTGTGATTTCATTGAATAACTAGTTGTGTAATTGATATACAGATTAGCAGTACAACAAGGCGTTTCACAATAACATTGTATTGGATATGTTCATGAATGCATGCTGTGAATTTTAAACAAGCATTGATAAAAACAAGAGCTGTGAATTACAAACAAGCATTGTTTTAAGCAAGGTGAAAGGCACCTTTAGGGTGCAGTGATTTTTTTTGGTTTCTTGTTTTCTTCTAATTATCGTTTCAGAGCAGACTCCCTAATCCAGCTGTAAACTACAGCAATCCAGGTATGTCAAGTTGCTAATTCAAGTTCAAAGTTAGTACTAATACACTAATTTTAGAGTTAGGAAGACCAGTCAAAGAATTGTATTTCATGAATACTTGTTTTTGTTCAAGGCTATCCAAGAAGAAAAATCCTTAAAGATTGTTGTAGAAGTGTTAGCAAGGGCTGAAAAAACTAAAGGTATGTTTTGCTAGATAATAACTGAGAGAGTGTTCAAGAGTTATCATCCTTGACGTTTTGGTTTGTTCAAGAGGGAGTTGGGGGTTTGCAGCAAAGAAAAGAAACAAAACAAAATTCAGCAGTGTCAAGGTGTAAGCTCAACAGAAAGCGAAGCCCAAAAACATTGTTTCTTTTAATTGCTGCAAACCAAGAAGAATTTCCAGAATGGATGTGAATCAGTTAACCCAGCTGGTTCAAAAGTTAAATTCTGAAATGCAGGAATTACGTTCTGAGAATCAATCCTTACGGCAAGAACTGGATAAAACTAGAACAGGTTTTACTTCTTGGAGGGATTCCACTGGCGAAGGACGCAGTTCAGTTTTAGCACCCCCTAAGTTTGGAGCAACAGCTTTTGGTTCACAGACTTTTCGAACCCAGTCTGCCTCTGTCACTGAACAACCGGTGCAATTAACAGTAGTAACTCCAACTCCAGTACCTTTAGCAAACCCTGAAAGGTTCATAGGAGATTCTAGCAAGTTTACGACTTTTATGAGCCAATGTCAGTTGCATTTTTTATGTAAACCACAAATCTTTGTCAATGATACCTCAAAAGTTTCTTTTATAATTTCCTATCTAGGTGGGGTAGCTGCTGATTGGGCGATGCCCCTTGTAGATAACAATGATCCTCTTTTGCATAATCTAAATGATTTTAAAACTGCTATGACTACCTTGTTTGCAAAACTTGTCTTCCTTCAAGCTTCAGATAATGAGTTGCTGAATCTGCGACAGGGTTCCAAAGATTTAGTTACTTATATCACCACGTTCAACAGATTACTTGCTGAGACACATTGGCCTCCAGAAAAAAGAATTTCCCTTTTTTATAGGGGATTGACGGATGAGATTAAAGATTCACTAGCTCATGTAGTTGAATTACCTAATACATTTAGTGATTTTCAGGAATATGTTGTCAAATTAGATCATAGATTGGGTGAACGTAAGGGAGAAAGATCTAAACATGATATCAAAAGTCTTCATTTCAAAACAGAAAGGAAAGACCTAGAAAGTAAGTCTTCTTCAGTAGAACCTATGCAAATTGGAGGAATAAAAGGACCATTGTCCAATGACGAAAAAGAAAGACGTAGGAAGGGAAATCTCTGTTTATATTGTGGAAAGGCTGGTCATTTTTCAAAAGACTGTCCCGTAAAACCAGTCAAAAAGAAGGCTTTAATTATCAGTACAAACAGCGAATCGGAAAACTAATTGTCTCAGAGAATGTTGAGACCGATTCTTTGAGTAGATGTCCAAATCAGGTCCCACTATATGCGCCTTGTGCATTAACCCAAGTCCCTAAACATTTTACAGTAAGACTACTTCTTATTCAGGCCGTTCAACAGAGACACAGTATTCCAGTGCTTATTGATTCAGGAGCTACAGGAAATTTCTTTGATATAACTTTTGCTAAAACCTTACAAGTACCCCAGATACCTAAGAAACAACCAGAACCTGTGAGGGCAGTAGATGGGTCAGCCTTGACTTCAGGTTTGATTAGGTTTAACACCACGCCATTGTTATTCGTAGCTGAAAATGGACATTCAGAGTATGTGACCTTTGATTTGATTGACACACCATCTTTTGGGGTTATTCTAGGTATTCCTTGGTTAGAAAGTCATAATCCCAAAATAGATTGGGTAAAACGTACCGTGACTCTTGACTCGGCTCATTGTAGACTACATTGTTATCAAGACACTAAGGACCCGATCATGCCACTCAGTTGTGCTGCTTTACAATCTGTTAATCCTGAACTACCAACCGAATATCAGGATTTCAGCGATGTATTTGATCCAGTAAAGGCGACTACTCTTCCCCCCCATAGAATCTACGATTGTAGAATAGATCTTATTCCTGGGGCGAAATTACTTTGCAGTAGAATATACGCCTTAACAGAACCAGAAAACCAGTATTTGCGATCTTATTTAGATGAATTACTGGAATTGGGTTTTATTCGACATTCCACCTCGCCAGTTTCGTCGCCCCTTTTCTTCGTAGCGAAGAAGTCAGGTGATCTGCGCGCCTGCATCGACTATCGCGCAGTTAACAAGGCAACCATTAAAAATCGGTATCCTTTGCCTTTGATTCCTGTACTTCTAAATCAAGTAAAAGGTTCTAGTGTTTATACGAAATTGGATTTACGCGGAGCCTATCACTTAATCCGCGTAAAAGAGGGCGACAAATGGAAAACCGCTTTCCGTACCAAATTTGGGCTTTTTGAGTATACTGTGATGCCCTTCGGTTTATGTAACGCTCCTGCAGCGTTTCAATTTTTTATAAACGAAGTGTTGCATGATTTATTAGACGTTTGCGTCATTGTCTACATTGATGACATTTTGATTTACTCAAAAAACCATGAAGAACACACTGAACATGTGCGGTTAGTTTTGAAAAGACTCAGAGACAATGCCTTATTTGTGAAGCAGGAGAAATGTGTATTTAATTCAGTAAAAGTGGAATTCCTGGGATACTGGTTATCTCCAGAAGGAATCACTATGGACCCAAAAAAGGTTGAGGCCATTCTCAATTGGCCGTCACCAAAGTCTGTGAAAGATGTTCAACGCATTTTGGGTTTTGCAAACTTTTATAGACGTTTTATTGCGGACTTTTCAGAAATTGTGGTCCCAATCACATCACTATTAAGAAAAGGAAAGACTTTCCAGTGGTCTTCGGAAGCTGAAGATGCTTTTGCGATTCTCAAAGAAAGGTTCACCACAGCTCCCATTTTGGGTCACCCCGATCCAGACAAACCATTCTTTGTAGAGGCGGATGCTTCTCAAACTGCTATTGGAGGTGTTTTAATGCAAAAGGACAATACAACAGGTTATTTACACCCAATTGCCTTTTTCTCAAGAAAATTACTGCCAGCAGAACAAAATTATACAATTGCTGAGCGAGAACTACTAGCAGTAAAGGCAGTTTTGCAAGAATGGAGACATCATCTTCTAGGAGCAAAACACACAGTGACGATTTATTCAGATCATAAAAATTTGCAATTCTATTCAACAGTGAAGGCTTTTACCCCTAGGCAGATGAGATGGTTGCAATTTTTTCGCGAATTTGATTTTTTGATCACATATCCTCCAGGAGAGAAACAATTACTCTCAGACACCCTTTCCAGATTAGTTTGTGATAAACAAAAGGAATCTCTTAGAAGTCCACCCAGTATTATTCCATCCGATAAAGTGTGTGCTGAGATTTCTTCTGATTCCTTTCTTGAACTTTTAAAAAGAAAGGTAAAACTTCTTGATCAAAAGGAATGGCTATCCCAGAAACACAATTCAATCATCAATGATTTATTTTTTCAATAAAAAAAAATGTTTTTTCCAGATGAAGAGTCTCGCCAGTTACTGATTAAATGGAATCATGATCTTGGAATGGCGGCACATCCAGGAATAAATAAAACCCTTGAACTCTGCCAAAGACATTTTTGGTGGAAAAACATGGTAACTGATATTCAACAGTTTGTTGTTACATGTCCAGTGTGCAGTCGTCAGAAATCGTTGCATACTGCTCCCAGAGGTCTCTTACAGCCAATGAATATACCACCCTATCCTTGGCATACCATTAGTCTTGACTTTATTACAGATTTGCCAAACTCAAATGGTTTTACCACAATTTTAGTTGTAGTAGATCTTTTATCAAAAATGGGACATTTTATTCCATTAACTAAAATTCCATCCGCAGAAGAATTTAGTCAAGTTTTCTTACAACAAGTTGTAAAACTACATGGTTTACCAGACAAAATAATTTCAGACAGAGGCCCACAATTTGTGTCAAGATTTTGGAAAAAACTTAGTAATTATTTAGGAATTGAATTAGGATTATCATCAGCTTTTCACCCTCAAACAGACTGTCAAACAGAAAGGGTAAACCAACACATTGAACAATGTTTACGTTGTTTAATTAGTACTGTGTCTTCAAATTGGGATGAAACTTTACCATTAGCAGAATTTTCCTATAATAATACACTTCACACTGCTTTAGGGTGTTCACCATTCTTTTTTATGACTGGCCAACACCCACGCTCATTACCTGAAATAATTCCAAAAATTGAGCAAGACATGCCGGCTGTAGCTGACAGATGAACTAAACTACAGGTTATGCAGGAACAAGTTAAAAAGGCTTTATCAAGACACAAAATTAAAATGAAAGAGAATGCAGATAAGCAAGGTTACCAAGTCCACCTTTCAAGGAAGGAGATCAAGTATGGTTGTCAACCAGAAATATCCAACTAGAAGGCCCTAGGAAGTTAAAGCCACGGTTTCTAGGACCCTTTCCAATAGAAAAGGTACTAAATCCAGTTTCTATTAAATTAAGACTTCCAGACGAATATGCTATTCATCCAGTTTTTCATGTTTCTCTTTTGAAGCCTTTTAATCCCTCTACTAGAGCGGATGCTCCCCCCCACCAATTATAATTGGAGAACATCTGGAATATGAAGTACATAAAATTCTTGATGCAAAAAGATTTCAAGGCAAACTCTACTATCTGATTGATTGGAAGGGTTATGATTCCAGTGAAAGATCTTGGGAACCTGAAGTTTATGTTCATGCTCCTCGTTTGGTTAAAAGATTTCATATCTTACATCCAGAAAAACCCAGACCGATTAGACGGCCTTTGGGAGGGAGAACTGTTAGAGGTTGATTTATGTTAGGATTCCTGGATGCATTCAATGTATGCCTTTGGTTTGGTTAAAGCAGTAAATTAACATGAAGAGAACTGTAGTTTCTTTCTACCTACATTAATGCATTTGCCTATGCTTGTTTGTTTGCATGCTAGACTTGGTAACAGCTACATTTGCCTATGCTTGTTTGTTTGCATGCTAGACTTGGTAACAGTTGTAGGGAAAGATTCTACCAGAAAAAGATGTTCAAAGGCACGTGTAAACTGCTAGTGCTCTTCCGCGTGCAGCGTGTGCTATGCAAATCACCAACAGCTATAAATATGAATGCAGCGCTCGTGACGGCGCTTCGCTTCAACTGAGTGTCACCTTGAATACTGCTGCTGAAGATCTTGCCGTGTTGCCGAGTATCAGGATTCCGGGCTTAGTCTCCCTCAGCACTTGGAACATTCAGAAGCCCTGACCTCTTCCCGGAGAACTCCTCATCTTGTATGTGCTATCACCCTCCCCTTCGTTCTCCTTCTCTTCCCTCTCCGCAATTGCCTTCCTTTTCCGTAACTCTACCCTCGACCCTACCTTTGGTGAAGCTCCCGGTTGGCTCCTGCTGTCTGCCTTCAGTTCCTGGCATCCTATGAAGGTACTTCTTCTTGATCGGACCGCATTCCCCAGCTTCCTGTCCTGTGCATCATCTCCGGTCCGGCAGCCAGCCAAGAAGGTTCATTTAACCCCTCGAATCCCTGTAAGTACAAGAACAGTGTACTTAATCAGTAAATAACGACAAAACTAATATTATCTAATTCCCGGCGTTAAGAACTAGTAAAAGACTTTGAATTCGTTAAGGAAATTTGGAACTTTGATTAAACAAGCTTTGGAACTTGCTACAAACTTACCAACAAAAAGCATTGGCTCCTGCAAAAAGACTATTGTGATTTCATTGAATAACTAGTTGTGTAATTGATATACAGATTAGCAGTACAACAAGGCGTTTCACAATAACATTGTATTGGATATGTTCATGAATGCATGCTGTGAATTTTAAACAAGCATTGATAAAAACAAGAGCTGTGAATTACAAACAAGCATTGTTTTAAGCAAGGTGAAAGGCACCTTTAGGGTGCAGTGATTTTTTTTGGTTTCTTGTTTTCTTCTAATTATCGTTTCAGAGCAGACTCCCTAATCCAGCTGTAAACTACAGCAATCCAGGTATGTCAAGTTGCTAATTCAAGTTCAAAGTTAGTACTAATACACTAATTTTAGAGTTAGGAAGACCAGTCAAAGAATTGTATTTCATGAATACTTGTTTTTGTTCAAGGCTATCCAAGAAGAAAAATCCTTAAAGATTGTTGTAGAAGTGTTAGCAAGGGCTGAAAAAACTAAAGGTATGTTTTGCTAGATAATAACTGAGAGAGTGTTCAAGAGTTATCATCCTTGACGTTTTGGTTTGTTCAAGAGGGAGTTGGGGGTTTGCAGCAAAGAAAAGAAACAAAACAAAATTCAGCAGTGTCAAGGTGTAAGCTCAACAGAAAGCGAAGCCCAAAAACATTGTTTCTTTTAATTGCTGCAAACCAAGAAGAATTTCCAGAATGGATGTGAATCAGTTAACCCAGCTGGTTCAAAAGTTAAATTCTGAAATGCAGGAATTACGTTCTGAGAATCAATCCTTACGGCAAGAACTGGATAAAACTAGAACAGGTTTTACTTCTTGGAGGGATTCCACTGGCGAAGGACGCAGTTCAGTTTTAGCACCCCCTAAGTTTGGAGCAACAGCTGTTGGTTCACAGACTTTTCGAACCCAGTCTGCCTCTGTCACTGAACAACCGGTGCAATTAACAGTAGTAACTCCAACTCCAGTACCTTTAGCAAACCCTGAAAGGTTCATAGGAGATTCTAGCAAGTTTACGACTTTTATGAGCCAATGTCAGTTGCATTTTTTATGTAAACCACAAATCTTTGTCAATGATACCTCAAAAGTTTCTTTTATAATTTCCTATCTAGGTGGGGTAGCTGCTGATTGGGCGATGCCCCTTGTAGATAACAATGATCCTCTTTTGCATAATCTAAATGATTTTAAAACTGCTATGACTACCTTGTTTGCAAAACTTGTCTTCCTTCAAGCTTCAGATAATGAGTTGCTGAATCTGCAACAGGGTTCCAAAGATTTAGTTACTTATATCACCACGTTCAACAGATTACTTGCTGAGACACATTGGCCTCCAGAAAAAAGAATTTCCCTTTTTTATAGGGGATTGAAGGATGAGATTAAAGATTCACTAGCTCATGTAGTTGAATTACCTAATACATTTAGTGATTTTCAGGAATATGTTGTCAAATTAGATCATAGATTGGGTGAACGTAAGGGAGAAAGATCTAAACATGATATCAAAAGTCTTCATTTCAAAACAGAAAGGAAAGACCTAGAAAGTAAGTCTTCTTCAGTAGAACCTATGCAAATTGGAGGAATAAAAGGACCATTATCCAATGACGAAAAAGAAAGACGTAGGAAGGGAAATCTCTGTTTATATTGTGGAAATGCTGGTCATTTTGCAAAAGACTGTCCCGTAAAACCAGTCAAAAAGAAGGCTTTAATTATCAGTACAAACAGCGAATCGGAAAACTAATTGTCTCAGAGAATGTTGAGACCGATTCTTTGAGTAGATGTCCAAATCAGGTCCCACTATATGCGCCTTGTGCATTAACCCAAGTCCCTAAACATTTTACAGTAAGACTACTTCTTATTCAGGCCGTTCAACAGAGACACAGTATTCCAGTGCTTATTGATTCAGGAGCTACAGGAAATTTCTTTGATATAACTTTTGCTAAAACCTTACAAGTACCCCAGATACCTAAGAAACAACCAGAACCTGTGAGGGCAGTAGATGGGTCAGCCTTGACTTCAGGTTTGATTAGGTTTAACACCACGCCATTGTTATTCGTAGCTGAAAATGGACATTCAGAGTATGTGACCTTTGATTTGATTGACACACCATCTTTTGGGGTTATTCTAGGTATTCCTTGGTTAGAAAGTCATAATCCCAAAATAGATTGGGTAAAACGTACCGTGACTCTTGACTCGGCTCATTGTAGACTACATTGTTATCAAGACACTAAGGACCCGATCATGCCACTCAGTTGTGCTGCTTTACAATCTGTTAATCCTGAACTACCAACCGAATATCAGGATTTCAGCGATGTATTTGATCCAGTAAAGGCGACTACTCTTCCCCCCCATAGAATCTACGATTGTAGAATAGATCTTATTCCTGGGGCGAAATTACTTTGCAGTAGAATATACGCCTTAACAGAACCAGAAAACCAGTATTTGCGATCTTATTTAGATGAATTACTGGAATTGGGTTTTATTCGACATTCCACCTCGCCAGTTTCGTCGCCCCTTTTCTTCGTAGCGAAGAAGTCAGGTGATCTGCGCGCCTGCATCGACTATCGCGCAGTTAACAAGGCAACCATTAAAAATCGGTATCCTTTGCCTTTGATTCCTGTACTTCTAAATCAAGTAAAAGGTTCTAGTGTTTATACGAAATTGGATTTACGCGGAGCCTATCACTTAATCCGCGTAAAAGAGGGCGACAAATGGAAAACCGCTTTCCGTACCAAATTTGGGCTTTTTGAGTATACTGTGATGCCCTTCGGTTTATGTAACGCTCCTGCAGCGTTTCAATTTTTTATAAACGAAGTGTTGCATGATTTATTAGACGTTTGCGTCATTGTCTACATTGATGATATTTTGATTTACTCAAAAAACCATGAAGAACACACTGAACATGTGCGGTTAGTTTTGAAAAGACTCAGAGACAATGCCTTATTTGTGAAGCAGGAGAAATGTGTATTTAATTCAGTAAAAGTGGAATTCCTGGGATACTGGTTATCTCCAGAAGGAATCACTATGGACCCAAAAAAGGTTGAGGCCATTCTCAATTGGCCGTCACCAAAGTCTGTGAAAGATGTTCAACGCATTTTGGGTTTTGCAAACTTTTATAGACGTTTTATTGCGGACTTTTCAGAAATTGTGGTCCCAATCACATCACTATTAAGAAAAGGAAAGACTTTCCAGTGGTCTTCGGAAGCTGAAGATGCTTTTGCGATTCTCAAAAAAAGGTTCACCACAGCTCCCATTTTGGGTCACCCCGATCCAGACAAACCATTCTTTGTAGAGGCGGATGCTTCTCAAACTGCTATTGGAGGTGTTTTAATGCAAAAGGACAATACAACAGGTTATTTACACCCAATTGCCTTTTTCTCAAGAAAATTACTGCCAGCAGAACAAAATTATACAATTGCTGAGCGAGAACTACTAGCAGTAAAGGCAGTTTTGCAAGAATGGAGACATCATCTTCTAGGAGCAAAACACACAGTGACGATTTATTCAGATCATAAAAATTTGCAATTCTATTCAACAGTGAAGGCTTTTACCCCTAGGCAGATGAGATGGTTGCAATTTTTTCGCGAATTTGATTTTTTGATCACATATCCTCCAGGAGAGAAACAATTACTCTCAGACACCCTTTCCAGATTAGTTTGTGATAAACAAAAGGAATCTCTTAGAAGTCCACCCAGTATTATTCCATCCGATAAAGTGTGTGCTGAGATTTCTTCTGATTCCTTTCTTGAGCTTTTAAAAAGAAAGGTAAAACTTCTTGATCAAAAGGAATGGCTATCCCAGAAACACAATTCAATCATCAATGATTTATTTTTTCAATAAAAAATTTTTTTCTTCCAGATGAAGAGTCTCGCCAGTTACTGATTAAATGGAATCATGATCTTGGAATGGCGGCACATCCAGGAATAAATAAAACCCTTGAACTCTGCCAAAGACATTTTTGGTGGAAAAACATGGTAACTGATATTCAACAGTTTGTTGTTACATGTCCAGTGTGCAGTCGTCAGAAATCGTTGCATACTGCTCCCAGAGGTCTCTTACAGCCAATGAATATACCACCCTATCCTTGGCATACCATTAGTCTTGACTTTATTACAGATTTGCCAAACTCAAATGGTTTTACCACAATTTTAGTTGTAGTAGATCTTTTATCAAAAATGGGACATTTTATTCCATTAACTAAAATTCCATCCGCAGAAGAATTTAGTCAAGTTTTCTTACAACAAGTTGTAAAACTACATGGTTTACCAGACAAAATAATTTCAGACAGAGGCCCACAATTTGTGTCAAGATTTTGGAAAAAACTTAGTAATTATTTAGGAATTGAATTAGGATTATCATCAGCTTTTCACCCTCAAACAGACTGTCAAACAGAAAGGGTAAACCAACACATTGAACAATGTTTACGTTGTTTAATTAGTACTGTGTCTTCAAATTGGGATGAAACTTTACCATTAGCAGAATTTTCCTATAATAATACACTTCACACTGCTTTAGGGTGTTCACCATTCTTTTTTATGACTGGCCAACACCCACGCTCATTACCTGAAATAATTCCAAAAATTGAGCAAGACATGCCGGCTGTAGCTGACAGATTAACTAAACTACAGGTTATGCAGGAACAAGTTAAAAAGGCTTTATCAAGACACAAAATTAAAATGAAAGAGAATGCAGATAAGCAAGGTTACCAAGTCCACCTTTCAAGGAAGGAGATCAAGTATGGTTGTCAACCAGAAATATCCAACTAGAAGGCCCTAGGAAGTTAAAGCCACGGTTTCTAGGACCCTTTCCAATAGAAAAGGTACTAAATCCAGTTTCTATTAAATTAAGACTTCCAGACGAATATGCTATTCATCCAGTTTTTCATGTTTCTCTTTTGAAGCCTTTTAATCCCTCTACTAGAGCGGATGCTCCCCCCCCACCAATTATAATTGGAGAACATCTGGAATATGAAGTACATAAAATTCTTGATGCAAAAAGATTTCAAGGCAAACTCTACTATCTGATTGATTGGAAGGGTTATGATTCCAGTGAAAGATCTTGGGAACCTGAAGTTAATGTTCATGCTCCTCGTTTGGTTAAAAGATTTCATATCTTACATCCAGAAAAACCCAGACCGATTAGACGACCTTTGGGAGGGAGAACTGTTAGAGGTTGATTTATGTTAGGATTCCTGGATGCATTCAATGTATGCCTTTGGTTTGGTTAAAGCAGTAAATTAACATGAAGAGAACTGTAGTTTCTTTCTACCTACATTAATGCATTTGCCTATGCTTGTTTGTTTGCATGCTAGACTTGGTAACAGCTACATTTGCCTATGCTTGTTTGTTTGCATGCTAGACTTGGTAACAGTTGTAGGGAAAGATTCTACCAGAAAAAGATGTTCAAAGGCACGTGTAAACTGCTAGTGCTCTTCCGCGTGCAGCGTGTGCTATGCAAATCACCAACAGCTATAAATATGAATGCAGCGCTCGTGACGGCGCTTCGCTTCAACTGAGTGTCACCTTGAATACTGCTGCTGAAGATCTTGCCGTGTTGCCGAGTATCAGGATTCCGGGCTTAGTCTCCCTCAGCACTTGGAACATTCAGAAGCCCTGACCTCTTCCCGGAGAACTCCTCATCTTGTATGTGCTCTCACCCTCCCCTTCGTTCTCCTTCTCTTCCCTCTCCGCAATTGCCTTCCTTTTCCGTAACTCTACCCTCGACCCTACCTTTGGTGAAGCTCCCGGTTGGCTCCTGCTGTCTGCCTTCAGTTCCTGGCATCCTATGAAGGTACTTCTTCTTGATCGGACCGCATTCCCCAGCTTCCTGTCCTGTGCATCATCTCCGGTCCGGCAGCCAGCCAAGAAGGTTCATTTAACCCCTCGAATCCCTGTAAGTACAAGAACAGTGTACTTAATCAGTAAATAACGACAAATCTAATATTATCTAATTCCCGGCGTTAAGAACTAGTAAAAGACTTTGAATTCGTTAAGGAAATTTGGAACTTTGATTAAACAAGCTTTGGAACTTGCTACAAACTTACCAACAAAAAGCATTGGCTCCTGCAAAAAGACTATTGTGATTTCATTGAATAACTAGTTGTGTAATTGATATACAGATTAGCAGTACAACAAGGCGTTTCACAATAACATTGTATTGGATATGTTCATGAATGCATGCTGTGAATTTTAAACAAGCATTGATAAAAACAAGAGCGGTGAATTACAAACAAGCATTGTTTTAAGCAAGGTGAAAGGCACCTTTAGGGTGCAGTGATTTTTTTTGGTTTCTTGTTTTCTTCTAATTATCGTTTCAGAGCAGACTCCCTAATCCAGCTGTAAACTACAGCAATCCAGGTATGTCAAGTTGCTAATTCAAGTTCAAAGTTAGTACTAATACACTAATTTTAGAGTTAGGAAGACCAGTCAAAGAATTGTATTTCATGAATACTTGTTTTTGTTCAAGGCTATCCAAGAAGAAAAATCCTTAAAGATTGTTGTAGAAGTGTTAGCAAGGGCTGAAAAAACTAAAGGTATGTTTTGCTAGATAATAACTGAGAGAGTGTTCAAGAGTTATCATCCTTGACGTTTTGGTTTGTTCAAGAGGGAGTTGGGGGTTTGCAGCAAAGAAAAGAAACAAAACAAAATTCAGCAGTGTCAAGGTGTAAGCTCAACAGAATCGGCCACCCTGTGTATCTTGACATTGTCAATTGAGATAAACCTGTTTTCCTTACGACCTGGAAGCGGTGGTAAAATGACTGTTCTTGTGCCCTTCACTCCAAGAACCGGAACCGGTGCTCGATAGGAAGGACCAAATTATTTCTTGTTATCGATCTTCTCTCGAACCAGTTCTCCAACTTTGGGTAGCCAGCCAACTACCGGGATCTGCAACGCATCATCCGATGTGGAGGGCAAATGTTCCTTTGCAAGACTGTCTCTGGTCTTTTGTAGATTCTGTAAAACATTGCAATGTTCATCTACGTCAAAGGTCGTGGCTTGAGCCACGCAGTCTAGACCGTCGAGGTCAGGGATGTACACCTTGATACCTAAGAGCATTTCGTACGGGTCCGCCCACCCAGAGACCTTCTAGGGAGATTGTTTAGAGCACGCTGCATGCCATTAAGGTGGGCCAACCAGTTTCTGCCAGTGCCTATAACTCGAGCTGTCAAAGATTGCTTTAAGTCACGGTTCATTCGCTCCACTACACTATTACACTCAGGTCTGTACGGAGACAAATACTTGACTTGGACCCCCAACGAAATCATAGCATCCTTATGCGCCTTAGAGGCGAAAGCCGGACCCTGATCCGAATGGAAGGTACCACAGGCAAAAATCCCTACAAAGACACGCAAATCTCTTATGACAGTCCGTGAATCAGCGCTGCGATGGGGCCATACCCACATAAAGCATGTGAATGAATCAACTGCTACTAAGATGTACTTATACGCAGTATCAGAAGAAAAAGGACCGCAGTGATCCAAATAAACGCAACCCAGTGGTTTATTAGATAAGTACAACTGTGTCTGAGGCGGACGCACAGCAGTCGAAGGTTTAATCTGCTGGCAAATGTCACATTTAAGGACATATTCGTGCATCTGTTTGTACAGTCCCCGCCACCAGAACCTTTGTTGTAACTGAGTTACAGTGGCCGAGACGCCCGCATGCGCAGACGCCACACCTTCATGCGCCGCTGTAATCAAAGTAGCTCTGCGATCCGAGCTGGGAATCAACTGTTTCCCAACATCAGGAATTTTCACATAAGGAACCTTATCGGGACATAAGTGGTATGTGTACTTCGAAGGGAACCCCGCAGGATATTTACCTCCCTTCTCTGTGGCAGCTACAGCCGCCAAGATGTCATCATCTATTTTACTTTTGGATCGTGTAACCGCTGCAACTAAATATTTTGATACTGCAGATTTCGCTGTTTCATCAGCAAGCAAGTTACCGTCAGCGTGGACTCCTACACGCTGATGGCCGAGAGTATGAATCACAAACACAAGGGGCAACCGCTCTTTAAGCTCAGCCACTCAGACCCAGATCATTTTATGTTTTATTGTGGTACCCTTGGAATCACAAAAGTCATTCTGAATCCAAAAGAACAAGTTCTCATTGTAAGACTGGACACAGTAGTAAGAATCACTTACGATTAGAGTTGTCACACTAGGATCTGCATACTCCAATGCAAGCATCAGAGCACCAAGCTCTGCCAATTGTGCAGTGCAGTCCCCTAGTGTCTGCGTGTGCACGACACTGGACTTGAACTCATCGTTCACCATGGCACCGACCACAATGGCGCATGCGGAAACGTAGGCATGTTTAGAGCCATGCGCAACCTGCGCCGAATCATCAGTGTAAATGATGCAATGGAAATCCTCCAGGGGTCGCATTTCTAAAGGAGCCGGATGAACGAATTCATACTGTAAGTACTCCTGCGACCGTAATGAGGCGTAAAAAATAAACGTGACATCCTGGGATGTCAAGGATGCAGCCCATTGAATCCACCGAGAGTGCAAAGCTTTAGAATTTGGTACACTGGCTTTCGTGACTACCTCCAAGGCAGGACAAGGGGTAACAACCAACATGCGCTTTCCCTGTGACAGGGCACGTTCCTTAAGAATTGCCATCTGCACCGCCGTTAAAACTTTCTCCACAGTGGAAAAGCGCAATTCAGCCGAAGTGTACAAGAGTGACTTGTAAGCAATAGGTACTGTGTCTCCTTCATTAAAAGTCAGGTACGTGAAACCCACCGTCCCAGGGATAATTCTTATCACCAGGTTGGTCTGGTTATCACGAGTCAGTAAGAATTTAGAAGCGAGCAGATCAGCTTGCAAAGACTGCAGAATAGCTGAATGCTCAGGCAGCCAGCATGATTTGGAAAAAGATGGTTGTATCAAAGCATACAAAGGCTTGATACGCTGGGCTTATTCCGGAATGTATGTTCTCCCGAAATTCAAGAAGCCCAGTAAAGATTGTAATTTTTTCAGTGTTGTCGGAGCACGCAATTGTGCGCATTTCTCCAGGAAGTGAGGAGCCAATCCCTTTCCCTCACTGTTGAGCTCATAGCCCAGAAACAACACTGTGTACTCCGCAATGTGCGATTATGCAAAGTTGAATTTGTAACCTAAGTTGGCAAAGGTACAAATAATCCCATTGACCCGACACAGATGCTCCCAAAGTTCGTCGTCTGTGAGATATATATCATCCACATACGAACAAGCATCTGGGTCGATTCCCTCCAAAAGGGAGACAATGAGGGCAGTGAAAATCCCAGGACTATTGTTATAGCCCATAGGCAAACGCTGAAATTGTTTCTAGACACCGCCGCAAGTAAAGGAGGTCCAATGGGAACTTAGAGCTTCCAATCGATGGGCATAAAAACCGTTGGAAATGTCAAGCGTGGTATTAAACCGCTTACGCACAAGACTATTCACTAGAGCAGAGCCGTGGGTATTCTGTACTGCACAGTTACGGCAATGTGAGTTTAAATGCCGGTAATCCAATACCAAACGATATGAACCGTCTGGCTTGTTTACAGTAAAAAGAGGGTTATTCATTGGTGACACACATGTCTCAATTACACCTGGATATTCTAATTGTTCAAGGATAGCCGCAACGGAAGCCTTTGCTTCAGGCTGGATGGGATATTGAGGTTGAGGTTGTGGCTGAGACTGTAAAGGAATCTCGTGGCATGGGGACAATTTATCCCAACCACATTGATTGTGGTACACAGCCGGTGCTAGAGCCAGAGCCCACTCTTCTGCAAAATGCAGCGCATCCTCTTTCGAGACTGTGTTCGCGAAACTGGGGAGGATCACCTCCTCCCCTTGCAGAGCTGCGAGCACAGAAGGTCAGCCTCCAAAAGCAAAATGTCATATGTAGACGAAAGATTTTCCCAAAATACCCCTTTTATGGTTCGCTGTATGTCACCCTCGATTAACAGGACAATTTCAAAAAGTCTATCAGGGGGAGCAACTCTTGTATTAGCTATTTCAATCACAACATAAGTATCAGTCGCTGTCACCTTCAGTAGTGGACGGAGGGCCTCTCCCACTATGGTAATCTCCGCCGCGCTGTCCAGCAAGGTCAGAGCCCACGTCAGATTCCGAAGCCGCGTTCTCACTATCTGTGGCATAACGATGCGCTGTTAAGGCTGCGACTTTCTTCTTGGCAAACTACGGTCTCTTAGGCGTAGAGCCTTCCAGCTTTTCTGCACCGTTTCTCGGGCGGGGCTGGTCACGTCCTTGCTGGCCACCCCGGCCCCTGCCGCCCCCTCCATCACCGGTTGTCGGGGCCGATGATTCCTGAAAGGAACGAGGAGAGCGTTGGTCAGAAGCCTGAAATCGATCAGGAGTCTTAATCGTCGCGCAATCGCGCAAGTCATAAATACGTTCCGACTGCGCAGGCAACGGAGACGCAGGACGAGAAGCCTGGGTTTGTTGTTGTTGCTGTTGCTTTCCCTGTTTCTGTTTTTTAGGCCAATTCTGTTTTTTGGACTTGGGCCGAACTTCAGTTTCCGAAGTTTGTCCCTGGGGCTGCTTTTTCTCCTTAACAGAAAAAGGCCTAACACCCTTACTATTGCGACCCACGGTTTTATAAGCAGCCACAATCATTTGTACTAACTGTCGGGGTTTCTCGGCATCGGGAAGCGCCGCCAACGCGTTAGCAACCTGAAAGTTCACTGCATCCCCCTTGACATTGGCAAGGATCAGATCGCAAACTACATCAAAAGTGCCACACAGGCGCATGCCCAATTCTATCGCAGACTCCGGTCCGTGATCATCTTGAACACTTTTAAGGACCGTAGACAGCACGAACATAGACGGGGTGCTGTAGCACCTAGCATAGACCGCTGCAAAAGTCTTACCCCAGGTCTCACAGTCAACAAGCTCAGGGGTCAAATCCTTCGGCAAACTTAGCGTAAGAATCCGGTGTTTCTCACCAGGAGTCGTATTAGGAAATACAGCTTCCAGCTGGTCAAATTTCTCGGCAAGCCAGAAAGGAAAATCATCCTTATCCTGGGGCTTCTTGCCCATTACAGCATTGACCATGGCGGGACTGAGTTTCAAACCACCCTGTCTGCCGGGAGCGCCGCACCCCCCGGGGCTCCACCCGGAAGATTACGGCCCATGTAATGCACTAATGCTCTAATCACGGCAATTGCGACTACATGTAGTCATCGAAGTTCAGCCATGTTACAATTGCCGTGTAGAGGATGAGGAGTAAATCCAGCCAAAATAGGCCAACTAGCGCCTGGAATGGACAAAGGACCTAACCTCGGAGCGTTCAAAGAGTGGGGTAGGGCACCACCAAACCAAACTCGATGCTGCCAAACGTCAATAGGAACTTCCTGTGCCCTGTACGGAGTATACTCATTAGGTACAGCTGTGGGAGTGTATGTGTGGAACACACCAGAATTCGCGTCCACCTCCGGAAATGTCACCCACGAATAAAAGAGTTCGTAAGGGTAAGCAGCATCCGCACTCACCACCATTATCACAGCCAAGCCTTCCACAGGCACTTTGTACATCCGCAAATGATCTCGCACCGCAATGAGACTATGCTGCGGATTGTCCACGGCAGCCATGACAGCACAGGAAATATGAAAAACAAAGTAAACTTTGTAGCACAACTGGGTAGTAATTCAAGGAAACCTTTTTAGTAAGAATCAAGCTTGAATAGACCTATTTCAAAATAGGTAGGTTTTTCCGACACCACTGTTTTCCGGAAACGGCAGTGAAGGGGTTAAGGAATGAATGATATACTACTCGAGTGTCATGATATAAGGCCAACAACGTATGGGCGCCACGTAGCAGGAATTCCGTTCTCCTACAGAACTGTGCATAGAGACCTGGAACCTCGGTGAATTAGGATGGCCCAAAACTCACCTCAGTACCCAAAATCCCCTTACCGAGCTAGCTACAGTGTCTCATTAGTCATAACAAACTCCCAATGCTTAGACAGACCAGAACATGAACTTAGATTACCTCAGGTATCGTGGAACACATGAACACTCTTTCATTATATAATCATTGCAAACCAGAACATGGAGTAAATGAGGACACGTGCATGTTTGAAATATTTATTTACTAATGCATGGTTCTCAAACGCAGTATCTTGTACAATACTAGCAAACATATTATAAGCAATAAAGTTATCAGCATAGTTATTAGTCCATAAAAGGCGAATGGTGACAACATACTAAGTATGCTGAAATGAATAGGAATTAACAATGCCTTATTCACACCCTCCCTATTAAGCATAGTATTTTATATCTATGAAGGTCTCATTTGGGTTTTAACAGGGCGGGCCCATACCTCAAAATCTCAGTGGCAGAGGATCACATCATCTTCCACCAGCTCTCTGCATGCGAAGCACCATCAAGTGTGTTACGTGTGTGTTCAGCACAACAATATAAAACCTGCCTAGAGCCAGATTTTGGCAGCAGCATGTGTGTTATGTCTATGGAAGTGCGAAGATCAGACCTCACAACAACATCGTGTCGAGTTATCCTTGCAGCCTTCAGCACTCACTGTGCAGACAGTGTACCAAGCAAAACTAATATCAGAGCAATAACATATTATTTCTCAAGTAAATAACAATGCTCTTCTGGGTTGAAAGCTAAAACAACAATTATGTGTCGTGTGCAAAATGAGGCAGAAATGTAAAATGGCGTTTAAACATTTAATAAGCTCATGCTAACTTAACACAGTATATAGAAAAGAATTAGCTATATGACACACCCTCATATGAAACATTAAGTAATTGATGGAAAAACACAACACTTAGGACAATCTTTGATCAATTATTGTACAAAATACAGTTTGCAAGAATTAACAGTACCATTACATCACACATACATTACACCAATCTCATCAAAAACTGAAAGAGAAAAAATTATGACTTTGTCAAAAATCTCTTAGCCCCCTGTTCCGTTTTGAAAGAAGGTCAAACGAGGTATATTGGATAAGTATTTATTAGGAATAAATACACTAAACCATTTGGTAAAAGAGCCTGGGCCATACCCCCACTCCTAGCGCATGCTTTCCTGTGACCAGGGGAAGCTCTGTGCTGTACACACAACTAAGCTAGCTTTATAGTCTGCCAACATCGGCTCTAGAAGAAGGGTAATATAGTTCACAGAAAGAAGGGAATACCTCGAAAACCACAAGCCCCTCTTGGCCATACATAAGTTACATTTAGTTTCCCAGGTCTTTCCCTAAATGTCCTAATCACACCCTGAATCATGTCCAGGGGCCAAGTGTGCCATCTGTATCACACCCAGTGGTCCAAGTGACTAGCACTTCTTACTCCTTTCAGATACCAAAGGTTTTAAGAAACTGGTGGCAGTGAGAAACCCTTTTAGACTAAGAAATAAGATTGAGGTAACAACTCCCCCAAATCAGGATAGCTTTTGCACAAATATTGCATCCTGGAAGCCTAAAGGGCTCTACAATCCATATTCACCTTTCCTAGACTGCTGACTATCACCAAAATGTGACTTATGCAGGGTCGCCTCCGAGGTTGCCTTGTGACTACCCAACTAGGACATAAGTAATAGGTAATATGCCAGATTTCTGTCAAGTGACAGGGCTGTCAGTTTATCTTTATGCTTCTCACTAGTTTGCCATATGCCAAATGTTTTACTAAGGTTCTGATGTAGTCTCTTACCCACTTTGATGGCTGCTTCAGGATGGACCTCTAACCCTAACAGATGCAGCAGAACTTCCAATCAATTGCAGTATCCGCTCGCCATCGTTGTTGTGCAAATGTGAATCCGTCCAGGTGGTGTCTCCTTCCTTTGGCTGCAGCCAGAATTGAGGTAGCAATCAGCTCCTGGCTGGCTCACCAAAATGTTGCTTGAAAATGAAATACCTTGAAAAAACAAGAGAGAAGAGGTGTTCAGCAAACGAAGAACAGTTTGTTTAATTAAGCAATGCGGGCGGGAGAACAGTTACAGGCATAGGTTCTGAGGACTGTCTCAACTTACAATGGATCTGAAATGGGTTTGCAAAGATTTAGAGGCAGATGGGTCCAAAACAGAGAATGAACGGATACCAATCCTAGAGAATTTACAATTTGAGACCTGCGCTAGGAAACGTGGATGATATGAAAGCTAAGTGCAAACTGCAAGCTGCACCTCTACAGATAGGTTATTCACCCACTCAATCAATCATGGTTTGTATAGCATAACTACTCACCCAGGAGGGTCTCAAGCCACTGAGCTGCCTTACTGATAATGAAACCTGCAAGTAACATGTTCACCCATGCCAGTGAACTTCAATGAAAAGTTCGGGTTGGAACAGAATTTCAATGTTTGATTATCCTGACAGGGTAAGCAATACTTGGTTATCAAAGTCAATAGTGGAGTCATAGCTTATGTTTTCAAAGCTGCCAAGTGGGTCATGTTTTATCTGACGACCTCAGGCAGACCAATTTTTTTTCTTTTGTTAGCAAACACCACTTTGTAGTTTATATTGTAGTTTCATCATTTCCATTACATCATATGCACAGGCTTAAAAAATGCAGTGTGCAAATACTATTGGTTAAAAAGTCAGGACAGGCAGACTATGTCATACATACCAAGTGATGACTTGGCAGCAGGGCTGGATTGGAATCAAAAATAGGCCCGGACACCCTAAAAAAATAGTAGCCCACATTTGTAGATTGCACCTTTTCGCAAAACAGTGCTTCAGTGTTTTAGGTTTTTTTAAAAAGTAGGGCAGTTTCTCTAAAAGAGGCATGTTTTCTTAACTTCACCGAGCTTTTAAAAAATGCAAATGTTGCCAGGACTCTTTGTGCATGAATTAGTTCATAATGGTGAACCACACCTGAATAAAGTGAGGCCACTCCTGCTTAGGCCCATTGTCCATGCTCAATCTGCATACATTAAATGGGCCAACCCATTGAGAGACTGGGAATGGTACCTCCCCCGTTGGTAAAAGGGAGGTAACAGAGGCCCATCTGCCTCTAGAAAGGCCACTCAGCCCCCACTGGGCCGCTGTTGGGATCTGAACAGCACAGAAACAGCCTACATCAGCCATGACGTTGTCCAAAAAAGCACACCACGGCTGAAACTTCGATATCGGCCCATAGCCCGCTTTACCAATCCAACCCTGATTGGTAGTCATGTCAATGTTATATGGCAAAAATGATAAGCTAGAAAATGACTGTCTTGGTTGGGAGACACCACAGATTCAGAATATCACAAATCAATTATAACATGTTTTTGAAAAGGTAAATATAACCTAAAAACATAAGGGGTCAAATAATAAAAAGTATTCAAATTAATGTTCGTATGCTTCATTTGTTTAGCCGTCTGCAACAAAATGCAAATGTGGTTTCATTATGTAAGAAAAGGAAACATTTTCTGGAAAGATAGGAATAGGAAAAATAATAACAATGTAGTTTTCACTCAGGCTGGTAAATGCATGACATTGCGTTGATGCCTCGGAGGAGGTGCTGCCATAGGGACAGCCTTTGCCACCTATGCTTAGCCCCTACCCTGACTGCACCAATAGCATGATAGTACTCAAAATATGCTAGTAATTCTTGTGACAGTCTAGCATAGTACTAGTGATTGCATATAACTTGTGCATCCACCAGACAAGAGCTTGTTAATCTCATGGGGTGACTTTCCGTCAGACTTGATTTTTCAACAACTTTCAGTATGATGAAAAACCTATAACAATAAGGGACAATATTAATCCATAAGCTCCATCTTGCTTAGTGTTGCTGGGTGAAAGATGAGAAATTACAGAAGATCTCCCTCATGACATGGGTCACAAGACAGCTGTGAGGAAATTATGGTGCTTTGTGCATAGCTCTTGGGCCTCTAGCCCACATTTTTAGACTGGCTGCCCCATGTTTCACTGCTTTTTGCAAGTCATAGTTTGTATGTGCCATGTATTAGACAGTGCTAGTGCTGTCTGTTGCGAGTTATATTATCAGTTTACAGTGGACTCAGTTTACACTGGACTCAGAGCCTGCTCATTGCTTTCTATTAGTTTACTTAATGTTCACTCTTATTTACTTGTTTCTTATTCGTTAGTTTGTGTGGGTTTTACTTCCTCTTCATCCATTGCCTCTCTGCACAGAGCATTGATGCATTACTTTTGTCCTTCCACTGCTTATTTTACTGGCACTTTTTTCTTTTTTGTTTCAGCACTCTATGAGAGTGCATGTGTTTTCCAGCTATCTCCATTGTGTACTTTGACCCTACGCCATGTTTGTGTTGCTCTTTTTGGACTTGTGTGCTTCTCCTTGACCCCCTCTGTGATACGCTTGCCCTCATGTACTTCTTCCTGTGTGCTTCTCCACCCACTTTCACGTTGCACTCTCTTTTGTCAGTTTGCTTTCTCCTCTACATTGCCCTTTTCATTTGGTTCCTTCTCTGTACCATCTGCATTGCTTTGCCCTACCCATGCCCCTGCCCACCTCTGTGTTGCTTTCTCCACCCTACTGTTGAATTCCTACCCTACACTCCATAATTCCAACTCCACCCCCGGGGCTTTGCTTTCCCCTACCTGTGTTTCTTCCTCCCACCTGCTCATGATGCTTGGTTTTGTTTACTGAACAAACTCTGATCGGTAAAAAAATAGCACTTAGGTCATGTTGTAGGCATCCATTCTTGGTGCGCATGCTTACACAAATACTTGTTCGCTCTTTTTTGCGGCACAGCATTGAGGATGCTGTCCTTCATTGGTAAAACTAGTGGCAAAGCCAATAGGTCCAAAGGCGAGACCTGTTGGCTTTAGCAATGCTTGTTTCAAGTGATGCTGCAAGGTACTTGCCATATGTATAACAAGTTGTGGTCCTTCAGCACTGTTCTACCCTTGCCTGATTTGTTGCTAGCCAGGTATAGAATGCATGGCATTGTGCATGGCTCCTGGTTGTAAACATTACGTGGTGTGCCTGGTGACCTGATGGATGCTAAGGTCTTATTGCTATGAAATAGTTTCTTTGTGTAGTTGGGCGTCTATGGCCGAGGTGTGCTAAGTCTATAGAGCTGATGTTTAGTAACACACACCTCATCCGAATCGGTCCTTGTGGATTAAATATTCTCATAATCCCAATACTACTCATCTTGTTGGTGCTTCTCAAGTTTGTGATCCTTCTTAGAGTCTCCGCGTGCACCAGGAGAGGGCCTGCGTGTCAACAGCTACATGCCTGCTCCATACAGGAAGAGGGAGCAGCCAAATATCTGTCCAATACTTGCACATCACTCTGTGGTGCTGTGGCCGCTGCCTGAAAGCACTCTGTACAAAGCTAGCTCCGGGATCATGAAAGCCCAGTTCACCCAGATGGGTCAGGCCTTAATAGGGCTGAGGGTTAATGGATTGTTTACCAGAGCAATTCCACCCAAAGGCGTAATCCTTGTTTCAACAGTGTGGGGTAGACGGGGCCTGTCCTGATAGAGGCTGCGGAAAGCATAGTTGTACCAATGTGTGAATTCCTTTGTGTACATAAAATGGCCTTTCATTGCCTTCTTTCAACAAGGAAGATTGAGCCCACAAGGCCTCTCCTGTGCCCCGCAGATCAGAGGTGTTTTTGGAGTAAAGCGTCAACAGGCCTCCTAATTCATGTGACAAGCCTTCTACATGTTATCCCTTCTAGTAATTTCGACCAGCGCGCGCAATTACAGTTAATCATTGATTTTGCCTTTGCTGACCAAGGAAGAAAAGAGAGCTCTTTCTGTCTCTGTGAACTTAACATGTTTTGGTAGAAGAATTGCGCGTTCTCAAACATAGCAAGACTGGGGGTGTGCGCGAGATTCATCCTGACACCACCCCCACCCAAAGCCCCGGCCCCCTCCATCCCCTCCTCCACCCCCACCGCTCTGAGCAGGAAACACTGAATATTGACAAGTTGACACATTTCAACCTTGGAATTTTTCTAAAAACGTTAAAAGACTTGACATGAACCTTCAGAGCGCCAGTAGTATTTTCAAATAATGCAATATTCAAGCATTATGCAAATCCGGTGATTACTCACATCTTGACACCATTCTGGAATATATGCACGGCAAAGCTGTTTCTCTTAAATAAACATTGACCTGTCAAATGGAGACTTCAAACTCATCTCACAGCACGCAGGCTTCAGCATTGTGTCTGACCTGTAGGATCTCTTCTATTACCATTCTTGCACCCTGCTAAACCATGCTATCCAGACGGATTGGCTTGTACAGCTCTTAATGCCTATAGTAGGTGTTTCACAGCACTGTCGGTAGCAGGCTAGCAATGGAGGCGACAGAGGGAAGTGGGGACACGATAGAGGGAAGGTAAGAATGGGGAATCAGGAAGACAAGAACGTGATAGGATTTCATGGAGGCTAGTGACAAAGCTGCAAGTTTTTACGCAAATTTCCCC